>NW_008825532.1:1720273-1740620 GCF_000699105.1 Pygoscelis adeliae
GGGGATGCTCTGCCCGCTGCCGGCCCGCACCCTCCCCGCCTGCCGCAGGCAAAGAACGAGCGGCAAATTCAGGAGCGATAAATCGCAGGAAAGGAGGAAGCTGGGGCTCTTGGCGTTATGAGAAAAAGCAGAACAGAAACCACCTCATTTTCAACAAAAATCATCTCAGTAATTAAAAAACAAAACAAAACAAAAAAAAAACACACCAGAAACCTTACAATTTAATTTAGAGATGACAAAAAAACTTTTTATCTCACCCCAAATTCTAATTTTGGTAATTTAACCTTCCCTCCCCCGCCAATCCCAAAAAGCAAGGCCATTATTTTTAAACAGAAAATTCTCATACAAACTGAAGAGAGGCAGTCTTACGTTGGAGGGAAAAGAAAGGACAAAGCAAATACCCTCAGTTTTCCACCATGAACCTTTCTGGGTTGATACCTCCCCATGTGTCATCCCATTATTTTAGCCAAACTATTGGCTGAATTTGACCCAGAGCATGAATTCCTCCAAAACTCCCTTCTCCACCAAACATTCTCCTCCTTGGAAACCAGCCCCAGCCCACCCCATGGATCCAGTGGGCAGGAGCAGGAGGTCCCAGACACATGGGTCAGGGCAAGCTACGTGACAGAAGCAAGAAATGAGGTTGCACCCCCCAGTCCCAGCACCTGCACAGTACCATTAGGCATGGGTGGCGTTACTGCTTGTGCTGAGGTTGCTGTTGCTTGCAGGGTTTTGGTGGCCTTTCCCACACTGCATCCCTCACCAACAGGCTGCTCGCTCCATGGAGCCTGCAGGGCTGCAGCACAGCCTGGCAGAGCTTTGCTGGTATATGCGATGGTGCCACGTTTTCACTCTCGCCCATGTGTCCCCGTGGCTCTGCCACTCATTTCTCCTCCAGAAGACAACTGGCCTGCAAAGCCCCAAAACTCCCACTGAGTACAAGAAAACCTCCTGCCTAAGAAAATAAATGTTCTGCACACTCTCTGAGCTACCCACAGCAAAGCAAATACGGGCACGGTTGGGTCCCACCACCGCTTTGTTCCTTAAAAATGTGTCATTTCAGTCAAACCTTGGCACACCTGGCCGTCATTAGATAGAGGAGAGAGAGACAGTTGCTGTCATCTTTCTGCACAGCACAACAGGTGCTGTCAGGCCAGGGAGCCATGGTCTTTACCTCTGTATTGTACTTGTCATCCGAGACATCCATAGCCCAAATGGAAATCATGCTGCCTCCATAGTGGGAGGGCTTGGGAACACCATCTCCCTGGAAGGTGCGGTGCTTGGGGTACCAAGCCACCCACACCAGGTGCCATTTGACAGCACCAAATATAACAGAAGGGAAAAGAGAGGTAGGCAGGAGGACGGCAGCTGCCTGCCCTTCCAGCTAGATGTCCAGCCTCAGTGCAGGTAGTGGAGATGATCTAGGTAGTGACAGTGACCCAGACAAGCCTCCCCATTTGCAGACATGAGACACAGATTGGGCTGTCTTAGTTGAGTTTTGGTATCTTGCAGGTAAGGAGTCTCTCGATACAGACTAGGTGTCCACAGACACTCAGCAGAGACTATTTACCTAAGGTGAGTTATAAAGGCTGAACCCAAAATGCATTTGTAAATATCTGGCTTGTGTTTTGGTCTCTCTCGTTGGGGTGGTTTTGTTATCTGCAAGGAATGCAGCATCTTCCAAAGCCCATCTTGTCCTTGGTCCCTGTGTGGATGGGTAGGTGGCACATGGCAGGCTCTGTCCACCGTGACTCTGCGTCTCCTCAACATACATAGGAGGTCAGCATGTCAAGGTACCCCTCCATGCAAGGTTCATGTCCCACCTTCTATTAAGGCAAATAGGAGGAAGGAGGTGTGATGGGCACCTTTTGCAGAAGCTGAAAGGAAATGTTAGCAGTGGCATTAGCCGTTCTCCTCTTTTTAGTGATCCAAGTCCGAGGTCTCAGATCGAGGCAATGAGAAAAGGGACTAGCCAGAGGAGGAGCAAGGACAATCACCTGATTTGGAGCCATCTCAGGAGCTGCCATCAAGGCAGTGGCAGCAGCAATGCTAAGGACTTGAGAGCAGTCCCTGGCAAGGCAGCCACAGGATCTGCCTTGTGAAATAGCAAACACTGTCTCAGCACAACGCCAGACATCATCTAGCTGACCGCTGCACCCCCTCATTGCATCCCACCATGTAAAGCTTTCTCCTCATCCTCAAGCAGACTGTCTGAGCTATCAGAGAACAAGTCCTCCAGATCCTGCTGCCTCATCTTGGACTCCAGAACAGTGATGCGCTGCTTGAGCTTCATCTGGGCGTCATTGTACTCTGTCAGGAGCCGGCCAAAACGGGTGTGCAGTATGTCCAGGTACAAGGCCAGCCTGTCCAGCTTCTCCTCCACGCTTTCCCCTTCTGTGCTTGCCTCTGCAGCTGACTCATCCAGCAGCCCTTCCTTGATCAGGATCTCCTGGCCACGCTCCTCCAAGACTTTTTTGGCATCAGGATACTCTGTGACTGCTTCCATAAGATCTTCCTTTGACAGGCAGAAGAGATCAGAGTAGCCCAAGCTGCGGATGTTGGCTGTGCGCCTGTTGCCCATTTTGCTCCCTTTAATGTTGAGGATGCTGATCTCACCAAAGCAGCCTCCTGCAGTGAGCAAAGCATACTGTGTCATTCCGTCATCCGCCACCACGGCCAGCTTCCCCTCCTTGATGATGTACATCTCTTTCCCAATGTCTCCTTTCCGGCAAATGTAATCCCCTGGGCTGAACACCTGAGGGCGAAGCTTCAACACCAGCTCCACCAGTAGACCTGCCTCACAGTCCTGGAAAATCCTCACCTTCTTCAGTGTCTCCAGGTGAACGTTGATGGCAATCTCTGCCCTTAACTTATCAGGGAGATTCTTGAGGACTTCCCGTTCATCTACTGCCTTCTTGTTGGTCCACAGGTAGTCAAACCACTTGATGACTTTGGTTTCCATGTCTTTGCTCACCTTGCGGAACTGCATGTAGTGTTTGATGGCATCAATTTTTGCCTGGAACTCTGCCCTGGTGGCATTCATGTTGGATATCATGGACCCCACATTCCCCACAATGGTGGCAAAGATGAGGACACCGATGAGGAAATCAAAGATCACGAAGAGGTACTCTTCATCACGCACAGGTGGGGGTGTCTCTCCGATGGTAGTCAAAGTCAACGTAGACCAGTAGAGACAGTAGACGTACTCCCGGGTCAGATACCCATATTCAGGGTCTGTGACATTAGGATAGACCCAGGTGTCCTCTCCAAAGCCTATGGCCTTGGAGATGGCATAGTAAATGCATGCATTCCAGTGGATGATGACCAGGATGTAAAGAACCAAGTTGCTGATGCGGAGGATGTTGGGGTGGCTGGTTCTGGTCTCAGTCCTACTGAAGAACTCAAACATGCGGGAGAAGTGCAGCAGCCTGTTGAAACGCAATTCAGGGCAGTGCAATCCCACAGCAAAGTATGCCAGGTCTGTGGGCAGGATGGAGAGAACATCCAGCTTGAACTGTAAGGTGTGGATATAGTTATCCCATAATTTCTTCAGATCCTTAACCAGGAGGCCCTGTTCCAAGAAACCTAACAGAGAAGCAAATGATAGAATTATCTTGGCTTACGTTCAACTCTTCTGCAGGCTTTGTAAGCACTCTGAGAAACATTTTATGGTACGCCTTGGACATGTGTGCATATATACACAGGGTCATCCAAATATTACCAGTTCCACCTGATCTACTCAGTTTACAAGATTTTGTTATCACTCAAGCCCTTTGTCTGGCAAAAGTCACCTGAAGGGACTTACTCTGGGACTCACTTAGGGATTTACTCTGTTTCCACAAAGAAATGGGGACACAAAGGTTTCCATCTTCTAGATCATAAATTATTGCAGTTCCGACAGAAAATGTACAGCCACCTGCCGCGTTCTGAGAACATTAAATTCTACCATTTTTCCATGTAGATAATTCATTAGCTGAACTGATGCAAAATCAGAGATACAGACCTTCAACTATGCCCGAATACTAATAGTAATGCAGGTAATTTTGTACAATTATTCAAAGGTGAAGTTGAAAGCTGGGATGATTAATCTTTCATTCTGAAACTTACTTCGTTTCTCAGATCTTTTAATTAGATTCTTTCTCTGGAGACTGCTTCATACTAGTGAGTGCCAAGGTAGACAAAACCCTCCTTCTAATGGAGCTGTAGATTAGGCCTCTCCCTTGCAGCTCATCTCCACTTTTAGGGGATTAAAGCAAAGCACTCACAAGCCAGGACACTGCTTCTGCTTACCTGTGCGCAGGCGGATCACTATGTCCCCAATGTAGATAGAGTCCGAGAGGTAGTCTAACACCAGCCAGAGGACAACGTAGGTCTTTTGCAGGTCACTGAAGCAAGCCCTGGAGGAAGGTCATAAAATAGGGTGGTGAGACCAACAAATCTCCATATCATCTCCAACTATTACAGCTGAATATAGGCTGATTCTGAGGCTCCTAACTCTGCAACAGAGCTTGGCCACTTGCCCCTCTTCTCCTAGAAATTAAAACCCCCTTCTATGAAAAATCTGCCCTCCCTTGACATAGGTAAAGCAACGTCTTGAAACCACCTCCCAAATGCACCTTGCAGCTTTACCCCAAAATCATGGTCCTTTCCAACGGGGGCCAGAGGATGGATGCTCTGCCTATGCACTGCAGAAGTCACAGTGATAGCAGGGGTCCCTTTCCTTTAGGTTTCCACCAGCCCCAGCACCACCAATGTCAGCTGTCTGTTCCTGGCTGAGCCATGACAACCAGGTGAGTAAGGAGGATTAAAGGAGACAGGGACTCTACAACCTCCCAGCTCACCTGGCTACAAGCAAGCACCAGTTATAGAGGACAGGAACTGCAATGACAGCCAGCCAACGGTAATACCAGTCCCCTGCAGGGTCCACCACAAAGATCTGCCATTTCTTCCTGGAAGCAGAGAGAAGCCAGAGCTGGCAATGTATGAATAAAGGGCTAAACATAGAAAACAGGGTTGGAAGGAATCATCCGAGCCACATCCTTCATCCCTTGCACTAGACTGGCTCAAACATAACTGCAGCTTGAGTGCCAGTCTGTAAGCTAAAACCAGTCCCAGCAGTGCTGAGCAAAAATGTCCAGCACTGTTTAAGCTCCTTTATCCCCAAAACTGGGCTCAGTAATGTACCAGAAGAGGAAACTGTAGGATGGTAAGGCAAAGCAGGTGGCCTACATGCACACAGCACCCCAGTGGCAGAGCCAGAAACAGATGAACAGAAGAGGGTGATCAGAAAACTTCTTGTTACATGACATTAGGTCTCCCAGATGAGGTATGGATTGGTGCCAGAGAGATCTTAAGAGAAGATTAATTAGAGCAGGAAGGTAAGTGTGCTGCAGATCAGTGGGAGCACCAGGAGCCCAAGCCCCAGAGCAGCGACCTGGGGGGCAGCTGGCATTGCAAGGCTGCCATCACCATGCTGCTCACAGCTGCCTGCCTGCAGTCTGCTCAGTCCTGGGTCCAGCCTTTGAACGGCTCCCAAGTGTTTGATCCTGCTCATCTTGGGACTCTGAGATAAGATGTGTGTGCTCCAGACTCCAGATCTCACTGGAGAAGCTGGGGAAGAGAAACTGTGGCTGGACTGACAGGCTTAGCTGTTGCAGCCTGGTAGGGCAAAACTCCCTCTCCCGCTCCCTCCTTCCCTCCCTTCCAGCTTTTGAACATGCAAAACTCCCTCCAGTGACAGGAAAAAACCAACCCACTTGCCAACAGATTCCCCATGCCCCCCCCTGCTTCTGACAGCTTCAAAAGCAAAACCTCTGCCTTGAAGTCTCCTTCCCCAGCAGCACCGGCAGTGGCACCCACAGTGCCCAGAGCGTGGGGACCAGCACTCGGCGCAACGCCAGCGGTGGTCCTTCACATTCGCTTTGGGTACAGCCACAGACAAGCAGGTGGTCCAACCTCCCCATTAAAAGTGCTTATCTTTTGCTCAGAAAGTGTGACTTAAATGTTTTTTTCAGAAAGGGATTCTTTGCTCCCTGGGACATAGAACATGGGAAGCACTGTCTCACCTGCAGCCAGCCAGTACTGTTGTAGCACCCACAAGCACTAACAACCTCAATAACAGTGTAAATTATGTTGGTAATTTCAGCTTTAAATCACCAGTGCTGCCCACAGCAGGTCGCCAGAGTCACTGACATTAGCAAGACAGCAGGGCCAGGGCTGGAAAACCAGGGCTCTAGGTTAACCCAGGAAGAGGGAATAATCATCTGCCTCTTCCCGAAGGCTTTGCACCCAAGCCTGCAGCTGTGGAGGCTCCCATGGCCATGAACAGCAGCTCACGTTAGGAGTTACCAGACTTGGGGCTCTTCTTACCTGTGGAGCTGAGGACCTAGAAAACAGCAGAAGTTATCACTGTCTCCTCAGGAGCCCACTGGCACCGAGCAGCCCTTTCACAGCATGCTTCAGCTCTCTCTGATAATTAACAAGCTCCCCTTAACCTCGCAGGGCAGAACATTTTTTTCCATGACTAGTAAAGACCCAGATACAAGGCTCAGATATTTTTCTCCTACAGAAAACAATCATTTTTTTGTGTTTTAATTACCACGTATAATGGTAGGGTCCAGAGTAGTCTGTGAGCTTTGCCCTTTAATGAGCCAGCAGAAGAAAAGCCAAGTTATTGCTTTTTGCTGGGGGTGTGAGGTGAGGAGATGAAAGGGCTGGATTTGAAAGAGCCTTTTCAGAAAGCTGCTGTCACAGTATCTGCTCCTGGTGGGGCATGGGCAGCAAACACACTCCCTTCATCTCCCTTCATCCTGCAGATGATGAATGAGACTGGCAAATCCCATCTGTTTGTGCTTGCTGTGGTGTGCTGGTTTTGGCTGGGATAGAGTTAATTTTCTTCACAGTAGCTAGTATGGGGCTATGTTTTGGATTTGTGCTGGAAACAGTGTTGATAACACAGGGATGTTTTTGTTATTGCTGAGCAGTGCTGACACAGAGTCAAGGCCTGTTCTGCTCCTCACCCCACCCCACCAGTGAGTAGGCTGGGGGTGCACGAGAAGCTGGGAGGGGACACAGCCAGGACAGCTGACCCAAACTGACCAAAGGGATATTCCACACCATATGACATCATACTCAGCATATAAAGCTGGGGGAAGAAGAAGGAAGGGGGGGACATTCGAAGTGATGGCGTTTGTCTTCCCAAGTCACCATTACGCGTGATGGAGCCCTGCTTTCCTGGAGATGGCTGAACACCTGCCTGCTGATGGGAAGCAGTGAATGGATTCCTTGTTTTGCTTTGCGCAAAAGCTTTTGCTTTCCCTATTAAACTGTCTTTATCTCAACCCACAAGCTTTCTCACTTTCACCCTTCTGATTCTCTTCCCCATCCCACAGTGGGGCAGTGAGCAAGCAGCTGTGTGGGGCTTAGTTGACTGCCAAGGTTAAACCACCATTTCTGAGCAAGAAATAAGAAGCACTTTACAACAGGCCTGGTGTTTAGCAGCTTCAGGATAAGGACTTTCTATAATGGATGGAGCAAAGGCCTTGAGATAAAAATTGCAACATTTACCTGGCAAAGTTGGAAATGTAAAGGGAGGGTTGTTGGGATTTGGGTTTGTTGGGGTTTTTTGGGGGGAAGAGTCCCCGTTTTCTAAATGAAGCAGAAAAATCAAGCCAGTTTCTTTGCTTGAAAGGCTTTTCTGCATGGGTGCCTTCCAGGTCTCTAGTCCAATGGCAGCTTCTGGTCTAGCAAAAGGGAAAGCGTGTTCAAATGTACAGACTTGACAGAAAGCCTGATGAACCCATTGAGCTCCCAAGGGAAACGTGACTGGGGAAGCAGCAGTCTCGCGGGGCAGCTGCAGAGGTGGTGGGAACGGGGAATGCCCAGTGGCCACCAGGGCCCACCAGAAGATGTGGAGGGGGCTGTTGCACACTGTAGCCAGGATGGCACAAATGTAACTTAGACGCGTGATGTGTCTTGCTGGAACGTGCCCTGCTTAATCAGCTGGACCGTGTGGTGAACATAAGCTCTTGGGTTCAGTCTTGTACAACCCCTGCATTTTCTCATTCTCTTACACTGGCTGTGGATAAGTCCATGCTGCAGCAGGTACACCCTGAAGCATCAGTGGCTGAGCATGAGGTCATGCTGGAGCACCTCAAAGCATGTGGCCATGGTTAAACCATGTTGGAGCAGGTTTACTTCTGAAGGGACTGTGGCTGTGGGTAAGGCAGGGTAAGGCCATGTTGGAGCAGGTTTACTTCTGAAGGGACTGTGGCTGTGAGTAAGGCCACGATGGAGCAGGTATATCTCTGAAGGCATTGTGGCCCATTGAGAAGGCCATGCTGGAACAGGTGCACCTCAAAGCGGCTGTGGCTGTGGATAAGACTATGCCACAGCAGGTATACCCCTGAAGAGACTGTGGCTCACAGGGACAGACTAGCAGGTCCTGTGTGCCTGCACAACAGCTCAGCAAAGCCAGGCTGGCTGCCAGGACAGGGGCTGGAGAGGGCAGGGAGGACCCTTCCCACCACTGCATCCTACCTCCCCTTTTCCCGTCCCCATCCACCTCCATTAGCCCCCAAGGGGAGCCCTCAAGCACCGTGCATGGCTGATCTCCTGCCAAGGTTGGCTGGGGCCACAGGAAAGGGACCCTACTTTTTGTTTTCCTCCTCGGTGTCCTCGTCCTCTAGATTGTTGCCAGCACTTGCAGCCACTGTCTGGAGCTCGGGGCCCTGGAAGCGCTCGAGGAAGGGGTCTGGCCTTTGCTGCTCCTCGTGCAAGCTCTTGCTGGCCCAGTCCCTCAGCACCAGCACCAGCCGGACTATCCTGGACAGGGGAGAGAGGCAGAGTCAGGAGGTGTCTGCAGAGCAAGGAGAAGGAAAAAGCTTGAGAGCAAGCAGGGGGGGCTACAGCTGAGAAGAAATCTCTCACAGCTCCCTCTCAAGCCCAAACATTTCCTTTTTCCCCCCTTGTAGTGATAGTATGGGACCAAGAATATACGAGCAAGAGAGCCCACCCTGGCAGAGTCCCACATCTCCTTCCCTAATCCTGCTACCATTCCAACAGGGACATGAGGAATGTGTGGGTCACCGGGGCAGAGTGAGGCTGCCTGCAAGGGAAAGGAGCCCCCGAGCCCTCCTGGGGCCCCAGAGGTGATGGAACCATCTCCTCCCACAGCCCTCTCCATGGGCAGCAGGGCATGCAGAGCAGCATTCACAGACGCTGGTCCCTGCAACTTTTGAATGCCGTACAGCAGGAGGGGATCCCGACCCCACACAAGTCCCCTGTGTCAAAGTCAGGCACAAAAGGCTCACGCTCACCCCGGGCCGGCAGCACACACAGGTACCTGGCCAAGGCTCGCCTCCCTTGGAAAGCAGAGGCAGCCGGCTGTTCCCCCCCATCTGGGGGAGCCCCTCTCTGCAGCTCTGAGGAGGTGTCATCCTGGGTTGAGCAGGTCCTGCAGTGAGGAAAAGGGGGGGTCACAACCACACCGTGCCATCGTGGCACCTGTCCACAGCCAGACAAACTGGAGGAAGCAGGCAGCTGAGGTTTGGCATAACAGCCCTGCCCATGCCAGGTCTCAGCAGACACACCAAGTTGGCCCTCCCCTCCCTTGTCTCACCACTGCCTCCCTCAACCAAACTGGGGACCAGCCTAACCTCCTGGTGCTGAGCCCCGTCCCCTCCACGTCACCCTCCACTCGGGCTTGGGCAGGTGGGCAGGAGTGGCGGTTGGCCAGCGAGCTGTGCAGACCATTACTCTTGGCCATCATCCTCCGTGTGAGGAGACCACGGGCACACACCCTGCCCAGAGACCTGCAAAGAGCAGAAAACAGCCACAAGAAGAGCCATACAGGACACATCATGTGGTTTGAACACAGAGATATGGCACAGCACGGGAAGAGAGAGGGTCAAACCCCATGGGATGTGCCCACCCCATGTTTTCCACCACCAGCCGTTGCTGATGCTGCAGTTAAGAGTCCTGCAGAGCATTTTGCCCTCCCCAAGAGATCCCGCATCTGCCCATGGCCCATGAAAGATGCTCTCCTCGTCATTCAGGCTCCTCAGCCATTGCCAGGGCAACGGCATCCCCAGCGAGCCGTGCCATAACAACGAGCCCATGGCTCTCGGCATCACTGCCTGCCCGAGTACAAGAAAATAAACTCGTAAGGGATATAAGCGCAAGGCCAGCCCTGGCGGGGAGATGCTGTTGTACAGCAGCACAGAGTATACTTTGCGTGTACAAGGGTGTTTGTACCTGAGCAACCACGCTCCTTCCCCAGAGCACTGCAACCTGCTGGTGGTCTGCCCAGCGAGCCCCACCTCTTGTCACCACAGAAATCTCCCCTGCATTGGAAATTAAGGTTTGCTATTCAAAAAGAGCCTTGCTGAGGTTCCTGCTGGCAGGAGCTACCACCTGGTTTCAGAGAGCAGCAGAGAAGACCCTACATTAATATGCGGAGCCTGCTGTGGAGCTGTTAAGTGTGGGATTTCACTGAGGTTTGTCTAAAAAGCGAGAGATGTCCACGGGGCTTGTCCAGCCCCAGCATCACGTGCAGCCCTCACTGTTCTGCTGCACCCTAGTATAGACCACACCATGCAAAAGCACCTCACAGAAACAACAGACTTGCACATGCATGGATGCAAAGGCACACAGGCATTGCCCAGCCCTACCTAGACCACGTATTCCCACCCTGGCCACCCTGCCTGCTCCCCCCGGGGCACAGTATGCCCTCCATACCTGCAATGCACAGATGAGGCAGGTTCCTGGAGACAACACGCTTATGCTCTCACACGGTACAGCCCACGGCCAAGGCTCTGCTTGGGGGAAGGCAATGCCTTGCACACCTCTACCAACACACACAAAGACTACAACCACGCTGCACGCACAGGGACAGTCATGCACACTCAGGCGCGCCACCTCCCTGGGGCAGCGGAGCCACTGCTAAGAAGCCACCACTGTCCACTTACGAGCCTGGCGTCTCCTGAAGCCTTCAACACTTGGCTGCTGCCTAACGTGGGCTAGCAGGGGTGGCTGGGGAGCATCCCTCCCCTGGGGGACTTCCCAGGCTGTCTCCGGAGCACTCAGGCTTTTAAAACGCGTGTTGAGCTGCAAAGCAAAGCCAGCACAAGCGGAGCTGCCTCCACTCCTGCCCTTCTCTGCCCAAGCAGAAAAGCAGGCAAGGCTGCCGGGCAGCACCCTGTCAGTGGCAAAGGGACCTCTGCGGTGTGCGGGGAGGATGCACACGCGTGTGTGCATGTGTCTCGTCACTACAGGAAGCCCATCCTCTGAGCATCCTCGACGCCCTGCGCAGCAAGGCGCACTTCAGAGGAGTTAATAGCAGCCAGCTTTGTGTCTGGGGGATGAAAGGGGAGGAGGGAAACATGCTGCTCAGGGATGCTCCATTTCCCTACTCACGCATACCCTTCTCCCCCTGCCACCTCATTGGTGGCTGGAGGAACCCCAGACATCTCTCAGGGCAGAGCCCCACTGGAGATCGCAGCCGTCCTGAGCAGCTCTGGCTCCAGCGGCTCCTGAGTCCCAAGCAAACCTTGGGGAAGGGTCACTGCCCACCTGGGGACAGGCACAGCTGGCAGACCCCCAGCTGGGCTCAGGTCCTGCCACACAAGGGCATGCACCGGGATTGCCTCCTGAGCCACCGGCTTCTGCTCCCCTCCCAGCCCTCTGCCCTATGGAAAAACAAAGCTGGTGACTGTTTCCCTGCTTCACAGCCTGTGCCACAACTACTGCTATGATCGAGAATTTGCAGAAGTAGCCACATTTTAACACCCTCCCATCCAGTTATCTCTTCTCACACTCGGGGAGCAGGAGACCTCCAGATGTGCTGCTCTGGAGTCCCAGCAAAGAGAGCCGCAGAGTTTGAAGATGATCATGAAATGCATCTTTCACCAATTTCTGCCCTCATATTTTGTTCACAAAGCCATTCTAAGAACCAGTTAGCAAAAAATTTGCATCCCCAAGGCAATAAGGAAGAGATTAATTTTTACCGCCTTCCTCCAGCATCTAGCTACTTGCAGTGACTGAGGCTGGATCAGTCCCTGCTGTGCACATGGAGTCCTGCACTGTGTGCAGGGCTGATCTGAAAGCACCAGCACCGGGAGTCCCTTCACTATCAAAGGTTTACCTTTTTTTTTCCTTCAAAGCCTTAAATTCCACGTGTTCTGATCTCACTGAAAACCTGGACAGCAGGGAGCCCAAAGGAAGAAACAGAATTTTTGCAGCCTTGGCCAGGGGTGCTGGCGGTGTTGGGTGCTGCCTGGGTGAGCGCCCAACAGCAAGGGACGCATCACCCTGCTCTTGTCCCTACGCCACAGACCCGGGCACTGGGGACAGCTCACAGACCAGGAGCACCGACAGCGGCGCGTGTCCCCCTCCCACCTCTCCTTTTGCTCCCTGCCTGCAGCTGCCTTCAAAAGCAACACAGGAACTCCAGGAGCTGCTCCCTCACAGCTCCCTCGAGCACCATATTGCACAAGACACTTTAGTTTCCATGCACATCATTGTGGCAGTGATCCCAGGAGACACCCAGCCCTGCCACATGAGCTGCCCTGGGACAAACAAGAGCCAGGAGGAGGAGGCAGGGAAGAGAGAAAGAAAATAAATAAAAGCATCGCACCCCAACAGGGACAGCATTAGCCAGAGACCCTCCTCCTCCAGATCCTCCCCGGCCAGGGCAGCTGGCATGCGTGTTTTACATCAGTGGGCAAAATGGCCTGTAGCTCTAGAGACGTCAGAAATCCAGCATCCGATTAAATAAGCATATGTGGCTGAGACATCCAGCACCAGGTCAGACACCTGCTGCCAAGGGAATAAACCTTACCTGTTCCCATCCACTGGGATACCAGGATCAGACTCCACGGTGGGTAGAAGAAACACATCCAGAACACATGGAGTTTATTAAAATATGCATTTTATGGGTCAGCGTTTCCAGATTTACACCAGGATTTATGCCTTACATAGAAGTCATATTGTATCCTCTGCAACCTGCCAATAATTAGCCTTTGAGAACACATACAGCTTGATCCCCTCTCCTCCAAACATCTTCAATCCATACTTTGAAGGTGGTGTGTCCCCCAAAGGGTCAACCCTTCTCACCCTAAAATACATATTAAAAAAAAACCCACAAAACACAAGCTTCCTCCATAACACATTTGCACCTCTCACAGAAGAGAAACAAGTCAAACAATTTACCTACTTTCCTGGCACGAGTCACACAGCGGCAGCCCCCTTATACAGACTTGTTGTGTAAGGTCCCCTGGTAACCCTGACCACATCCCTGAACCACAAGCCACAGGTACCACCCCTGCACCAGTGCTCCCAACCCTTACATACACCCTGCCATGGCACGGCACGCCAAGCCCACCACACCATCGTGGCTCTCATCTGCAATAAATCTCAGCGCTCTCCTCAGCTCAGCTGTCAGGCACAGTTTCAGACCTGCAATAACTGTGGGACAGTTGTTTATTAGTCAATGTCCAGCTGCCAGATTTACAGTCACAACTGCTTGATGCAGTTGCAGGCAGAAAACACCCAAGCATCCATGTCTGTAAATAAGCTACTGGGACATCTGGATGACCTGCAGATCCAGCTACAATTACTTATAGGTGGAACAGAGAGGTCCTGTTAGGCCATGCCAAAACCTACCCCCAGAGCCTGCAAGCACAGCTCCAGCAGATGTGCTGGATGAACCGCCAAAAGTGTCTCAAAGTCACCTCAGATCCAAGTGTTACTAAACTCCACAGAAGAAAAGAAACGGCAAAGCTGTTGAACTGGGCTTGTTTTTAGCTAAAGAGCATCTGGGCCAAGAATTTCCCTCACATGTATTCTTGCACCGTCGCTGAATGGCTTGGCAGCAAACCTGGGAGCGATCCTGCTCTCTGGCATTGGCAACCTAACAAATATCTACTGTTGCCCAAATGGGCAATTTTCCATGACCTGTCTGGTGCTGTCACTGTTGGTACGAGGTCTTATAATCCAGAGAGTCACCATGGGGAGGTTTCCCACATAAACCTCTCTGGGAAAGAGCCAAGCTCCTGGATAAACCCAGACCTCACCAACGCTCTTACAGTCACTTTGGATCTGAACATTTGCAAACCCGCTGCTGAACTGCCTCCAGCAGAACAGGAGCCAAGGAGACGGTGGCACAGCAGCAGCTGCAGGGATGGGAGCTCCTGGGTCCTCCAGCTCCATACCTCCTAGAGCAGGGGCTATGGCACGGGAGAACTGGCAGTACTACCTCCACCAAAGACCTGTTGCGCAAGGAAGAAAAGAAAACCCACCAGCAGTTTAAAAACACTCAACCACTCTACACAAGCTTTTGGGGTGGAAGATGAGGAACAGACCACAGCAGTTGGCTGAAGACTTTTATGGGGTCAGAATTGAGTTATCCAAGCTGGGACATGGTCAGGGAACTCGGCCCACTACAGGCTAAGACTGTAACTGTCCGCAAACACCCAATGCTTTGGTTTTGCGTCTCCTCTGGCAGACAGCCCAAGGGCCAGAGGGTCTCCCATTGCTTTGCGCAGAACAGACACCTCCTGTGTCAGCCACCAATTTCTTATGAGACCTGGGCTCTTCACAACAGTTTCCCACACAAGCACTGACCCCATCAAACATACAAGGTGGTTGCTTGTGTACACAGAGCATTTGCAGCCACAGCCCAGCCCTGGGACTACGCCTGTTGGGCCATATTCCTTGTACCCCGCTTCTCCCTGACACCTGTCTCCAGCTGCTATGGCACGAGGTCCAGCCTCATCGTTTCCCTCACCCACCTCTGATGCTAGAGCATGGGGGAGGGATGGCACCTTCATTGTAATCAGGGCCTAAAGAACACAGATCCTCAAGGGCCTACAGTGCAAAAAGCAGGTCAAGTTAAGAAGAAATACATAGTTTTACTGTTTGCAAGTACAGAGCAAGGATTCTCTCCTTGCCCTCACCCACCCTGCCAGGGTTTGGCAGGGAAGGTCGGGGCATGGAAAATCATCTCCTCAGCCAGAGCCACGTGTTGATGAGGCAGGCGGAGATCAGCACAGAGTAGACCAGGGCCTCCTTCTGCCGCCAGGCGTTGCACTGCTCCTCCAGCACATGGAGCCTCCCCGAGATCCTCATCAACTGCAAGGGAAGCAGTGGGGCTGCTGTCAGCCCTGCAGCAAAGTGCAGGATACTGGCTACACCCCAGAAGCATGGGACAGCAAGGGATAGAGGGATGGGAGCTGCCATCTCCTTCAGGTCCCCCTTTTCTAGAGCAGCAGCTATCTTTGTGTGGGAGAATTAGCAGCACTACCTCAGGTCCTGAGCAGATGCTTCAGGAAAAGGCCCTTTCCATCAGAAGAGCATCTGAGCCCTTTACTGCCAGCAGATGGAGGGGTCTGGCTGTCTTCTGTAGCCCTACAGCCCCTCAGGGTAGGAGCTTGATGGGTCAACACACATATAAGTCCTCCCCTGCTTCTTCATTAGCAGTATCAGCTGGGACTAGCTTGGCGACGCCAGCCCATCAGGACTGAGCAACAGACCCCTGGATCCTCCTCACCCACCTTCCTACAGCTTTCCCAGAAAACATTTGCAGCCCTTCACCCCCATCTCACCTGCCTTCTCATTGCTGCCATCTCAGCCGCTCCGACCGCCTCCAAGACATTCTCTGGGGCTGGGCCAGCCTCCTGGGAGCTGTGGAAGAAAAACAGAGATGCAGACAGACAAACACTACTCAAGAGGTGCAATTGTCTTCCCACACACGTGGCACTGCCACAGGGAGCCGAGCCATGCAGGTAGCGTGTGCATGCCCAGGATGTGCTGTCTGGATACAGCATCAGGAGAGAGGAAACAGCACCTACACAGCATCTACTCATCTCTTCTTAAACTTCATCATGCATATTTATACCCCTCCACCATGCACCCCATAGTGATCACAACAAAACATACAGCACATGCCATGACAGACAACAGGGAAAACACATGCCTGTATTTCTTTAGAGGTCCAACAGAGAGAAAACATATTTACCGAGCATCCATTCTCTATAGTCAGAGGAATTCATTGAGGATCGGATAAATCATCTTTAGAGCCAGTCAGGTAAATACGTATCACAGGGCCAACGCCAAAATGGAGAGGTGTCTCATTTACATCAGCAGGTGAGGATCCCGCTGGTGGGAAGCATCCATCAACTGGGGGGAACTATCTGAGCAAGTGCATCAGCCAGCAGAAAAGGTTCCTGTGTTTGCTGAGACAAAGATTTGTTCCTCTCCACTATCTCCAGATACCACAAGCTCACTTTCCCCACCCTCCTGACAAAAAAAGTATCACTTTTTGCTCTTATAGCAAATTTTACCTGCAGCTTGAAACATAAGCAAGCAACCCAAGCATGAACCACTTTCTTCCATCCCCAGAAACAAAGGGGCCACCACTGGTATTAGCTGCTGCACTGGCAGAGGCAACACAGGCCACGGATCTCCAGGGTATCCCCTGGAGACACAGCCTTGCTGTAGGGCCCACAGCACTGAGCCACAAAATAAAGCCACAAAATAAAGTAGATCCACAGTGAGAAAAATCAAAACTGCCATGTTCGGTCTGTTGTTCCTATCATCATAGGCTAGCTCTACATCAGTTCTTCTATAATCAAAACTCCCCTATGCACACCAGTAACTCGCATGGGCACTTGCTGATACCATGTGGGTTAATGACTGTCTAACACCACTCCTTCGGAGACCTTGGGGAGGGGAGGGTATTTATTCCTGTTTGCAACATGATGTTGATCTCACTGAAGACAAGCCAGAACAGCATGCGGAGATTCAGTGAACCTCTGTCTGAAAATACATTTGTGAGATAATACCTCCATGTAATGTAGCTGCGTTGTAAAATGAAAGTCACAACAGAAAGAAAATCCAATTTCCCCCAGCACAGAACCATTAAAAAGGGACATATCCTGCAGCTTTTGACTGAAAAATCCCAGTTGATACAGGTGAACACCCTTTAAAGTAGAGACTCGAAATTACCTTCCAACGACTCATACCCTTCAAGAGGTCACTGTCAGGCAAGTATTCCAGCCTCTGTCCGAGACCAGACCTTTATTAAAATTTCAGGACAAACACATCAGCTCAGTCATTTTTAATTTTTATTGTTGCATAGGGGTACAAAGTTGTTGTATCGAAGAGATACCATATGCATCTGAAGTGATGCAAAGTACCAAGAAGAGGCGTTTCAAAGTGGCTGGCTTCAAAGGCAGATCAAGACCTGGGGCGAGGCCCGGGACTCACCCCACTGCATTACAGCAGCCCTGCAAGCTACCACCTCTCATGGTACCATGGCCTAAACGTCCTCTACTGCTGATGTGAGGAGAGAGAAGGTCTTACGTAGCCACTAACCAGATCTGTTGGCATGCCCACACTTCATTAAAAAAAAAAAAAAGCAACACTTGAAGGCAGTCAGCCTACTGTGCTTAAAAGCAGGGACATCACTTTGCATTGTCCACAGGCAGAAGCCAGCTCTCCTGCCAGCACCTCCATGCCAGCTGGGGAGGGAAGGCAGGATGTGTCATTGAGGGTACTGATGATGGATGCTCACTCTCCTCCCTTTTTGCCTGGAGGCTTTGCTCAAGGAGAATTAGAAGTATTTAGACATTCCTCCAGGTGCTCAGCAGCCTTAGAACAGTGGGGACACCTTAAGGCTGCAATGATGTCTTTGAACATGTTAAATTTACTGCACTTGCACAGGTAAGAGTATGGTGGAGATAGTTGCCCCAGCACATCCAGAGAGATTGAGGTCATTGCCTAACTGCTCCAGTGAGCACGCAGGCATACTGCACCCTGGCCAGAGGCATCGGCTATGTGATGAGTAACTTGGTGCAGCCAGTTCTTGGAAAAGGTTAATTAAGAGTGACCAAGATACAGCCAAGGGTGCTGGGAGCCTGCAGGAGAGGGTGTCTCGGGGACAGGACCTGGGTCAGGCCATCTGTTCTGGATTTTGATTCCCTTCACATATTTCTCTCCATCAAGCTATGAAGGCATGCAGAAAAATTAGCACTTGCTTAGCAGTGAAGAGCAGCTGAAACCCCAGCAATGTCACAGGTGGCATTCGATCACTCGTGTGATCACCCCCTCGGGGTGCCCGGGGGACCGGTGTTAAGCTAAGCAGGAGACACAAGCTGGGCTGGGTTAGCAGGGTGTCCCCACACTGGCTGCATGAGGCACTCCTGGGCCAGGCACCTGGAGCTGGCGGACAGGACAGGCAAGGAGGAGCGTCTGGGGCAGCCATGCAGGACCTGATGCTGAGCCATGCAGTCTGCGGTTTACAGAGCTCATGCCTGGCTCATGCCTTAGTGAGGCAAAGGCAAGTCCTTGCAGAGTGACAGGGAGGTGGCTCAAGATGAGCCGAAGTCACCTGGACGGCACTGGGTCTTGCAGAGCGTCCTGGACACAGTGGAAGAGCACCTGGCCTAGGAGGCACATGGTCTGGAAGATGTTCTGCATGGAGTAGATCCTGCCCGTCTCCGCAAGGAGGGGGAGCGGGGCACTGCGCACAGGCAGGGGGCACACGTCTGGCCTGGGGTGCACACAGAATGGTGCCTGTTATTTCCTGGCCTCGTACAGCACAGGCACAGCCTGGCATTTGGCGGTGCCCTTCATCCCTTCAGCAGCTCCGAGCACCTCTGGACAACGCCACTGGCACCCAGACCCCACATCACCAGGTGGGAGAACCTGCTCCAGCAGCCCCCAGGCTCAGAGGCAGTTGCCTGACTCCTCCAAAGCCATGACTGTGTGATAAACAGACCTTCACCAGCTGCTCTCACAGGGGTTGCAGAAGGCAGCTCTCCTGCCACCCAGGACAACCCTTGACTTCTAGGGGGAAAGGTAGCTCTGCTCTGGGATTAAGTTAGAGACAGTTTCTCCACTCAAGAGACTCCAGAGCCCAAGGCCATGAGCAGAGGATCGCTATCACCATGCTACTGCTCACAAGCTATGCTCAAAGAGCTGAAAAGCAAGTGTGCTCTTAGCCCACCCTTGTCTGCAAGGCACCGCAAGTTTCAACAATCCTTGTAGAAAGACGGTTAAGCCCTGGTGCCTCGTTTGCCAGTGGTCACCTGCCTGTAGTCCCCAGCACTCTGCCATGCTGGTGCTGGAGCAGGAGAGCACGCTGCAAAGCACTGAGAGGACCCTGGGGACCAACGCAGTTGCCTTCAACACCGCCTGGCACAAACCTCTCTGATGCCAGAAGCCATGTTCCTCTCGTGCAAGAGTAGGACTTGCCAGGCACTGCCTTGCCCCTGTCTGGATATCCCCCCACCTCGGGGCACTGACACCAGAGAGCATCAAAGCAGCACAGATGACAGGAGATGCTGATCCCCACCCACTCCAGACGGCTCTGGGTTCGTGCTCACCGCTCATGGTGCTGGCCCAGGCTGTGCAAGGCCAGCTGGGCACAGTCACTTGGAGTCCTCTCCCGCCGTGACCTGCTGCTGTGATGGCCCTGTTGGCATCAAACACAACCACGTTAGTGCAGAGACCCTGCATGGGGCAAGCCCAGCCCGGTGCCCTGCGTGGTCTGCAGTGCCAGGAGCCCATCAGCATGAGGAAAGCACTCGGTAGTGAGAACTTTACATGAGCCCCAAACCTGGTGAGCTGATGCTGGAGCAGGTGGGGACACATGCTTGGAGCAGGGTGAGGGTCACCAGCAAGGAGCCTGCTGATCTGATCTCTATTCAGATCAAAAATCCTGAACCTAACGCATCCGGGAACAGCTCTTGAATCTCAGGGAGGTGAAAGCACTTGAGAAGGCAGATCAGCAGCTCCAGCAGCCAAACCAAGCCTTTGCCTGCCTATGTCAGGGGCCTCTCTGAATTAGTTTCACACAAAGTTAAAATCTGCTTTCAGCTCTGACATGAGAACCCTTTATGCTGCCATGTTGAAACAGCTCTATCTCGTACTTCATCCAGGAGAAACAGCGGTTGAAAAGGGACTTCAAAAGTAGCAGAAGGAGGTTGTGGGGGGACTGCACCTACCCCAGCCTATCTCCTGCTCAAAAATGCGTTAGGAGATCTGGCTGAATCTATGTCCCAGCATGCAGGTGTGTACTGATTATGGGACAGAAAGAGATCTCACCATCCCTTGCTCCTAGGACCACCTACAAGGAGGTAGCACTCTGGAAGATGAATTCTGGCTTGAGCTGATAATAGACCTCTGGAGAAACCCAACAGTGGGATTGCTCCCCCTTCCCACCACAGGCAAGCGGACTCTCAATACAGTACCGATCGTTTGCGTTTCTGGGAGCTTGATCTGCTGCCGATGTGCAGAAAAGGGAGCTCCCCGAGGCGGGTGGGCTGGGCAGAGGAGGCTGGGGAGA
>NW_008825532.1:1740672-1744181 GCF_000699105.1 Pygoscelis adeliae
GAGAGGAGAGAAGAAAAAATTAAACCAACCTGAATGCCCTCAGGACAGGAGAGAAGAGAGATCCACCCATGTAGGAGAGCCAACCCTGTGTCTAGCGTTACCAGACCTAACCCCTCCTGCCTTCTGTTGGTCACCTTTGCCCACGTCTCCCCAAGCATCTCTCCACCATCCTGTCTTACTTTCCAGAAGAAAGCTGACTACAATATCTGCCCCTGTCCTCTCCGCTTGCAAAGCAAACCACTGGGGACTTTATAAAGGGATCCTACTCCCTGGGATTTTGTAGAGCCCCACCAACCTTCAGCCATCCCAAAAGACAATCCAGGACATTACCTGCAAGAGAAATCCTATCAGGGATGTGCATCCGAAAGGAAGGAGGGACATCCTCTGTTACTGGCTCCTCATCCACAGGGCTGAAGCTATCTGCCACCTTCAGCCTGTTGGGAACCTGCATCCTTTGATTGATGGCTTCTGTGAAGAGCAGGTCACAGCGGACTCGGTTCAGGTCCAGTCCCCAAAATGGCCACATCTTTTTTGATTTCCTCAGATTGCTTGAGCACCCTGGGGTTTCACACAGAGGAAAAGAAAGCTGAGCGAAAGTGGTAGCAAGCAGCTCTTCCAAACTGGCACCTGCACAGGGACCACACAGGTGCTATAAGACACCTAAAATACAGGCAGAAACAACCCAAAACATAGACACTGTCACAGTTGTCCCAGAGAATGGGGTGTCCCACGAAGCCCAGCTGGCTGGGGCAAGGGAATGGGGCCACTGCAGGTGGGAACTCCTGCCCGGCAGGGTGAGAAAGGAGAAAACTCCTACGTGTCCTGGGAGCAAAGCATGAGCTTAGCACCTATTGCCTCAACTGATAGCAAGGAAAGGGCAATAGTTCAGCACACCTGTGGGACAAGACCAGTTCAGTATACCCTAAAAACTAGTGAAAAAAAATTATTTGCCATCCAGAAGTAATTTTTTGGGAGGGCTGGGAGCACATTTTTGTGTTTCTTCAAGGAAAAATGAGGTTTTCTAAAAACAAAACACATTTTGGCGATAAGATTTCAGGTTACCGCAGAAAAAACTGAGCACTAAACTCTTTCTCTACACACATTTTCACTGCAGTATCCCCCAGGGCCATACCCCATTCCCAGCCCGATCCAGCACCCATCTCCTCGGCTGACCCACACCAAGCTGAACAAGATGGGCTTTGCCCTGAGCAGAGCTGCCAGATGCTGAACCATCCTCCTAGAGGGGAAGGAAAAGCACACACCAGCAACCCTAGGCCAGCGCCGGCTCAGCTTTCTCCCAGGAGGGGACCGGCACCAAGGAGGGACACAGTCCCCAGCTCTCACTGCTCCTGGGGGCAGCTGACAGCAGGAGCAGGACATGGGACACTATCTGGGGCTTTGCAGCTACTCAGGTCACACAACTGCCCCGTGGCTCATTTTCCCCTTTGCCAAGTCCCAAGGCTTTGAGAAGTGCTCTGGGGCCACAATGTCCCAACACTTTCACTGAGCGATGCAAGCTGAGGGCAATCAACATACATTTTTGGGAGAGGAGCCCTAAAAAACACCTTCCTGGCTCCCAGCATATGCACTCTTTGTTCCTTCTCAGAAAGCTGCAGCCAAGGAGAAAACCCAACAAGCGAGGGCTACCGAGGCTGGCAGACACCAGCCGGATACCAGCGCTGCCTGGCATCCCAGATGTGCCACATGCATGCGCAGCCCCCCTGCACCCTCTTTGCTGCCGCCCTTCGAGCTTGTCATGCCCAAAAAGGTCCCCCTTTGCTTCCAGGTCAAAACCTCCACCATAAGAGGGGCTGCCTGCTCCAGCACAGCCCAAACAGCTGGAGGAAGGAAAGGTTTTCCTCTTCAAAGCTCAAGGGGGGGAAATGGGAGGAGGCGAACAAGTGTGAGTGTGCAGGCGCCCTGCCTTCTTTGATCACGTCCGGGGACTATTTAGCAGCCAGGTCTCTGACGCTGTGTTTCCAGCCCACCAGGCTGCTCCCAGCTGGCAGCAGCCAGGGCTGCCCACCACCACCCTCACTGCTGCTTCTCGGGGCGCTTCGGACCCTCTCACCTGCCCCAGCCCACTGCCACGCCCTGGGATATCACCCAGGGGAGAGGAGCAGAGGGAAATCCCTAGGGAGCCGCACCGCCTCCCGAAGCCCAAAGGGCTGTGGGAGACGCGGCCCCCAAGCCACTGATCCCGTCCCCTGCAGCAGCCAGCCCTGTAACTCCAGGTACACGAGGGCAGCAGAACCGGCTCCGCATCTGCAGTAACCAGCACTTCCAGCGATCACCTGCCTCGCGCTGCTCTCTCCTCCTCTGTCATTAAAAGCCTTTTAATTAAAGAGACAGAAATTTGCCCAGCATCAGTTGTGGCAATTTCCTGCTTCCAGCCACACAGAGACGAGATCCCTGTCTCTGCAATTGGGTCTGCACCAGAGGCGCTGCTGGAGATGTGGTGTGCAGGGGCACAGCAGCCGCTGGCTGCCCCACACCTTCTCCACCACCCTGCCCAGATCCAACGCTAGCATGGGTGACACCAACCCATGGGTGTCACAACACACATGCACCCTGCTTCTCCCCAAAACCTCAAAGAAAGTGGATTTTTGCAGGAACCCCCCCCACTCGGGAGCAAGGCAATAAGTCCCGGGACATTCCCATAATTCCTGGGACGGTCCCAAAGCGGTGTCAGTCCCACAGGAGAAACCTGCATCAGACACCTAGCCCCACAGTCCACAACCATGGAGACCACTGGGTTTCTCCTTCACATTTTTGGTGCTTTAGAGGAGCGAACACCCAGTGTTGCTTTCTCAGCCTGCTCTCTGGAAAACCAGCATATATTAATGACAATAAATCTGGAGCAGGCAGATTGGTTCATTTTCTAATCACCTACAAAACTGCTGCAGCTCCCAAAGAGCAGAGGGATGGGAGGGGAGTGAGAAGCAGGCTCTGAGACACTAAACTATTAAGAAAAGAAAAAAAAAAATCAGCTGTCAAAACCCGTAAGAACAAAATGCTTGAGTGGCTGGATTTCCTCCTGTAACTTTCTTTAGGGCTTTTTCTAGCTATTGCCAAGCAACCCCCCCTTGCTGGCGGAAGAAGACTGCTTCTCAGCCTCTGCTTTGGCACTTCTTGCTTTTGCAGCAACAGGGAATTTCTGGCTCACTAAGCCTATGAGAAGGTTTAAGTCCTGCAAGCTGGGAAAACCTGCCCTGGGGAGGAAAACCCCACAACCTCCCTCTCTCCATCCCTCCCCAGCCCAGGATGCTCCGTACAAGGCAGGCGGGGGTACCAACCTGGTCCAGCACCCCCCCCTTTCACCTCTCAGGATGGGGTGCTGGGGTGAGCAACCCTCTGCTAGAGGAGCTGATCTCTGCCCTTCAGCTTGGGGCTGTACCTTGTCACGGCAGAGAGGGGCTAACAGGGAGGGGAATGCGTTTTGTCACCCGGCTCAGGTCCTGCCGCCTGCCACAGCCAAGCCGCAGAGCGCAGCCGGCCCCGCCTAGCCG
>NW_008825532.1:1744707-1748722 GCF_000699105.1 Pygoscelis adeliae
GCCGGCGTAATTAACGAGCTGCGACTCACCAGCGCGGCGCCTCGCCGGGGGCAGCGGGCATCCCCCGGCCCGGTCCCCAGGCCAGCCTCTCCTAGCACTCATCAGGAAGGTAAGAAGTTTGCCGGAGCAAAAGGATTGCTCTTGCCAGGGGCAAAACCGGGGGACAGAAGCAAACCCAGGAGCTTCACCAAGTCCCCCCGTCCCCATGCACACGCAGCCCAGGGATGTTTCCAGGCAAACCAACCCACGCTTCGAGGTGAGGCCTCAGCCCGTCTCCTCTTGGCACCCCAACGCCGCTGCCCGTGGCAGTCCCAGCCACGGCACGTCCCCATGCCACCATGGGAGCCCGGGCAGGAGCTGAGACAGCAGCCATCCAAGCAGCAAGCTGTGCCAGAGCTAATCTCTCCTGCCTCTCGGTGGACTCCACGGTGATAAAATGATCCGTTTGGGATGAACAACAGTTTAAACACTTCTGAATGGGGACAGAGTCCAAGACCTGACCATAAAATCTGGTTTTCAAAGGGTTTAAAATAAATCCCATGCTGCCCTAGTCTTGCTATTTAAAGGGGATTATCTAAGAGGTTTAGGAGCACACAGTGCAAGACAACTTGTGCACCTAAATCCCCTCAAAGACCTTAGGAAATCCCTCCGCACTTCACCTACCGACTGGTCAGGGCTCACAGGACACCCTCCAGCTCTCACCGAGAGTTGCACCACATGCCCAGGGAAGTCAAAGGCTCCTGCCAGACGTGTGGGGTTCGTTCCCAGCCCCACAGCAGCACACACCGGATCTCCAGAGATGGTCCCCTCCTCACCCGCGACTGTGCTGCAGCTGTGCCCAGTGCGGGGGGGACGGACACGGGTATTGGTGCCATCGTCCCACAGCTGCCTCCATCGCCCCACAGAGCTGAGCCCCAGCACCCCACGAAATGGAAATCCAGCTGTGCCCGGTGAGATATCCCCCCTGTGGAAAAAGCCACCCTGTGCCACTCAGACGGTGAGGGTTTTTTAATAAATACCTTTCTTTTGCACAGAAATAGACCTAGTTTTACAGAATACAAACTGCAGGGATAACGACCGAGCATCAAAGACAGAGGATGCAGCGCGCCCTTCTGTCTCCCTTCGGTCTTTTCCAGGCTCTGACCCCGACGCTCGCTGTCCGGTCTTCCCATAACCGCGATTTGCTAAGGCCAAAAGGCAGAGTAAAGGCCTGGGAGGGGACAGACAAGGTGCCTGCAGCTGCAAACCCCACATGTCCTGCCCCGGGAGCGGCCACGCTGGGCAAGCCTCAGCTCTGGGCTGAGGGCACCTGCTGTGAGAGCATCGCTGGGACTGAGCGGGGTGCAGGCAGCCGATGGATGTTCAGTAGCCTTTCAGTGCTGGTGGAGAGACTGGTGCTGGGGTGAACACCGAGGGGTGGCACTGCTGGGAGTTTCTGGGCTACTCCTGGGGGATTGGTGAGCACAACCCCCTTTTTAATCCATCAGACATGACTGGGAAAGGACAGCCCCATTGCTTGGACCCCAAAAGCAGCTGCCCAGGAAAAGGTGACACTGGTTCCACAGCAAAGCACCTGGCTCTGCCCTGCCCTGGCTCCACAATCACCTGGTGGCACAACAGGGTTTGGCCCTATTCCCGACCCACTGGCATCGCTGGGTCGTGGCATGATCAGTCAGCTCTCACCTCTGCAGCCACGTCTGTCAGCAGGCCCTCCATGCCATGGCCATGGCCACCAAGTACTCTGCCCACCACAGGGGCCTGGAGGAGAGTGGAGTCTCTTATTCCCCTTTACCTGCTCTGGAGGACAAAGAGCCCCAAAGAGAAGGGCCAGGCAGGACAAAGAGGTTTGCGGTAGGGAGAGGGGAAGCTTGGCCCATCTGCAGGCTCCCTGTGCCGGCATCCCACCTCTGGGGCAGGCACCGGACAGGCCACACTCCAGGAAAGAGGAGCATCACCACCACTTAAAGCCATGGGACCACCTTTGGCTCAAGGTCAGAGATAACCCCATTGGGCAGCTCTGCCCGCAGTCAGACCTCTAGCTGCCCGGCACCCCACAGGGGGAAAGCAGAGAGCATCAGGAAAAGGACCTACTACTCCAAAGTCACTTACCTCACATACAAGACCACCACAAGCCTTTCCCCCTTTCCAAAGCTATCTAGGACATCAGAGAGCACCTCCCTGACTGCTCCTCCCTGATCTCCAGACAGCAAATACCGCTACAGGCACTGCAGGATGGACCAGGCTCCCCACTCCCACCTGGCAGCAAACCCACACAAGGGAGGCACTTTCTCCCCAAACACAGAGCATGGACACTGATTGTGGGGATAGACAGAAATTTGCTGCACCCCTCCTGCATCCCCAACTCCTAATCAGGGCCCCGAGCAGCAAAACAGGGCCTGGTGAGGACATGGGGTAAGGCTGAGCAGCGCCCCAGGGATGCAGCGAGGCTGTTCTAACCATGGGAAATGTTATGTCTATTCGAGGGGAAAGTGAGGAAATCAAATGCACCGTGGGGAGACCCCCGCATTGAGCCAGGAACAGGCTGCCACTCTGCCCTGGCTGCTACAGCACTTACGTGAGCGGGAAGTGACAGGGGCAGGAGACAGCTGGCTGACTCCAGAGCCATCTCCCCAGCCCAGCCTCACCCCGCTTGGGGACAGCTATTTTTGGTTGGGAGGGTAAGGCTATTGTGTGATGGCACCAGCTTGTACAGGTGAGACAGGGTGCTGACTGGCACCTGAAGGGGGTCCCAGGCACGGCGAAGGGAGGGTGGGTGGGTGAGTGTGAGTGTGTGAAGAGGCAGGAGGCAGGCAGACCTGCTATTTGCCCGCGGCAGGGACAGTGGCCACGATCTCTTCATACTTGGGTGGCGGGTCATTGTAGGAGATGCTGGTCTCTTCACCACTGCTGCTCTCTGGGTGTCCTGTCACCTCCTCATAGGAAGGTGGAGGGGTGGCGCTGGACAGTCTGGAGAGGACGGAGACCGAATGCTCCGGCGGGTAGAGGGTGCCATCTTGCTGGGGGGTGCCCCCAGCTCTGCCATCTCCAGCCACCCGGTTGCTCGCTTCTCGCTGATACTGGGTTTCCCCTTGGCTTTGCGACCGCTCCCGGTACACCATGACCCGGGGAAGGCTACGTCCCGTTCGGCTGGCCAGGTAACGGTTCTGGGCATAGGAAGGGCGGTGGCGGGTGGCCTTTTGGAGCTGGCACCTCCAGATGATGAAGAGGGCAATGACTATCAGAAGAGCCACTCCCAAGAGGGGCACCACCACATACATAGCATCTGAGCGCTCTGTGCTGTGCCCGGGGTCCTTGACAGAGTAGACAGAGTTGGTGTAGCCCTTCCAAAACTCCATCTGTGGCAGGAACAGAGAAAAAAATCATGTGCTGTAGGTGGGACAAGCACCCCCTGACCACCACCAGCAGTAATCACTGCCCTCCCCAGGCCCACAAAAGAGGCAGTTTTCCAGCCCTCCCCACCACTCTCACCAGGGCTGCCAGCACCTGATGCGCTGTGGGAACCAACACAAAAGATCATGGGAACATCCCTCAACAGCGGCCAACAGCCCCCACACCAAGCAGGGAGAAATTTGGCTAACACCAACCCCAGCCTGAAAAGTCAGGGACAACAGCACAAATTTCCCACACATGCCATGGGAGTGCCAGCTCAACCTGCAGCTGTGAGCAGGGTGTCCTGGCAATACCAAGGTGCGGGCATTGCCTGGGAAGGGAAAGTCATGCTGGAAAGCGAGGCCACAGCATGCTGCCTGCAGACAGAAGAGGACAAAGGGAACAGGAGAGGCTGTTCCCCCTGTGCTTTCCTTCTCTGCCCCCAGCTTGCTAAGGCGTAAGCCCTCACAAATCCACTGGGGAGCAGGGCAGGACTAACGCACCGTCTTCTCCTTGTTCTCGAACACTTCCTTGACCTCCTCATAGCTGCAGACCTCCTCAATGCACTCCCGCTCGATGGTGCCTTGCCGGATCTCCTCCAGGAAGCTGTTGGCTCGGGGAAAGC
>NW_008825532.1:1748805-1755879 GCF_000699105.1 Pygoscelis adeliae
AGGCAGAGACATGCTGAGCAGGGACAACCCCACACTTGGCCTCTGCCCAGCCAGGCTTTCCCACCTGGCTTCCCACAGGATTTTGGCAATACAGGAATCCCAAACAATAAAAGCCCAGGGCTACAATTCACTTAGCACAACAGAGTGCCCACTGAGGGAGAGCACACCCAGAGGGGTGCAGGGCTCTTGAGGTCTGTCCGGAAACATATGGCACCAGAAGCATCCTTCCAGCAGGGCTGAGATGCTAGAGACATCAGAAGTGGCAGCTGCAGACCACAAAGGGCAGCTGAAGAAGAGACAGAAGACCCCAAAAAGATTTGTTTTCAACCTCCTGCCCTTGACAGGATTTCACCTTGCTGCCCCTTTGCTGCAGGGCAAGGGAGATACTACCGGGCAAGCAAGACCCTGCAGGGCTGGGACACAGAGCTAGGCCTCTCTGCCAAGACATGGGGCCAGCACCGAGATGGACTCACAACACACTGAATTGTGCATCATTCCACAGTCCCCCCCAGTCCATCACCCCAGAGCCTCTTCTCTTGCTTCACACCTCCACAGCCCCCCAGGAGAGCAGCCAGCCTGCTGGAAGCTGGTGTCCCTGCTGCCAGCTGCTGTGGAGTCATGCAAGCTCAGGTGGCTTCAGAGACTCTGTTCAGGTCCCAGAGAAACCCATGTGTCTTCTCCCAGGCCCAGGCCCAACAAGGGCAACCATCCCCAACACACAGGGACAGCACAGGGGGGTCATGAGTCAGATACTGAAAGGGGCCTGAGCAACCTCTCCTCACGTGGCATCACATTCTCATCCCTATTGCATTTTGGTGCAGAGGCCTCACAAACCTTCCTCTGCTCCCAAAGCCTGGGAGACTATGTTGCCCACATCAGATCTTCGCAGAGAGCATGCAGTCAGGAAGCCAGACTGAGCAGGAACAGCACCTTCCTGTCTGCAAGAGACACAGCCCTTTCAAAGCCTCTCCCCCAATATTCTGCAGGAGGGAGACCTCCATGGGGTGCAGGGAGCAAGTACCTACCAGGACCTGCAGCAGCACAGGAGAGGCAAACAAGTTGTTGCCCAGAAAGCAGAAACTCCACACAAACCATGACCCTTCCAGGATCCAAACATCCCATGCAGCATTTCATAAGAGTGTTTCTGTAATGCAGCTCAACACACTCAGCTGTAGGCTGGCACCATCTCTTCCCACCAAGCCACATAATTGTGCCGCTTCCCTTGAGGAAGATGAATCGGTTCAGCTGGCTGATCCGCAGAAACCTATTTACCTCCTTCACCCTCAGGCTCAGTCTTCCATTGGATCAACGAGATGAACCAACTCACACTGCAGCAACATCAACAGATGCAGGACAAGGAAGCAAGGGGGCAGATGGAGTCTCCCATTAGACCAGCTTGGCTGTAACACAGAAATACTCCTTCAGTAAGGAGGCTGGTGAAGATCAAACATAACAGTGAAAAGCTACCAACTTCTTTCATTAGGAGCCTTTTACCAGAGAGACCGGCAGGTTTCCTTCTGCTTTACCTTTCATGTATCCTGCTCCTAAAACAATACAGCAAGGTATTTGTGAGAGTATTTGTAAATATCAAGGCAGGGACAAGATCATGGCGTAAGCAACTACTACTGTGCTACACCATCCCATGCTTGCAGGCACTGTGCTCTTTTTGTGCTGTGTAGGTGCATTTTCCCCCGTGATTTATTAATGGCTTGCTTCAGTGAGAGAGTTTGCAGAGGGCTGAACCACTGAGGTGTGAATGAAGAGCAGCATGAATGATGTGAGTCAGAGACCTTCCCTCAGAATTGACTTTATTATGCAAAGCTTTTTTTTTTTTTTTTTTTTTTTTTTACAAGGACAACTGAAAAAGCATTTTCAAGAGGCACAGAAGGCGTCTTGCAGGAGGGCAGAGATCAGCTTGCCTTGGCTTTCGCAGTTGAGGAGGGCTATCCTGGCTGGAGAGGGAGCAGGCTGGCAGGCCGACCGTCTCTTGAGCCTTTCCAGAATGAGATGAAATTTTACAAAGACACTATACATTCCGCAAACGTCCCATCCTTTGCTGGAGAAGTCCGGCCTCACCTCCTTTGCCTCCCACCTTGATCAGGCTGCAGTATCAACTCTCCCCTCCTCAGCACTTGAGTCTGAGCCTCCTTCCAACTTCCTCAGCACACCTTGGAGCAACAAGCTTGGCCGCAGATCTCGCTGTCAGGGTTTTCCATCCCTGCAGATACCAGTCACCCTGCTTTGCCATGCTGAACTGGCCACTATGGTGGGAAATAAAAACAGACACACAGGCATTGTATCACGAGCAATGTCCCAACTGAAAGCATGCTGCAATGGAGGCGTGTGCCTCTCCCCACATCCAATTTCCCTCAGGGACCTAGAAATGGCAGAAGAGCAGAAACTAAGTCACTGCTCCCTCCCCTCTTTTACACAGAAAGTGCAAAGAGCTCCCACGTGCCTGGGGACCAGAGCAGGAAAACCAATGGCCTTCAGGAAACAAGAGCCTTGACAACTCTCATCTCCAGCCTGGATCCCCAACTGACATGAAGAGCAGACAGCTGAGCAGGTATTGCCCCAATCCGCAGGGCAGCAGCCTTAGCACTGACCCCTTGTGCCTCTCCAAGTCTCCCCACACCAGCTGGAGAACCGGTGCTCAGGAAAGATCAGAGCTCTAGGCGGGGGAACAGGAGCGAGGGCTGGGTTCACTGCATGCCTGCTGGGTTTCCTGAGGTGCTGCTGACCCCCGATGGCAGGCAGGCTTGGCCACACTACTACCCCACAGCTCTGCTGCCTGGCTTGTGGGGACAACCCTGGGGCTGCTTCTCTGCAGAATGACATGCGGCTGCGTCTGTGGAGGGACAGCCAGGGCTGCACACTGCCAGAGCGCATAATGGTGAACATGTTGACCACCACATCGCCCTCCTGCACGTCAGGGTCACCACGAAGGGGACTGCTTGGCGGGGGACACTGCAACCACAGGGGACACCTTCCACAACCAGTAAGCGCTGGTGAGCCAGCACCAGAGCTCTGGGAGAGAGAAAAGGCAGCAGTGGAGGAAGGCAGGGACCCAGCTGGGAACCCTCCTCATTAACAGAATATTAAAACTGCCTTTTAAAAGCACTGCCTGAAGATCTCTGCTCCCTCCCCCACCTAGCACAGCAGATAATGAAAGAAGGTATACCTGTCATCCCTGGAGTCCTCCTCCTGCCCAGCGTGGCTACTGCCTCCACCTTCATAGCTGGCTCCAGCGACACCCCAAGCAAATCCCGAGATCCCAGCCAGATCTCTACATCTCCCCGTTCACAACTGCCATCCTTCTTGAGCTCCCATCACATCACTGCATGCAGCCTCCACGCAGGCTGCCCGGCAGAGCGAAGGGGGAGGGTTGAGGACAGCCACACGCCATCCTCCACCCTGCACCCTCGCCAGTCTCAGCCCAGCTTTAGCCGCTTGCCCCGAGCAGCCCCATCTGCCAGGCACTCCAGATGCCAAGACGCAGTGAGCTCCCGGCGGGGCCAACTTAGGCAGCTGCCCATCCTCTGGGAATGCAGAACCCCAGTGCCACCAGCTACACAGGCTACAAGGCAGTTTGACCCCCAGGATGGGCAGCTCGTGGGATGCCAGTCATGGGCCATGAGGAGCACCGTTGCTAGGAGATGTCAGTGCAGACCGGCAACCCCCGCAGAGGGGCCAGTCAATCCAAAGAGCCTTGCACAGCAAGCATCACGCAAATAAAGAAATGCTGCAGCGTACAGGGAGTCCCGGAGAGGTCAGCCCTTCAGCACCTCCTCTTGACTCCCACCTTGCACAGGGGAGAGAGAAGCACAAGTCAGGCCGGACCTCAGACCTCATCCAGGGATAACAGCCAATGGCATCTGCTCCCCACAGACAGTAACACCCCCCAAAAAGCACAGGCACCCCTTCCTTGAGAGGTGGCTGCCAAACATCCCCCTTCTCTCCTCCAGCACCACCGCCACCTCTCCATCTTGACTGGGGAACACTTACTTGCCATGCTGCCTCACTCGGCTACGGGAGGTTCCTGCCTACCTGCAGGGAAGAAAACAGGAGAGTCACTGACAGCTTAAGTTTCACCCCCTGAAGCCCAAGACCTCCATCGCCCAGGGTCACATTCATGCAGAAAGCAGGGTGCTGTCTGGTGGACCCATGACAGTTCCCAGCCAAGCAGTGCCTCTTCAGAGAGCCAAGGACTCACACTGCCTCCCCACTCATCGCATCGCTGGAGGGACTGGAGAGGCGCAGGGCACCCTCAGCTCTCCAAGAGCCTGGGGCAGGTCTCTGCCGTACTTGTGCTGCACCAGCCCAGGAAGGGCCAGGGCCCTGCCCAAGAAGCCCAGAGGGCTGCAGACAAGTGAAGTAGGAAGGGAAGAATTGGATGGAGCGTCCCCATATCTCATCAGCAGACGAGATGACCTGCACGTTAGAAGCTGCTGGGAGCAACCTGGTGCTCTTCCCTTTCACAAGAGATTGATGGATACAGGTAAAGCAGTCATCCTGTTTTAAATCAACTTCACAGCCATGCCGGTTCTCACTTCTGCAACTCCTACCCATAACCTGCAATAAACAGGGCCATACTGTCTTCTCCACCGCCATAAAGCTGACTACACAGCAGGAAAGAAAAGGATATGCATCTCCTGAAGGTTGTTGGGCCAAGCTAAGGGCAGCAGCAAGAGTGACAGAGTTCCCTGCACACCCAGGACAACAGCTCTCCAGCTGGAAAAGCACCTTTTGTGCTTCAAAAGCAAAACTAAACTAAACGAAACCCCACAAGAGTGAAAAAAAGTCCTGCAGAAGCAGAGTATATTCCTCTCTGCTTGCAGGAGGAGTTTCACTCACTTGTTTTTCACGCTTTGTGTTCTCCCTGTGCTCGATGCCCCACCGATCAGACTATCCTGGGCAAACTCATTTCCTTTTGCCTTGTGTGACACCTTGCTATGGCAAAGCCACAACTCTGTCAGGAGACAGAGGAGACAGGACTAACCAGCTCCTACAGGGATTTATTGTAGATGAAGGAGCAAACGTGGTTAGAAACAGCAAGAACTAAACCACACGCTGATCTTGGGTCCAGGACTTCAGATATTCAGTTATCCCAAAAGCACTTGAATCCGCTCAGCTGGAGCGAGGTCAGGGACAGCACAGGGCCGTTCACGGGGTCAGCGGGGCTAGAAATGCATTTCTCATTTCACGTAAAAGGCAGGTGATCCAGACACACAGGATGGCTGATGCACACCACCACAGCAGGCACTACCGCACCTCACCAACAGCTACCTTCTCAGTAAGTCTAGCACCTCTCCCTGCCAACACCAGGTTTCCTGTGGTTTCTGAGGTTCCTGCACCAAAAGAAGCCAAGCAAGCCTGGAGCTGTCTCCAGAGGCAGAAAGCAGCTACTTTCCAACAGTTTATGAAACTCAGACTGCAGACCTCAGTCTGGAGTTTAAGCAGGAGCAATGGAAAGCAGCAGAGCACCAGAATTACACAGGAGGAGTCTGCCGCTTTCTGCACCCCACAGCCCGCACCAGGAGGCCTTTTCTCAAGAAACTGCGCACCCAACGCCGCTTCTCTGAGCCGTCCTGGGGGGATGCGAGAGCAGCTGAGAGGCCCCTGGGTTCGTGCAATCCCCGACAGGCTGCATCAGCTGAGCAGGGACCACCTGACCTGCTTTTGTTGTCATCAGTTTTTACAAAGAGACCCAAACCCACAGGACAAAAGAACACACGGCATGGAAAACTTGCCACAGTTTCCACACAAAACCTCTGTATCACTCGTTGTTACAGGCATTCTCCCCCTTTGATAAGACAAGAGAACAGAGACGCAGAAATAAGGATATTCAAGACCAGATTTGTCAGGACCCACAGCTCCATAACCCACATCATACATCGGGCAACACATTTAATGCGTCAGGAATATTTTATCTTTAACTTTTTCCCAAGTATCTGTGCCAATGCACCCAGTGTCAGAGCTCAGAGACGGTTTATTCCAGTGCAACAATAAGCCAGGTATATGCAAGCCTACAAGCACAAGCGATGCCTGCGAGAAGGGCAGACATCCCAGACGCTTATTTTTATTTCCACGCGCAAATTTCCTAACCACCTCCCCAGGTTCTGATGAGCAGGAAAAGCTGGACCGCCACATGCACTGACACCAAGGCGAGCAGCATCCCTCCTGCCTCCGCACAGCCACGCAAGCTGAGAGAAGCCTGAAGCTGGAGACTGACCTAGCAGACACCCACCCAGTCCCGGTCCACCCCTCTGGCTTCCCAACATGCGTTCGCCTCCTCTATAAATACCCCATCGATAGGAGGTTGCTAAGGCAACCATGAGGAGGCGCGAGGGATGCAGCCGTGAGTGAGGATGCTGCAGTCGCACATTTGTGTCTCCCCCGGGCTCCCCCCGTCTCCACCCCCACTCCCGTCACCGATGCCAAAGGAGGAAATCGTGCTGGTAAAATATGGTGCACGCGTGGTGCCGGCCCCCCACAGACCTCGAGCCCATGTGGTGGGCACACAGAGAGGTGGCACCTCCTCGCCAGGCTGGGGGGCATAGGTATGGGTCATGGGGATCCACAGACGCCAGTGACGTGCACGGCACACAGGGGGGCTGCCGGCTCTCCTGGCATCACGTAGCCATGGCTGCCAGCCGCTCAGCAGGATCCCAGCAATATTTGGGGGTTTCTGCGCCAAGATCCACAGCGAGAAGAAGAGGCTGGACCGGCTCCATTTGCCAGGGACCACGGGCTCCCCATGGGGTGCCAGGATCGCTCACCCTCCCAAAGCAGCCTTCGAACCCCATCCAACCCCACGCGGCTGGTCTTTGCACTGCCCCCGGCCAGCCACCGCCCCGGCCCCTCCATCCTGGCACTAGCCCTGCCTTCCCCAAACCCAACCCCAAATTATTTCCATCTCCCTCAGCTTCTAGTGTCACCCCACAGCAGGGTCCCCCCAACCCACCTGTCCCATCAGCCCAAATGTGAACTTGCCCAACTGAGCGGGGCTTTCTAGTCCCGGACGAACCCCACCACCACACCCCCTGCCCCACTGTCATGCCCTGCCTCACTGTC
>NW_008825532.1:1756645-1757117 GCF_000699105.1 Pygoscelis adeliae
TTTCTTCTTCCGCCGTAGTGTTCATCCTGCCATTATACCCCTCATGTCCGTTCTCGCTCATCTCCCTTTCTAACTTCTGCGCCTCCTCTTCCTCCTCCTCCTCCTCCTCCTCCTCTTCTTCCTCCTCTTCCTCCTCCTCTTCCTCGCTGCCCGAGTCCTCGTAGAGGCAGAGGGTGGCCTGCACCGGGAAGTTCTCCAGCAGCTTCTCCCCCATGCCGTACAGATAGTCAAAGGACTTGGACTTGGGCCAGAGGAGCCTGTGTGGGGAGACCCGGGGTGAGGGCCCCCGCCTGCCCGCTGCCCTCGGGCCCAGCCGGGGCACCCGGCAGCAGGGGACGTACCTGACTGGGTGGTGGAAAAACGCCAGCGTTTTGTCGGGGCCACCATCCCCCACCGCCTCCCGAGTCCGAGCCTGAGGAGACACAGTTGGGGTGGGACCTGCCACAGGGCTCCCGCTGCCCCCTCCTCCCTG
>NW_008825532.1:1757284-1757820 GCF_000699105.1 Pygoscelis adeliae
AGCCCCCTGCAGGCGCAGCCTGCCCTGAAGCCGGCTTCTCCCCCGCCCTCTGCCCCTGGGTTTAGGTCCTCATGCCCCCGCGAAGGAAGCTGGTAACTACCCGCCCTCCCCGACGGGCTTTTTGCCAGTGTAATCTCCCCCCCGTGCTTAAAAGCTCATGCCCAGGCATCCCGCTAACCCCCTGAGGAATGCCCGCCAGGCCTGGGAACAGGCGGCCCTTTCAGACCCCGGGGGTCTGCCTGGCCCCACCCCGGCAAGGCTGCGTGGCTTGTGGGGCAGAGGGGTGATGCACCAGGGCACAGTGCTGCTGTGCAACAGTGCCGGGGGTGAAGGGGTATGGAGCGAGAGACTTTTTCTGCCAGAGACCCCAACCCTGCCAGCGGGAAACTGGGGGGGTCCCAGCGGGGACTGTAAAACTCACAGTGTCCGTCTGCTCCCTCCACTGTCCAGTTCCCTCCTCTGCTTGGGGCAGCCACGGTCTCCAGAGAGGCAGGGGTCTAGGTGCGGAGAGCAGGTTCAGTGCGACAGCCACCCAC
>NW_008825532.1:1758221-1761204 GCF_000699105.1 Pygoscelis adeliae
AGGCAGGCACCAGCCAGCAGCTTCCATGGTGGCAGGCAACGGTGTCCCCTTGGACGCTGCAGACCCTTGGTGGGGACACCTTTATAGCCCTGCCCCAGCCGGTGACTCACAAATTCTTCGGGGCAGGGGAGCCAGGGACTAGGGGTGCGGGGACAGTGGTCCCTGGCATGTGAAATTTGTCCCAGTTGTGTAAACAGAGGGCTGGGGGGAGGCTGGGGGCGGAGGGGCTGCGATCTCTGGTGGAAAAGCAAAACACAGAAGGGAAAAGTTAGACACCATTTGTGAGAAAATCCCCAGGGGGGAACAGGGAAAAGCAGAGACAATTAACAAGGATGATTAAGTGCTCTTTGTAGCCATTTGCATAAGGGAGGGGGGACGTGGGGGAGGGATGGGGAGTGCTGGGGCAGCATGGTAGGCATGGGATGGGGACAGTGCAATGTCCACATGATGGGACAGCCTGATGGGCATGCCCTGGGGACAGGGTGATGGGCACGATGAGGACAGTGTGATAGGCTGCAGTGGTGGCAAGCACAGAGCAACCAGGAGGCAGGTGATGGGATGCTCAAGAGAGGACAGGGAGGGAAGACGGACAGAAGGGGTGGACGCCAGGCCCAGGCAGGGCAATGGTCCTGCTCAGGCATCCATGGCCTCTGCTCAGATCACCCTGGGGAGTGGCCAGGCCTCGTTCCCACACTGCCGGCACAGTGGGGAAAGCACGCACTTGCCCGTGCTCCCTGCCCTCTCCTTTGGCTTCTTGAGATGTGGACCGTACTGGGAGGTACAGAAAAGCTTCTTAATATGAGGGTGCAAGCCCCCGCCCCAGCACTGCCACACGTGCTGTCCCTGCCTGGTGCTCCTGCCCGCTGCTTCTGCCCGAGCACTCGAGCTGAGGTGCCGCTGGCAGACAGGTCACCTGCCGCTCCCGGGAGGGATTCAATTTGGGACAAGGAAAGAAAATAGCAAATGGTCCCTGCTGTAGCTCTGCTATCAGCATCCAAACACCCCTGTCCAAATGCTGGCCGGACCCTGCTCAGCTTCGAGCACAATTTGTCACCAGGGGCCCTCCCTGCCCCTCTCCATCTGTGGCAGCCGGCGAGCAGGAGGGGGCATGGGGCCAGTGCAGCCCTCATTACCATCTCCATTTGCTCCTCATTTGGGCCAGGAGTCTTACAACAACAAACCCTGTGGAGGACAAGCAGGGCCAGGAGGAGCGAACTGAAAGCCCGAGCTCACCCTGCAGGCATGGGGAGTTCAACCTGCTGGCGTTTCACTGCCCCTCCGACCCCTGCATGGGCAATGCAGCCCAAAATGGACACATGGACGGTGGCACGCAGTCACCCGCTGGCCACCAAGGCTGGCCAGAAAGGTGACAGCAAGCCACAGACCTGAGCCACTTAGGCAAACCTACCCTGATAATTAATAGACAACAAGCAAAATGAGGCATCCCAGCTCCCCAGTCCTTCCTGACGCTGAAAGGGTTTAATTCTGATCTGCAATAAGCCTCTGATCCAGGCTGAGATTTGCAGGTGGATTTTGCAAAGCTGTAGCTAAACAATTCACAGCCCCTGATCACCCGGGTCGGGGCCCCAGCCACTCACCCTGCCCCGACCAGACACCTCCGGTCCTGGGTCACCCCTCGCCGTGGCCACCCTCGGTCCCACGCCGTGTCTCCAGCCGCCTCTGTAAGTACCGCAGAGCTCTGGCATGACCCTCCCATGTCTTTTTGCTGGCACCCCAAGTACCCCAGGTGTTTCTTTTGCAGCAGCACCCCTGAGACGGAGCGGGTGGTCTTGGTTAGCACACAGGAAAGGAGACAGAAAGTTGGGAACCTTTTGGTACCAAGCATTTGAGGTGCCAGCAGTGGGGCGGGGAGAGGAGTGGAGGCACTGGGCGGTAGCGGCACTCTCAGCCAAGAGCGTTCCCAGGGCGAGAGGCTGCCGGCTGTGGTGTCGGCACAGTGTGGCGTGGGCTCAGTCCAGTTTCGCAAGATGCCGCGGGAGGGGGAATTTTGAAACAAGGCAGAGGGAAAACAAACCACCCCACTCCACTGCCTCTGCCAAACCCCACTGCCCGCACCCAAGGCTGCGGGCAGGAGATGGCACCAGCAGAAAAACCCCCGCTGACATCAGCGGGCACGAGCTGCACCCCAGTGTGCTCACCCCACCAAGGGACAGGTCACCCCGCTCGGCCGGGGCACTCCAGGGAAGCATCCCTGAGGTGCTGCCAGCATGCTTTGCCCTGATGTAATTCTGCCCTCCATGGACCTCTGGGCTCTCCTGGGGACGCAGGTGTCACTGTCACATGCATCCCTCTCCATCACTGTTCCCAGCATCACAGAAAGGCCGATAGCCATGGCTCAATTTCAGGTGGGCGCTTCCCGTTGTCCTGCTGGAGCCTTGCCAGGTCGGGGTGAGTGGTGGGTGGCTGCAGATGCCTTGGGTGAGCCCCGTGCAGATGGGGACGAGGCGCAATCCCCCTTCCTCAGCTGGGGGAGCCTCAGGGCCACCACCTGAAATCACCTCCGGCAGGTCCCAAATAACATGGTGCAGCCGTAGCTTTTTGGCTTCCTTGGCTCGGGACATCACAGAAGACAAGGGACTCCCAGGAAGGCAGCGGGCACTTTTCCCCCCACCGGTGGCTGACTCTCCATCCCTGCCCGCAGCCCCGGTGCAAGGGAGGGCTTTGGCGTCCTTCCCAGGCAGCGCTGCTCTGCCTCTGAAGTCTGGCTGGGGAGATAGCGGAGGTGAAAGGGCGCTTGGCGCTCCTCCACAGGCTTGGGTCAATCGTTAATCGGGGAGGAATTGCTTTCCACTCTTGCAGGTAACCTCTCCTCCCCCCGGCTCCCACCCACGTGCCAGTGCCCACACAAAACCAGCACCCCTGGGAGTGGGGTGGAGCTGCAGCACAGCGAGCGGAGCTGCCGGCAGGGCCATGGGAAGGTAAGCGCGTGGAAGTGAACTGCCGGCAAGCTGGGCAAGAAGCC
>NW_008825532.1:1761360-1762768 GCF_000699105.1 Pygoscelis adeliae
GAAGACCAGCTCCTACATCGGCTCCAGCATCGTGACAGCCGTGAGCTTCACCAAGGGGCTGTGGATGGAGTGCGCCACATACAGCACAGGCATCACCCAGTGCGACATCTACAGCTCCCTACTCAACCTACCTGCCAACGTCCAGGCGGCCCAAGCCCTGATGGTGAGCTCCTGTGCCATCTCCTCCCTTGCCTGCCTCCTCACCGTCATGGGCATGAGGTGCACCGTCTTCAGCCAGGGCTCGCCAAGCAAGGACCGGGTGGCGGTAGCAGGCGGCGCGGTCTTCATCCTCGGGGGGCTGCTCTGCTTCATCCCATTGGTGTGGAACATCCATGTGGTGCTGCAGGATTTCCGCAACCCCGTCCTCCCTGACAGCATGAAGTTTGAGCTCGGGGAGGCGCTTTACCTGGGCATCATCTCCTCCCTCCTCTCCCTTGTTGGCGGCTTCATCCTCTGCACCTCCTGCCCTGCCCGGGACCCAACGGCCACCTACACAAGCACCTACCAGCCCCGGCTGCTGGTGGGCAAGAGCCCCCGGCCCTCTGTCAGCCAGATGCAGAAGACCAAGAGCGAGCTCAACTCCTACAACCTGACAGGATATGTGTAGCAGCTGCGGGTGGGAACTGGGCTGGCACCTCTCCCAGCTCCCCAAAGCATCCGGGCTGGCACCAAAGGAGTGTGGTAAGAGGAGAAGACATGGCGGCATCTCCCACGGCGGCATCTCGCTCACAGGCTTTGGGGGGGTTTAACCCCCCCCCCCCCCCAGGGGCCCCGGAGGCTTGCAACTGCTCAGAGATCCCAGCTGGTGGCTTACATCAGTGAAGGACCCCAAATCCGGCTTCTGTTCCCTCCGTGCTGCCAGCCCGCAGGCAGCCCCTGGCACAGCAGGACCCCAGCAAGCCTGCCTGGATGGGGGTGGGTGGGCTTGTGCCCCCAGGGACCAGCCCGCTGGCTGCAGAGGCATCACAGGGGGATCAGGGCATCTGCGTGGGTCCAGAGCCACTGCTGGGGAATTGAGTGCTGGTTGCAAACCAATGTTGCAATAAATCTGTGTTTCTAGCTAGGCTGTGGCTGAGCTTTCCTCCGGCACCAAGGGGCCCTGGCAGCTCCCCCGGCAGGGTGGGCTGTGGTGGGGGCTGCGCTCGCCCGCCTGGCGGGTCCATAGTGCAGAGGGCACCCACGGCCCTTGCTCTGGCCTGCCCCTCCACACCCCATGGCTTTGCCACTCAGGAGCCCAGGCAAGTGGGAGTGCTGTCAGGGGGTGGGGAGGGGGGTCACTCCCGTGCACGGTTTGTCCCTGGGCACCGCGCTGGGAGGTTGCCATGTGCCACCACTGCAAGGGTTCCAGCGGAGGCAAGCGCGGCTCCCCGGGGGCTAACGGCAGGGGACGTGCGCCCCCCCCCCCCCC
>NW_008825532.1:1762909-1774613 GCF_000699105.1 Pygoscelis adeliae
CAGTGGGGAGAGCCCCAGCATCACTGCATCTCTATCCCAGGATGCTGTGAGCACCGGCACCCAGGAGGCAACACAATCCCGAGCACCTGAGGCAGCCGCTGGCCACAGCGAAGGCTGAGCACCCCAAATCAGCTGCAGAGGGGTCTCACAGGCAGGTCCTGAGGCCAGGGGTCCTTGCAGGGGTTGTTCTGGGAGGAAAAACGCCACCAGTGAGACATCTGTAAGCCGCAAGGGATGGGCAGGCAGGGGTCAAGACTGCTCCACGCGACCCTTTGGCAGCGGCAGGATGCGCTGTGTGGTTGCAGCCCTGCACAGTAGCAGCAGCATGACAGCTTGCACAGGCTGCCGGTGGCACTTGGGGATACTGACTGGGTGCGTGCCAGGGCACCGCAGGAGGAGAGGAGGCACAGGCAGCCCAGCCCCACAGCCCACTGAGGACCAAGTACATTTTAACCACCATACCCTCTCTGATGTCCCACCGCCAGAGGTGAGACAACCCCTGCTCCCCCATGCCACAGCACAGGGCCACCTGGGGACCCCCTTGCCCTGGCTCTCGGTCCCCCAGGGAGCAGGAGGCTTTGGTCTACCTGCTAGCCCCTCATAAAGCAATTTAGATTAGGTCCCAGAGAGGAGGGGACCATGTTCCCTGCTCAGACGTCACCACTGTTACCCTTGCACCAGTGAAATCATGTTTGCCATGGGGTTAACACGCTCCTGATAACGTCGAGTCATGCTTTCTCCCCTCCTTACTGAGCAAGGGGCCACCCAGGGACTCATCCCCAGGGTGATGCTTGCTGGAGGGGATCAGGGTGGATTTCAAGGCAAAGGCCAGTCACCCCCTTTCCATGGCCAAGAGACAAAGCACCACCTCAGCCCCAGGCCAGCTGAATTACTTATTGCTGCCCCGGGGAAAAGAGGGCCCTGGGTGCAGAGGATGGAAAGCGTGCAAGGGGCTTAGCCTGCTGGCTGCAGCCCCCTAGGAGATTTCGTGAGTTCACTTAAGTCCTTCAGCAGTAAATGTTTTGGTTTGGGGCAGCTGATGCAGAGAGGAGGCAAGAAAACAGTTGGTATGAGAGGTTGCGCCTCCAAAGAAGAGGAATTCCTGAGCGCCGCGTCCTCGCCCCTTGCCTCCCACCCTGGGCTGTGGGGCCGGACAGCGCTGCCTGTGTCTGTGGACAGGGGCTCCGCTAATTAAACAAAGGAACATTTGAAACACTCGATTCACAGTTTGATTGGTGCTGGGTTTATTAACACTTCAAGCAGCAGAAGGGAAGATTTCTGGTTTTAGAGGAGTCAGCCTTTGCACGGCTTTTCCCTGAAGGAGAGAGGCAGCTGGCGCAGGCAAGGGCAGGCAGACCGAGGAGCTCGGGTACAGAAACACCTGTGGTTTGGACAGACGAGTGCAGGGCAGAGGCACTGCAAGGCGCCCCAACATCCCCAACAGCCCCTCGGCTTTCTTTCTCACCTGTGCAACACCAGACCCCCGTTCCGTGGGTGCAGCATGCCGGCTTCAAGCTGAGGCACAGCAGGAGAGGAGCTGATGAGCACCACACTGAAAAGGGGGCGAGCCTTTCCCCAGTCCCCCGTGCCTCCAATCCTGCCAAGGAGGAGCCCCTGCATTAAGAGTGTGTGGGCTCAGGGAGGGGAAGGTTTCTCCCCTCCAGCTTTCCTGGCCTTTAACTTGAATGCACCCAAAGATGTGAAACTTGGCAACAGGGCAAAGTAGGTTGAAAAGGATTTTCCACTTCTTTACCAGCAAGAGCAGAGGATGGGGCAGGGAAGGACACCGAGTGCACAAATGCGGTGGCGGTGGTTATCTCTGCCTCACGCAATAGCCACGTTCCCCATTATTGATAAGTCGGGGTCCTCGAGGGCAGGCTGGATGTGGCCCAGCTGAGAGCCAGAGAGGACGAGAGCCCAGACTGCCCTGGGAGCCAGCTCTGCCAACGGAAAGCGTGAGTGAAGCGATGGAGCCCAGCCAGCCAGTGCAGTGCAGAGCCAGCCCCTCAGGTTGCCTCTTGCCCCTCACCAACTCAGCGGGAAAAGCTGAGGGTGCTCCAGGTTTTCCTGCGGGAAAGCCATGGAGGAGCACAGCCCCAGCTCAGGACAGGAGCAGAATGCAAAGGGAACAGGCAGCCAGGGGGAAAGCAGAGGAGGGGTGGGAAGAGGGCTGGGTGGGGAACGGCTCCCTCCTCCGAGCTCCCGGGCTCGCAGGAGGCATGGTGGAGCAGGGAACCTTGCAGGCCCTCGCTGGCTGGCCAGGCTGCGATGACTAATCCCCCGTCATAAGGAAATGAGTCCTTCCCCTCTGTTCTTCTTGCTCTGGATGGTGCCTCAGATGAGGAAAGGGGGCAATAAAATACTAACATGCCCTTATCTTCAAAAGCAATAGAGGCAGTATCAACGGCCAGCACACCCAAACCCGCAGCTGCACCTGGGCCAGGGACTGCAACCTCATCAGATGGTTGTGAGAAACATGGAAAAAGTCCTGACTTCCTCTTCTGAAGAGGGAACGACACATGCTTGTCACCAAGGCCTTTGCAGCCAGCCCTTGACCACTGGGCACCCCCACCCACCGTCCACAGCATCCCAGCAATGCCCTGGCCAAAGCACTCTCCTGCTTTCCTGGCCCAGCAGCACCTGGCTGCTGCCCCATGCAAGCAGAGCCTCTTCTCATGCAGAGCACTGGGTAGGGATGTCCAGGGTGCAAAAGGGCACAGGTTTGTCCCAGACCTGGCCAGATCCCACACCTCCTGCTTCCCTGGAGCCCTCCAGGCAAGCAGAGCTTAGCGCCTTCTGGCATCCCTGACCTGCCTCTCGTTCCTGCCTAGCACAGCTGATCTGAAGCAGCAGCAAATAATCCATGCAAGCTCTCTGAGGAGTATCAGGCCAGGTGCTGGGAGAGCCCATCTCCGCCCGCAGCCCCTGGGAAGCGCTCCAGATAGGAGAGGCAGGAGGGGGAAGAAAATTCAGGCCAAGTTCCTGATGGGCCAAGGCACTTGGAAAGGGCCTCCACATTCCTCCACCCTCCTCCCAGCCGCAGCACACTCCCAGCTACCTCCCATGCCGTGCCGGTGCCTCCCAGCCCCTTGGCAAGCCAGGGCTGGCGTGGAAGAAGACAAACTCTTCCTACCCATGGTGTTACAGCAGCCTTTTCAGGAGCACCAGAGGTTGTGCTATGGAGAAAGGCTGCTCTCAGGCACTTAAAATCCTGACTCCCGGGCTGGGCTAAGCAAGAGCTCAAGTCATGGACTGTGCTGGTAGGAATGGGAGATGCACCCCCCACCCCAGCCATGCCCCAGACCCCACCTGATGTCTCCGCTGGTGGCCATGCTCTAGCCTGGGAAACAGCCTCATGGTTTCACCTCAGGGCATCTATGATGCTCGGCTGGCAATTGCACTCACTCTTTACCTCCAAAGGCTTCCTGCTCTCCCGAAGCCTTGGGGATGATCCCATCTGGAGTCACACAGCTGGGACACTGCCATGAGGCTGTTGGTGCCTGGCTCTTCTGGTTTTAATGATTGACATTGCAATGGAGGTGAGGGATAGTGAGAAACCAGCTCCTCTTCAGAAAACACCTTCAGTCGGAGAAAAAGCCTGTCCACAAACTCATGGCTTTCCATAGCCTCCTGGAAGAGACCTGTTTAAAGGCGCTTTAAAGGATCTTTTGGTCTTTAAAGAAAGATATGAGGGAAACAGGGCAGAATGAACTCCATGGCACCACAGGGGACAGAGACCTTTGGGTGCACCAGAGGAGATTGCTAGAAAGCACCTTCCTGGCTGGGTTTGAACAACAGCTTGGAACATTATAAAAAGTGTTTATCTCAGAAAACCAGTGAAGAGGACACAGAGGTTTGATCTTCCAGGCATTACATTAACATCACAGTCAGATTTCTCTGTAATTTGAGTCTAATCTACGCTAGAGGAGATTCAGGTCGGCGATGTCAGCAAACCTAGCATACATGCAATCTGTAGCAGCAAGAGCAGGCTTTATCAGTAGAACCTACACCAATTCAGCCAGCAAAATAAGGTTTATCAGCAAGACACACTTTTATAGTGGTGTAAACATAAGCTCTTCCAGGGATTTTACAGAAATATTGGTGAAAACAGACTCCATCTCTAGCCAAAATCTGCCCTAGAGAACTGGCCTAGAGAATTGAAGAGAAAATGTCCTGCACCCTCAGCAGCTCCACTGCCGATTGATGGTTAAACAGCACTGCGCTGCACAGAAGAGATGAAGACCAGAGGACCCCAAACACCTTTACATGGACAAACTGAGCTGCAACCACATTAGCCAGTCTGCAGAGTCATCCCAAGCAATCCAGTCTACCAGCCTGTCGTCTCCATGCTCAGGGTACACTTGAGGGCACCAACATTTCGGCAGCTGCTAACCTAGGTTCATACCTCAAAGATGCGCAGACTCCAGACACAGCTGAGCCCCTCCAAGCTGTCTGCTGTGCACCAGGAATTTGGAAGAAACAACAAGTCACCCCATAAGCAGAGAAACCAGGGAGGCTTCACCAGCTCTGGGGTTGTGTCTTATCTCCACTCAGGATTTCAGAGGAAGGGTGTGCTTTGATGAAGCTTTTCCCACACCAGAGAACTAATCTTTCCTCAAGGCAGGTGTCTTTTTACAAACGCCCTCTATTTCTGGGATGTCCAGCCTGCTAAAAAAGGCTAAAACCAGGACAAGACCCACGTTACAAACAGCATGATTGCCTTGAACTAGCTTTCCTAGAAAAGCTGTCTCTCTAGGTTTCTCAGGTCACTGGACCAAAGTCACACACCACTGGCTGTACCCGGCAGGTGCTCCCAAGGTTGCTCCGACAGACACATTTCCATTACCCAAATTTTTAGCCCTTTCCTTTTGGGGGATGGGAGCAATTCCAGCCTTCCGTGTTTTCCAAGGCATAGAGAAGCCCAGGGAGTCTGCAGGCATTACAGAGCTAAGGGCAGACCGCAGCCATCACTGGCTCCACGACTGTGGTGCTCCCATGCCCTTTGAGCTATTCCAGTACACTTTTACAGGAACGAGGGCTCTGCCCTTTGCCTTTGGATTTTCCCCCGGCTGCAGTGGAGGCCCCGCACTGTATCTCGCAGAGCATGGGTAGGCAAGGAGGCAATTAACCTCTGACCTTCCCCGTGACTGAATGCTTCCTCATTGGCCTGCTCTTCCCAATCCATTTTTATTTTAATGGTGTTTCCAGATTGCCATCTGGCAGGTCACTTCACCCCAGGTCCGGCCGCTGGCCTGTGCAAAGCTGCTCTCTCTATCTCCGTGCGGGTAGAGGAGGCACAGGCTGCCTGTGCCCAGGCAAAACCAGCAGGTAGGAGACAGCAGGTGGAAAAACAATTAGCTCCTTGTTTTCAAGGTGAGGAGAGCTGGCGCTTCAGGACTGGGGACGTTCCTCGGCAAGGGGAAGGACCTCTCTGCTGCAAAGCAAAGCCCCTGGAAGGGGAAAGCGGCTCCCAGCACAAAGCCCCCATAGCTCAGCCCCAAGGAGCGAGACGTGAAAAACTGCGCCTGCCAGGAGCCTGCTAACACACATTAAATTTCCACCTCCCTGGACAGAGCTGGCTACAGGAGACCTGTCCTTGTAGCTGACGTCCCAGGGCCTGCTCACAAACAAGGGTCTTGCTGTGAGTTATGGTGTCCTTCCCAAAACCGAAACATCTCCTCTCCCAGATGTGCTAGGGTGACTAGCATCCCACATAAACCCCATGGACTGATTTCTGGCTTGTAAGTCTGCAATTGAAAATAGGTAAGTTTTACTGCACAGGTCACAGGCAGATGCAGCTAATCCACCCAACTTCAGTACTTCTGGCTGAGTAGAAGCCTCAGGGGAAAAAAGGGGAATAACCAGGGCAAAACACACTGTAAAGGCAGCCCAGTCTTGTATGAAGAGACAAGTTTATCCTCAGCTGTCCCTGAGCGCAGCTACCCTTTCCCATGGGAGATCTTTGCAAAGCAGAGGGAGGCTGCCCGCAAAATATAGCACTAGAACTCCCAGCTCACTGGTGGGATGAAGAGAGTTGCAGCGCCCACGGCAGCGTGAGCCGAGGGGAAACGCAGCACTGCTCTTCCCTGCCTCCTTCAACCACCCGCCTGCTCCTGCACACCTCTCACACAACGCTGGAAAGCAAGGGCAGGACAGGCTGAGTTTCCCCCTTGAGCCTTGCCAGGGCTGCCGGCTACACGGAGCACAGCACGGCACTGACAGGGAGGATGCGGAGAGCTCTGGGAGGAGAAAGCTTTGCCAAACAGCCTTATCTTTGAGATGCTTTTCCGACCTCCTCACCTGCAATAAGTATTTATCTTCACTACACGACTTAATCCCCCCAAAATACTGTGGCATCAACCTTCCGGCACGGGCATTTTTGAGTGAGCTTTGAAAGATGCAGGAGAGAAGTGCCAAGTTTCAAAACCAGGTACTTTTGATACCAGCTTATCTAAGGAAAACTAATAGCTGCACTGTTTGCCAAGTTACATCCATTTAGGAAATGCTCCATCACAGAACTGCTTTGTGTGTTATTTCTTTACACTGAGGAAAACAAATCAGCTCAAGAAATGTCAAAAGTCCCACGTACTGCTGTAAGGAGCATATATTTTGCCTTGCTGGTAATGCAAGACACAGAGAGGTGAGAGTATGAAGCCTGCTAACTGTCCACAAGCTGTTAAGTGCTTCCATAGGCTCATGGATCTCTGCCGATTGATGCTTGCATCAAAGCTGCCCTTTGCTCACCATCTCCTCATTCAGCAAAGCCCGTTCCTATCACTAATGCCTGAGCATCTGTTTACTGTACATCACATAAACACGTTCTCCTTTCCCCAGGTGGCAGGAATTAACCAGGAGGAGCTCTGGGTTATGCAGGCTCTGCCACAGCTCCCTCCCGGAGATGGGGTCTAGCCCAAGGGCTCCGCACATGACATGACAAACATCAGGGACGTCTGTGAATAATCTTCTAAAAAAATAAGGTCAAGTAGTATTAAGGATAAAGTTCAGATCCCAGAGCTAGTTATAATGGGGTGGAATAAACAAGAAGCAAAGAGGAGCAGCAGCAGCAAAGATTACTAGCTCAACACGTATGTGCTGTGAAGAGCATTGAGATCAAGCCTGAAGGAGGTGTGGACATTTCCTGCTTTAGAAGCAGCTTTGGAGAAGAAAATAAAGGTCTGTCTCTTCCCCTGCCCAAGGTAGATGCTTCAAAGGATGACTGGCTTTTGGGATAAAACTTCCTAGCATGATCAGAAGCATGACAGCTCCCCAAGATCGCTGGCTCTTTTGCACCTCAGAAACCATAAAAACTAGTGCAAGTGCCCCAAACATTGTGAAAGGAAACTTCGACTCATTGGGATATCCTGGTGCAGATTCAATCTCCTCAACAGCTCTATTGAAAATTAAATGCGATGGGGGCATAGTCCTGCAGTTTGAGGACCAGCTGGCGAGATGTCAAAAGCAAAAACCCAAACATGAATGGAGATAAGAAATATTCAAACCATGAACAGAGGGAGATAAGGGAGCTACCTTCAAGCTTAAGTGTTACCACCCACAGTACTGACCTGAAAACACAGTAAACAGCACAATCTGAAAATGTCAAGAGAGGTCACAGAAACAGCTCTGAGATGTAGAAACACAAGCTGAAAATGAAACAGGATTCAACGAGACCGGAAATCAGGAATGGTAGACACAGAGGCAGCACCTACAGCACCTACAGAAACAAAACCTGCAGAAAAAACACAGTTGTATAGACACGTCCTTTCTATCTCCACTGGCAACAGTGAAAGTAACTTATGTGGTAATGTGTGTAAGTCCAGCCATGGGGGAAAGGACATGGCAAAGTCCTTACCACGCAGGATGGGGCACTCTCTGTCCACATAGCTGTGTTGCTCAACTCTGACTTTCAGGCAACACATACTATACATGTTTGGTGATACCACCTAAGCCACTGGTTTCTGTCACATGGTCTCGTGTCTTTTCAGGACAAATGAAGTGTTTGAGCCAAAGGAACTACACTGTGCTGGCCACCCACGCACCCTCTCCTCCATACCCACCATCTGGGCAAGAGAACACACTTCAGAAAGGACAGTGAATGCATGAGGACAGTGAATGAATGTAAGGGGGATTTCTCCTCAGCTCCTTTAAGCCAGTCATTTTATACCTGTAGGAAACCATGTTTGATTCAGGAAGCTTCTAAGCTGGAAATAAGTACAGGCTTGAACACTATTGAACTATATGCACTTGCCCTTGCACTTAGTTTCTTCCCATGAACCATGCTGGAGGCAGGACAGGGAGCTGCAGCATCCCTTGGTCTGAGTGCGACCGCTCCCCTGTGTCATGTCTGGCTGCTCTCGAACCCCATGTCTTCCTCCAAACACCCCGTTGTCCTCACCATTTCCCAGGTTAAAAGGATGGTCATGCTGCTGGCTAAAGAAGAATCTAAGAAAATAAGCCTAAAAAGAAAGTTTAAAGGCAAAGCTCCCATGCAGGACAACATCTGTTGAAAGAAGCTGGGCTCAGCCATGCTAGCCCAGAGCCTTGCAGCAGATCTGACTGCAAGCCCCAGCATCACCATACCACCGACTGTTCCCATAGCTACATGGGAAGATAAATTTAGTTCAAGGAACCTTGTGTTGCTACATTATTTAACAAACAAACAGACACACTCGAGGAAAATACAGGCAGGGACCCAGTTTAGCTGCTGCGTGGGCTGATCAGACCTATGAACTCGAGACTGCTTCCCGGAGTGAAAGGGCCCAAATCCTGAACGTCAGCACCATGCTGCTCTAGCCCAAGCCAGTCAGCTGTGTGTCACAAGAAGACTCCAGCATGGCCACAGAGGAGTGCCAGGGCTGCACTCTCCTGGGATATTTCTTACACCAGGAGCCGGGCAGCCACTGCCAGGGTCTCCCTGCCTCTCTGCTACTCAACCCAGACTGCTAAGGAGCGCAGCAAAGAGGCTGTTGGGGGTGTCCGCTGGCCAGGCATGACCCAGCCTGGCTCTGCTCGGAGCCATGCCCATGCTGCAGTCCCCTCTGCTTACACTGCCTCTGGGTTTCCACCATCTGGGGAACACCAGCCCCCAGCAATGGGGAGCAGAAGAGCCATACCAGTCCTGCAAGACCAGAGGAGGGTGAGAAGAACCCCCTGCCCCATAGAATGATGACCTAGAGCACAAGTAAAGAAACCAGGGTTTTATTAACGATCATGTGCAAAAGGCACAGTGGCAGGAGAGAGGGGACTACTCCAACATGAGGTTTGTCTCCTCCAGTATGGTCTGCAAGATCTCATCCACCTGATCCGACTCAAAGTTAATATCCTGGAGCTCCAAGTGGGGGAGGATGAAGAAGAGAAGCCAGCTCACATTCATACGCAGGTTCTTCAGTTTCTCCATAACACTGTGGGCAAGAGGTCAAAAGCCAAGAGGAGAGTCAGTGGCAAGAGCCTGGATCTGATACTTCCCATCACACACCCAGCTGCTATCCCCGTTCCTACCAGGAGTACCATGTGCACTGGGGTTCCTTGCTCCATCCCATTCTTGTCTCCATTACAGACCCAACACTGTGTGAGGGATCCAGCAACAAGGTGCCACAGTATAGGACAGACACAGTATGGACAAAGCGCCTTTCTGTAGGGCATCTTTGAAGCCAGATCAATTATTTGGATTCATCTGGTGATTCCACCTCCTCACAACAGCAGGATCCTCACTTATAACCCAGTTACCTATACAGCAGGGCGATGGATACCAGGGAAGCAGTGTCCTATGGAAATAGCAGCCCATGATGACTCCTGCCCTCTCCCCCCACCTTAGGGATGACAGGGACTGCCAACCAGCCAACCCACAGCTCTGACCTCTTCACGTCTTCTTTCTCTGAGCCCCTGCAGGAAACCTGTGCCTCCCTCAGCACCCCTAAGTGCATCTCTCTATTCTTGAGTCTCTCTGTCAGTTCAGCCTTCTCCTCTGCAGACCTCGCCAGCTTTGCTTTCCACTTCTGCCACACAGCTTGGCACTAACACGTGTATTTCTTGCTGCAGGGCAAGCCTTCCATCTTCTGAGCTCTGAGCAGCGCCCAGTTCCTGTTGGCATTTCAGCTGCCAACAAGCAGCGAGAACTCTGTTTTCAGGCAACACTTCTCATGCTCAGTTTTCTCCACCTGAAATGGGAGGAGAGTGCATGCACAGGAATTATATCAATCAGCAAAATAAAAAGAGCTTTTCCAGGCCTGAAGAAGTTAAAAGTCAGCAGATCAAGGAACAAGCCCACTACATTCTTTATGGAGAAGTCACTCCTTCTCAACCCACTTTGACCTGCTCTCTCCAAAACCCTCCAAAGCAACAGGGATGCATAGCCATAAATTCGCTACCTTGCACTGGAGCACTTCCCACTCTGCTGAAATAGTCCTCAGTTCCACAAAAATATTCTCTACTGGTCTTCTCACATTCTCCTACTCCATTATATCCTCCTGTTCCTGTGTGATAAGGACCTGCAATTCTCTTCCTCCTCTGTCTCCTCTGCTGAGGCAAGGGGCTTTCTCCACCTTTGATCTGTCAAGTAGAATCATAGAGTATCTCGAGTTGGAAGGGACCCATAAGGATCATCAAGTGCAACTCCCTGCTCCTCGCAGGACTACCTAAAGCTAAACCATATGACTAAGAGTATCGTCCAGACACTCCTTGAACTCTGACAGGCTTGGTGCCGTGACCACTTCCCTGGGGATCCTGTTCCAGTGACTGACCAATGTCTCAGTGAAGAACGTTTTCCTAATGTCCAATCTGAACTTCCCCTGACACAGCTTCATTCCATTTCCTCATGTCCTGTCGCTGGTCACCAGAGAGAGGAGACCAGCACCTCCCCCTCCACTGCCCTCCTTGAGGAAGTTGTAGACTGGGATGAGGTCCCCCCTCAGCCTTCTCTTCTCCAAGCTGAACAAACCACGTGACCTCAGCTGCTCCTCCTAAGTCTTGCCCTGGAGGCCTTTCACCATCTTGGTTGCCTTCTTCTGGACACACTCTAATGGTTTGATGTCCTTCTTATATCGAGGCACCCAAAACTGCACACAGTACTTGAGGTGGGGCTGCACCACTGCAGTGTAGATTGGGGCAATCACCTCCCTCGACAGGCTAGCTATGCCATGCTTGATGCACCACAGGACACTGTTGGCCCTTTTCGCTGCCAGGGCACACTGTTGACTCATATTCAACTTGCCATTAACACAATCCCCCAGATCTCTTTCTGCAGGGCTGCTCTCCAGTCTCTCATCCCCCAATTTGTATGTATAATCAGGATTACTCCGCTCCAGGTGCAGAATCTGGCACTTGCTCTTGTTAAACTTCATGTGGTTGGTGATTGCCCAGCTCTCTAGTCTATCCAGCTCTCTCTCTAAGGCCTCTCTACCCTCGAGGGAGACCACAGCTCCTCCTAGCTTAGTATCGTCGGCAAAGTTACTTAATGTACATTCGATTCCTGCGTCCAGATCATTTATAAAAATATTAAAGAGCACTGGCCCTAAAATTGAGCCCTGGGGAACCCCACTGGTGACTGGCCGCCAGCCTGATGTAACCCCATTTACTATAACCCTTTGAGCCCGACCCATCAGCCAATTGCTCATCCAATGTATTATGGACTTGTCTGTCTGTGTGCTGGACTGTTTATCCAGAAGGATACTGTGAGAGACAGTATCAAAAGCTTTGCTAAAATCCAAAA
>NW_008825532.1:1774832-1783539 GCF_000699105.1 Pygoscelis adeliae
CATCATATGGTATGGAATATCCCTGTGGTCAGTTGGGGTCAGCTGTCCCGGCTGTGCCCCCTCCCAGCTTCTTGTGCACCCCCAGCCTACTCGCTGGTGGGACCGTGTGAGGAGCAGAAAAGGCCTTGACCCTGTGTAAGCACTGCTCAGCAATAGCTAAAACATGGGTGTGTTATCAAGGCTGTTTTAGTGATAACACTAAAACATAGCCCCATACTAGCTACTGTGAAGGAAATGAACTCTATGCCAGCCAAAACCAGCACAGTCGGTAAGACAAAAAGAGCTTTGCCAGGCCTGAAGAATTTAAGAGTCAGCAGATCAAAGCCGCAGCCCACTACGTTCTTTATAGAGAAGTCACTCCTTCTCAATCCACTCTGACCTGCTCTCTCCAAAACCCTCCAAAGCAGCAGGGATGCATAGCCACGGATTCGTTACCTTGCACCTGAGCAAATCCCACTCTGCTGAAATAGTCCTCAGTTCCACAAAGATATTCTCCACTGGTCTTCTCACATTCTCCCACTCCATTATATCCTCCTGTTCCTGTGTATTAAGGACCTGCAATTCTCCTCTTCCTCTGTCTCCACCACTGAGGCATGGGGCTTTCTCCACCTTTGATCTGTCAAGCCTTGCCTTCCATCCAAAAGGGAAGAGACGAATGGGAGCTTCACCAATTGCAGCAGTCTTCAAAACACCAACTGCCACAAAGAATCCCTTGTCTATGTCTTTCGTGCTCCTGTATGAATTTACACACACACTGAAGTCTGAAGCCTGTCTTTTTGCTATTAAGTTTGGCATTTGCTTTTCCAGCTTTCCTTGGACCACACCAGTCTCCTTCTGATCTCCTGTTGAGCTAATGGGCAATGCTGCAGTCTCTGCCTTGAGGCAGCATGATACACTGTTAGCAGGGCTGGTGCTGCTCAGAGTGCCCAGCTTTTCTTTGAGCAGACAGGTGTGCAAGCTGCCACCTACATTCATATCCTCCTGTTTTATGTGCAGAAGTTTTTCCCTTTCTTGGTAAGGTACTGCAAAGCTTTTCTGAAGGGGAGAAGTAGGGGGGCTGGGACAAGTCAGGTCTGGGGGAGAAGCTTCCACTAGGTCCCCATGCTTTTCCAGTATTTCTTCTTTTATAGAATCATAGAATCATACAATAGTTTGGGTTGGAAAGGACCTCTAAAGGTCATCTAGTCCGACCCCCTTGCCGTGGGCAGGGACATCTTCAACTAAATCAGGTTGCTCAGAGCCCCATCCAACCTGACCTTGAATGTTTCCAGGGATGGGGCATCCACCACTTCTCTGGGCAACCTGTGCCAGTGTTCCACCACCCTCAGTGTAAAAAATTCCTTCCTCATACCTAGTCTATGGTCAGCTTGGGCTTGTTAGAGAAAAAAAAAGAAAAAGAAAAAAGAAAAAGAGAGGATGAGCCAGCTGGAGTGCCCCCAGTTCACAGCACAGCTGACCTCAGACCTCAATACCTGCTACAGCTGTAGCAAACTACCAATCCCTTGACTTTGGGGATCAATCCTCCTCCTGGCCAGGCATTTGCTGCCCCAGCACAGAGGATTGATGCTGAGGGAAACTCATGGCATCAGCCTCTCTCTATAGCATAATGCTCCTGATGCTCACTCTCATTTTAGGACAAGCAGCTATCATGCTCATTTCATGCAGGGGACATGTCAGTAGCAGAGCTACAAAGCCCAAAGACCCTGGCTCCCTACCTACCCAGCCCCACCGCCTGTCTCCCATCTGAGATAGCAGTGAGGTTGAACTGCAGTCCCTGAAGAAAAAACTCACAGAAATTTGCTAAATGTCCTGCCTGAAATACATTTGCCTGATGCATTTCACTAAACATGGCAGGCTGGTATGTTTCCGACAGGCTGCCATTCCAAGCTTTTTCAGCTACAAAATCATTTGGAGCGTGTTTGTCCACAAACCCAACCAGATCTTGTGCCTGCCAGAGCCCTGGATACCTGACCCATTTGTAACGCAATCAAAAGCCTGAATTCATGAAGGGCAAGGCCAGTCCATCTGCATGTCTGTGTTATGGCCCAGGCCCTCTGGGTTTGGATTTGGTAATGGATTCCCAACAGCGCTGGGCAAAAAGGACAAGGAACATGGGCACAAAGAGGAACATAGGAAAAAGTAGAGTGGGGGGGAGTTATAGGGATGTTGGGAGAGATGAACAGGGTGGAGGGCAAAGATGTTGATGGAGTTTGTTGGAGGTGCTGCGGAGAGCTCATATTTGGAAAAAGTAGTTCAGCATGGCAGCAGTGAAGAGAAACAAGAGCGGCCTGAGGAAGAGCTGAGGCAGGGAAAACAGGAGCAACAGGAGATGTTTGGCCCCACCATCATGATGAGAGAAACAACTCTGAGAATTACTGCTGATGAGCAGGACTGTTCTTATCACACAATGTTTTCAAAGCTGGTGTAACCCAGTGGCTTTCTCTTTCCCCAAGATCCTGCAAGGAGGAGCAGAAGGTCAACCAGATAGATCTGTGATCCACCAACCAGTTGCATCATGTGCAGAGGGCTACAGAGAGAGAGATGCCACGGTCCTCTCGACTGCTCTCATGACAACCCAGCAGCCCCATTGCAGGCCTTTCCCTGGGCAACCGGTGGGCACGACCAGTGGCCAGGCAGAAGGTACAAGTGCGGGGCACAGCCAGGCAGCCCCTCAGCCAGGCAAGTAGTGCCACCGTGTGGGAGCAGCCCACGTTGCTCTCTCATGACATGGGCAGTAAGGGTTTCAGGAGGGGGTGAAAGAGAGAAGTTGAAAATCAATCAATCAATCAATCAATCCCATCTCCCCCCCCCCCAAAAAAAAAAAAAGTTAAAGAGAATGTGAGACTCATCCAGAGAAATTCTCTCAGCCAGAAACTTGCTTCCTTGCTGGAAGCCAGAAGGTATCTGGCTTCTCTTGGGTAAAGATGTCCTCCATACAGACCAATTCACAGACAGAGCTGAATGCTCCAGCAGTAGAGAGGCAGTGGTGTCAGCTGCCATCCAGATTGACCATGGGGCTGGAGAACTGTATGCATGGAGATGAATTTAGCTCACAAGGGTGTGAAGGTGTTAACACTGATACACAGAAACCAGGAGGATTTTAAAACACCAACTTGAAAAGGATTTCTGTTCCTCCCTCTGTTCCACCCTGCTCCCCTTCTCTGTCTGGACACAGCAGGATGAAGGAGCATTTGAGTCCTGCAGATCCCTCTCTCAAAAAGGGAGGGAGGAGAAAACTACCCAGGACAGATCCGCTAGCTCTGGCCAGGGCTCCTTACAGCAAACTGCATCTCACCAAGACCTTCCACGTGGCCTCAGTACGGACCCCAAACAAGGGACAGAAGACAGAACATGGCGTGGGGCAGTAGCTTGCAACCTACCGCTTACCTTGCTGTTAAGGGTCTGGTTTTCTCCTGAGGTCCATCTCCTCTCTGGACTGCTGTCATCTTTTTGAGAAAAGGGGGAAAGACAGCAGTCCCATAAGCAACTTTTTCTTCAGTCTCCAGCTTCACAGTGCAGGCGAAACTGCTGGGTCCAAGCAGGCCAGGGCATTGATGCAGGGGGCAACACCTAGGGAAGAAGTGAGATTTAAAAAGTGTGAATGACAGCCCTCGATATGTCAGCTGCACCACAGGAAACCAAGCCTTAGCCAAGAGGAAAGAGGCACAGTAAGACAACTGAGCCTCTTCTGTGCAGGTTCCACCAGCCAGGTATTAAATCAATATCCCCCAACAATAACAATCCTTGGAACTCAACCAGCAGAGATCAGCTCCCAGTCCCTCTAACACCCGTTTGGCTACCAGGGACATTATCTCCATTACAGACCCAACACTGTGTGAGGGATCCAGCAACAAGGTGCCACAGTATAGGACAGACACAGTATGGACAAAGCGCCTTTCTGTAGGGCATCTTTGAAGCCAGATCAATTATTTGGATTCATCTGGTGATTCCACCTCCTCACAACAGCAGGATCCTCACTTATAACGCAGTTACCTATACAGCAGGGCGATGGATACCAGGGAAGCAGTGTCCTATGGAAATAGCAGCCCATGATGACTCCTGCCCTCTCCCCCCACCTTAGGGATGACAGGGACTGCCAACCAGCCAACCCACAGCTCTGACCTCTTCACGTCTTCTTTCTCTGAGCCCCTGCAGGAAACCTGTGCCTCCCTCAGCACCCCTAAGTGCATCTCTCTATTCTTGAGTCTCTCTGTCAGTTCAGCCTTCTCCTCTGCAGACCTCGCCAGCTTTGCTTTCCACTTCTGCCACACAGCTTGGCACTAACACGTGTATTTCTTGCTGCAGGGCAAGCCTTCCATCTTCTGAGCTCTGAGCAGCGCCCAGTTCCTGTTGGCATTTCAGCTGCCAACAAGCAGCGAGAACTCTGTTTTCAGGCAACACTTCTCATGCTCAGTTTTCTCCACCTGAAATGGGAGGAGAGTGCATGCACAGGAATTATATCAATCAGCAAAATAAAAAGAGCTTTTCCAGGCCTGAAGAAGTTAAAAGTCAGCAGATCAAGGAACAAGCCCACTACATTCTTTATGGAGAAGTCACTCCTTCTCAACCCACTTTGACCTGCTCTCTCCAAAACCCTCCAAAGCAGCAGGGATGCATAGCCATAAATTCGCTACCTTGCACTGGAGCACTTCCCACTCTGCTGAAATAGTCCTCAGTTCCACAAAAATATTCTCTACTGGTCTTCTCACATTCTCCTACTCCATTATATCCTCCTGTTCCTGTGTGATAAGGACCTGCAATTCTCTTCCTCCTCTGTCTCCTCTGCTGAGGCAAGGGGCTTTCTCCACCTTTGATCTGTCAAGTAGAATCATAGAGTATCTCGAGTTGGAAGGGACCCATAAGGATCATCAAGTGCAACTCCCTGCTCCTCGCAGGACTACCTAAAGCTAAACCATATGACTAAGAGTATCGTCCAGACACTCCTTGAACTCTGACAGGCTTGGTGCCGTGACCACTTCCCTGGGGATCCTGTTCCAGTGACTGACCAATGTCTCAGTGAAGAACGTTTTCCTAATGTCCAATCTGAACTTCCCCTGACACAGCTTCATTCCATTTCCTCATGTCCTGTCGCTGGTCACCAGAGAGAGGAGACCAGCACCTCCCCCTCCACTGCCCTCCTTGAGGAAGTTGTAGACTGGGATGAGGTCCCCCCTCAGCCTTCTCTTCTCCAAGCTGAACAAACCACGTGACCTCAGCTGCTCCTCCTAAGTCTTGCCCTGGAGGCCTTTCACCATCTTGGTTGCCTTCTTCTGGACACACTCTAATGGTTTGATGTCCTTCTTATATCGAGGCACCCAAAACTGCACACAGTACTTGAGGTGGGGCTGCACCACTGCAGTGTAGATTGGGGCAATCACCTCCCTCGACAGGCTAGCTATGCCATGCTTGATGCACCACAGGACACTGTTGGCCCTTTTCGCTGCCAGGGCACACTGTTGACTCATATTCAACTTGCCATTAACACAATCCCCCAGATCTCTTTCTGCAGGGCTGCTCTCCAGTCTCTCATCCCCCAATTTGTATGTATAATCAGGATTACTCCGCTCCAGGTGCAGAATCTGGCACTTGCTCTTGTTAAACTTCATGTGGTTGGTGATTGCCCAGCTCTCTAGTCTATCCAGCTCTCTCTCTAAGGCCTCTCTACCCTCGAGGGAGACCACAGCTCCTCCTAGCTTAGTATCGTCGGCAAAGTTACTTAATGTACATTCGATTCCTGCGTCCAGATCATTTATAAAAATATTAAAGAGCACTGGCCCTAAAATTGAGCCCTGGGGAACCCCACTGGTGACTGGCCGCCAGCCTGATGTAACCCCATTTACTATAACCCTTTGAGCCCGACCCATCAGCCAATTGCTCATCCAATGTATTATGGACTTGTCTGTCTGTGTGCTGGACTGTTTATCCAGAAGGATACTGTGAGAGACAGTATCAAAAGCTTTGCTAAAATCCAAAAAAACCACATCTACTGGCTTCCCTTGGTCAACTAGATAGGTCACCTTGTCATAAAAGGAAATTAAGTTTGTTAAACAGGACTTTCCCCTCGTGAACCCGTGCTGGCTACGACCAATGACTGCGTTGTCTCTCAAGTGTTTTTCAGTAACTCCCAGCATAAACTTCTCCATAATTTTACCAGGTACTGAAGTGAGACTGACAGGCCTGTAATTACCAGGGTCTTCCTTCTTATCCTTCTTGAAAACTAGGACAACATTTGCTAGCTTCCAGTTGACTGGGACCTCTCCAGACTCCCAAGACCATTGAAAAATAATGGAGAGAGGTCCCGTGATGACATCAACCAGCTCTTTCAGTATCCTGAGATGAATCCCATCAGGCCTCATAGACTTATGCACATCCAACTGGAGCAGCAAGTCTCAAACAAGTTCAGGTTCGGCTGCAAGTTTATCATCCCCCCAGTCACGGTCTTCCAACACAAGGCTCTGGGGCTCCCAGGGCCCATCATTGGTGTTGAAGACAGAGGTAAAGAAGTCATTAAACGTCTCTGCTTTGTCTGTGTCCCTATTTGTGAGGTGACTGACCTCATCAAGTAATGGACCAATGTTATCTCTGATCCTCCTTTTGCTGTTAACATATTTAAAAAAGCCCTTTTTGTTGTCCTTCACAGTACTGGCCAGCTTAAACTCTAATTGAGCTTTGGCCGCATGAATTTTCTCCCTACAATAGCAAACAGCATCTCTGTAGTCATCCTGTGTCACCTGTCCTTGCTCCCAATGTCCATACACTTTCCTTTTCCACCTAAGTTCTAGAAGATCCCTGCTCATGCAAGCCGGCCTTCTGCCCCACTTGCTTGACTTCCAACGCTTTGGAATTGCCTGCTTCTGCGCTCTTGAGATGCTTTTAAAAAGTGACCAGCATTCATAGGCCCCAATACCTTCAAAAGCAGATTCCCAGGGGACCTTACTAACTGGTTGGCATATTGGGCCTTCTGTTCCACTCAGAAGAGTCTCCTATGACAATAACCTGTCTTTTTTTCTTAATGGAAGTGGTTTTGATGTGGTGCGCAGGCTGACTTGACCTTGGCGACGCCTCCAACCTAGATGGACCATTGTCCTCGTTATTGTTCGGTTCCACTTGCAGAGCCTCGTACCTATCATGCAAGGGCACCTGGAAAGGTGGGGTAGTCACGGATGAGATGCACTTGCTGCGCCGAGCAGGAACTTGTTGCCATTCCCCCCTATACCTTAAGTCACCGCGTTCTGCCAGGCGAAGAGAGGATAGGGAATCCTCCGTAGCATGCGTCCTGTCTGCCTGTTGGGCCTGTCCCAGGGAAGGTAGGGTGCGGTTCCCTCTCACACTCCCTGATACTCCTCAACCTAATCACCTCCTCCCGGAGCTCTGCCACTAAGCTGAGGAGTTCCTCTGCCTGGGCGCACCTCCCACAGGTGTGCTCACTGCAGCCGTCCGGTACTGGTGTAACAGAAGGGCACACCCTGCAGCCTGGCACCCGGGAAGCAGGACGTTCCCATCGGAACTCTGTCTGGGAAGCTGCATCAGTTGCGGACATAGCACTGCTCCCTGATCGAGCTGGCAGAGTTACAGCGCCCTTCCTGCGCACCCTGCCACGCCATGCCCTGGCTGATGCTCCCCAGGGGTTTCTTTTATAGATGTGGGGGCTCGGCCACGGCTGTTCCTGGCACCACCCAGGTCTTGTTAGCCGCTTTCACATGAGCTGCCAGCTCCTGGCGGGTCCCTCTGCTCCCCTGAGGTTTCCCCAGTTCAGGAAACCCCCTGGTACACCGCACCAGAGCGCTCCACTGCGGGTCGTGCCAGCACTGGAGCTGCTCGCTTCATCTCGCCTTCCATCCAAAAGGGAAGAGCCAAACAGGAGCTTCACCATTTGCAGCAGTCTTCAAAACACCAACTGCCACAAAGGGTCCCTTGCTGCAGTGTCACAGAGCTGCCCGGAGAACCCATCCTGGGCAGCCATGTCCAAAAGACACTTCTCAAAATTCAAAACATCAGAGCCTTTAATGTAATCAGTTAACATGAAAATGGGAAAAGAGGCCACACAGGACCAGTGCTGCAACCTCAAAAGAGGAAGCATGCACCTTTCTGCATCCTCTTCTAGCCAGGAGAGGCACGAAGGAACACACTAGGCCTAGGCAGGACAGGGTAGGATTGAGCGCAGGGACTGGAACTGCCCTGATCCCTGTTACTGTTAAGAGTTTTAAGCACGTCCAAGCTGTACACAAATAAGAATCAAAGTCTCATTTTATGTGATGCTCCAACATCTTCACGCGTTGACATCTCTCTTGGCAGAAGGGAACAGGAATAACAGTGAGGCAGGGCTGAGAACCTGTCAAGCCCTGCAGCATCAAGCATCAAGGCTTCCCTTGTGGTGGCTCCTGCAGCCTTCTCCCTCCTGCCTCACTTGCTGCTCCATGCTCTCCCCTGATGATGACGACAATCTCCTCTTCCTCTCTCTCTCCAGCTCCTTAGACCAACAAAAGGGAAAAAAAAGAGCAAGTTTCTCCTTGCTGTCTTACCAAGGGGTAAAACGTTCTTTTGCCTGGAGAACAACAGGACAAGAGAAAAGCAGCAGACATCTCCTGTATGCAGGACACTCAACACCTCTCTTTCCCCCATCCTTGCTCCAGCTAGCTGAGCTGCAAACTGGAACTGGATATACTCACCCCTTCTGGCATTTCTGTTTGTATCTGGGTCTCTTCTC
>NW_008825532.1:1783559-1793712 GCF_000699105.1 Pygoscelis adeliae
CATCTTCTGCAACAAGAGCAGTCAATCATGCCTGAGTGTGTGAAAGAACAGTTTGACTCCCTTCTCCCACCAAAAATCTCCATGGTTTGGACATGTTATGCAATGTCTCTAATCCTTTAGGATTTCAGATAGAAGATCATCAAGAGAACAGCTGAAGAATCAAACACTGTGCTTAAGGGCTAAAGGGAAAAAAAGCCACATGAATCCCAAAATAACACAGATGAAATGAAGTACAAACTATGAGACACAGTTCAGCACACCACATATTATGCCAGTCATTTCTGCTTCAGTTTTGAGTTGACAGAGAAATGCATCGTAACCCATGTGGGCAGCATAGACCACTAATACCAGCTGCTTCAAAGGAAAGGAACTGTCACAGTCATGAGTTACATGGAAACAGTCTATAGGAAAAGTTCTCTACACACCACTATACATTTGCAGTGATGTCCCGAAGCACAAGATAAAAGTACTGCATGTACAGGTTTAAAACAGAATGTAACTATTACTTTTCTGGCAGCCACAAGTACTGCACAGGTGTTTTCACTGAACTGTCCAACACATTCTTAGGTCTCCATCCTCAGTCGATACTGCTAATTTAGAAATTATCTGTACACCTAGGCAATCCTAATTACTCCTTCTACAGTACCTTGCTTGCTCTGGTCTGCCACCACCTTGCTGATTGCTCAGTTGAACAAGGTCAGTCTGAAGGTACTCATGAATCCCACAGCCCGTTTGTCTGGCTTGACAAAGAACTGTCTCCCATCTGTAATCTGTGCTGCTTCCTCTTCCAGACCATTGACTTTTAATGTATCAAAGAGCTTTAGATGGAGGCAGTCCTGTATTAGCTTCCTCCTCTGTTGAAAAGTGGCTTTATTATCTAGTTTCTAGGCTATAAAAACTTACTCCTCAGCCTCTAGAGCTAACTGATTTCCTTAATAGTTGATCATGAAGGCTATCTTATCTATCTTTGTGGAATGCTGAACTTCAACAGATAACAGCAATTCAGCTGTATAAACTGGTTGCATCCTGGAATTTGTTGATCAGAGAAAAGGATTTTCCCTCAGTAGCATCCAGACAGTTGGTCTCAGTCCCAACTCTACCAGTTCTTTCTGCTTAGCATTTGAGCTGATATTCTCGGTAAGGAAGGAAAACTTTTTTATTCTCCAGCAGGTCAGGAGATCTCAACAAGAAACTGTATTTTGTTATTAGCAGTTTTGCCATTTGACTGTAATTCAATCAGCACATTTAACTAAAACCCATCCAATCCTTCAGAAGCACTATATTTAAATGGCCAGATTCCTCTAGATCAAAGAGTGTTATTTTAAAGGCATCAGGAAAAAAGGGGTCAGGCAGTGACCAAAGCAAGCATGTACTGAAACATGTCCCTATTTTAACATCACCTATTTTAATGAAGATCTGTATTCACAGGTATGTGGAACGATAGCAGGAAGTCAAGCATTTGACAGAAACCATTTGTATTTCAAAGATGAGATGAGATGGCACGCAAAAAGTCATCCAGCACTCAATTCATGAGTCTCCTACTTGTATTTGGGGAGGGGATGGAGACGACAAAACCAGCTTTCTGGTAACAATGTAGGGTCAGGGAGCTTCCTCCACTTCAGACACTCTTCACATCATACCCATGTCTGGTCTGGTCTCCATCTGCAAAAACCAATGCTCAGTCTGAGTATTTCAAGTGTGGAGCAAACACCAGGAAAGGCTGTTCAGAACAAGCGCTGCCACCTGACCCCAAAGCAATCCCAGCCCATTTGGCACAGGACATGGGATGGTCCAGGGCAGCCAACATGTCTCTGCTCTCACGGGGACACCCTGCCCATGGTATGGCATCCCTGTAACCACCGGGCCAAACTCCACAGGTTCAAATCTCATTTCCCTATAGGAAGGAGGAGTCCAGACACCCCTTGGCAGCCTCGGCTCCTCCTGGTGGTACATTCCCACCCCACCTTGGCCAAGGGAAACCCCCAGGCCTTTAACGCTGGCAAAGATCAAAGCAGTGGCAAACTGGTTCCTATGCTATCATGCAAGCTGCATCCACGTTTCCCAAGTTCATCTGTGCCATCTTCGCCTTCCAATAGCTTCTGTCCCACCACAGCAATCATCTGTCTGGAAGAACTCCGTAAGAAGCTGGGCAACTCCCACTGGCACAACAGGCAGCACAAGGAACAACCAGGGCAAACACAAACTCCTTCCCCAAGTTCCCCAAGAACTTGACTTAGACTTGTGATTGCAGGTTTTAGGTTGGCACCTTAGCAGCCCTTCTGTATCACCCACCCCACAGCTGAAAAAAATGGGCCAATATCATCATAAAAAAATTCAAGCTACAGGTCCCTTTCCCCAAGTGCAGCCTTTCCCAAAGTGTGGATTGCTGCACCCCCAGGAGAGCAGGGGCTAGTGCCTGGAGGGAGGATGTTGCCTGCTTCTGCTGCACCCCTTAACTGGAGGCTCCACGTGAGCATCTGACTTTTTCTTTTGGCTTTATAGGTGTGTTCCCAGTTTGGGCGGCTCTGCTGAAGTGTACACGAATGCAGGCTCCGTTTTATTTTGGAGGAGTATCCTCAGGGCTGGAGTCTTGAGGGAATGAGCTGGAGGAACACAGAGACTGTGTCCTTTCCTTAGCCCAAGGCTATATGTTTGCACCAGACTTTCAGAATAAAATTCTCCATGCTCTCTAGGGGCACTAGAGAAGGAAAAAATGGGCCAATCTGGGGCTACTTCACAATAAACAGACCTAAGAACAGGTGCAGTGCTCAGAACAAAGGGTGTATCACAGCGAAACCCTCTCCAAGCAGCAGCCTCGGGCACAGGTCTCTCTTATTGGTACTCTTTGCCTTCTTCAAAGTCCTCTTTGTTGTGTGCTCGATTCAGGAAGTTGCATTCAATTACACCAATCATACCTACACCTCCTCCCTGCACCAGGGGCCAGAAATGAAGCAAAGGAGATGCTTTAGCCAATTCTGCTCAGAACTAAAAAAAAGTAGTCCTTCAGGGAGCACTGACACCCCAAACCCCTGACACAAAGGTTGATGGCAACACCATGGCCTGTGCATTGCATGCCAACAGCACACGAGGTACAAACACCTGGCAAACCCCCCTGCAAGGGTATTTTGGGCATATAATACTGAAGCTTTTTCTTCCAGAAAGCAGAGCACAGGCTGGCTTAACTAACAGACCAGAATTATCTGTGGCAAAGACGGTCACCTCCAAGGCATGCCATAGCTCTGAGATACTGCTGCAAGATAACACCTAGAAGCAAATGCTTCAGCAACCACTTCCTAACAGAGTCCAGGCTATCCTGCCAGAGCAGATCCCCTTCTGGAAATCACCCTGAAGGAGAGGCAGGCTGCCCATCCTCTGGTAGCACCTCCAGATACAGCAGTATTAAACAGTAGCTGGACATCTCTAGTTACCTAAAACCCGGACAGGCACCCATTGTGCAGATGCACACACTGATCTGATCCTAGGGACACACCAGGTCTCCTTGTTCAACTCTGGACACCGTGCAATGTAGAGGCAAGGATCTAAGACAAGGCTGCTTTTTGCAAAGCCCCATTCTCCCGTCTCCCAGATAAAAAGGGGTAGAAGACAAGTCCAACTACTCACCTTCCTTTGACAGCCCACCTTCTCATAGGATCTGATGAGCTGGTTGTTGTGGTACATCATGATCCCGTAGTGGCTTTTGTTCTTGCAGGTGAATCCAAAGGTGATCTTCACCCTTTTGCTCTGAGGGAAAATGTGCCAAGGATGAAATAAGGAGGAGGAGCGGGGGAGATGCCCGAGTTCCACAGGAAGGAGTGAAACACTCTGGAGAGGCCACAGCTTCAAGCAGCCCACATTTCCCTCAGCACACCACCTTCCCTCTTCAGCAGGGAAAAAGCGCTCAGCCTTGGCCTGCTAACAACAACTCCGTGCACGCAGCCAACAATCACAGAACAGGCATAACTGACCGGAGGGGAGTTGGATACAGCTGTACTGAGCAGAGCCAGTCTGTCACTGCCAAGTCAAAATACGCCTTGGTTATAGCTTTAATAAAAACGCTGACATGCATTTATATTACCCTGATAATAGAACAGGCAAGACCTGGCCAAAGAAAACTGCCTTGGAGTATATCACAAATGAGATAACTAATGACTAATAATTTTACTTGTGATTAAAAGATAAATGACCAACGTTTACAAAACCAAATCAAGCACATCCGGTCACGGCTGAAGAAATCTTAACAACCAACGACACTAGGGTTCATCAAAGAAGAACGAGCTCTCCTTCAGCAGACTCCAGTTTCACAAATTCAGTTCTAAACAGGCCACTATTAGATGGGGAACTGTGGATTTAGGATTAAAATGTTTCATTAACCACTTTTTGTCTAAATATATTTTAATTTGCTTACTTCTTAGAATCAAAGCTCGTGCGTTTGCAGTGTACGTAGTCATCACGTGCTTTCCAATACAATGCTACTCTTTATCTGTACACAACAGGTGCTAAACTCCAAATCTCGAGGATCTGTTATTTTATGCACACCGGCTATGCAAGGCCAAAGCACCTTTGAAAGCAAGTGGAAAACCACTACTGCTTGGGCACTACCACTACAGGTTTCTAACCTGCTGCATTTCTGCAAATCATCTCAAAACACAGTGGCTGTGCAATCCCTGGAGAGAGCATTAGCACACAGATGTGAACTACTGTGAAGCAACAAAAGCAGGAAAGTGGCTTTGTTGGTTCTCCAATTCCTGACTAAGTACATAGGTACAGAATTTCAGTAACGCCTTTTCATCTTTGGTCAATCTTTTCATATTAACATAAGCACAGAAATCCATGACACAAAATGACCTTTAAAGCACGTCAGAGGAGGGGTGATAAAAGATGCTCAGGTGCAGTTCAAAACAGCTTAAGCAAAGTTCTTTCTGGAAGAGGTTTGAAGGGTAGATTGTTCTTTGCACTTAGCTTTACTTGGGGATACTGGTTTCTGTTCTGTGGACACTGCTCTCCAAAAGCACATGTCAGCAGGTAAGCCGAAAAAGTCATCTTACTCCCAAAGAGCTGGGGTGGACTAGGAGTGGGCATTGGGAATAAGAATCAACATGTTCCAAGAACTCAAATGACCAACTTCTAGTCAGCTGGGAAAAGTCAGCAACCAGATGATGACGAACAGGACAGAGGGGAAGAAAGGCTTTTCTGATCTCATTATACATTTTGATAAAGTGTTTTTTCCACTGAACTGAATAATACTGTCATTTAAAATACTTTTCAGCAGATATTTTCCCAAGCAAAACTGACCAGTCAGCAAAAACCTCAAGCCTTTCTCCACCTCATTCTTCCCTGACACAGCACATCAGCCTTGGGGTATGGCAGGAACTGGCTCACGTACACGGTGAGCCGTGAGCCCTATCACCCTCTGCTCTGGCAGAAGCAGCTTTGAGGGCTCCCTTCTAAGCTTCACATCAGGATTTGGCTTTTCAAAGGTGACCAGAAGATAAGAAGGAGAAGATAATTCAGCCTCTCTATTCATTTAAATCCTGGGTTTTTCTATGCATCAGACCAGACAGGCCTGAGCCCAGCTGCGAGGTTGGTCTGGAACCCCTCAGTGTTCTGAGGTTGCTGTGGGAGCAGAGTGCCAAGAGGTGGCAGGGAGGATACAATGAATCTTGGCTTGTAAAAATCATATTCAATGTTGGCCAGGCTCTTGGTGATCAGTTCACCTTCTTGTTGCAGGACAATCTGCACGCGAGGCTTCAGGTGCAAGATATTGCAGTATGCCTGGGAGAGGGGACAGCATAAGAGAAGAGGCAGGAGAATTCTAGTCACATGTAGTCTTTTCCAGGTGAACCCAAAATCTAGTTTGGATATTATGTCTTTCATCCCCTGTGAGTCATGCACAGAACAAAGCTGGGGAAGGGCCATCCTGCTCCCTTTCAGCTCTCACCAACTTACTCCATCTCTGGACCAGGAAACTCTGGAACCATATTCTGAGAGTGCAGAACCTTTCTGCTGGGAATCTCCCCATCGCCTGCAAGGAAGTCTGCTATCCCAATATCATGCTCATCCGTATCAAAATCCAGCTCCAGCTTCCCATCTTTATTTCTGAAAAAAAACAAACACAAAAATAAAGACAATCTCCTCCAATCATCAGCACCCTGGTCTGCTCTTCTGTATCAGGATTCCAAGGGGAAGTTCTGCTCTGAGGAGCAGACAAAACAGCGTATTTCACACACTCCATTAGTCACTCATTTAATTACACATATTTCTGTGCAAAACACCAAAGTAACAGAACACTTCAGAACAGTCTTGATAACACAGAAATATGGAAGTTCCATTGCACAGATGGGAAAAGGAAGTAAATGTATTAATTGGTTTCCTCTGAAAAAAAGAGCATGCCTGTAACAGACAGAACTAGACCCATCTCTCCTAACTCCCAGCATGGCACCCCAAGCACTCAGTCATACAGAGGGAGAAGGGAGAAATCCCTGCATTTGTTCCTCCAGTGGCCAGGGTGGATGACAGTGGGCTTAGACCACCCAGGCCAGGCGCTGTCCTGAAGCTGTCTCTGCCTTTAGCTCTTGCCCATCCTCGGGGCACCACTGCCTCACTGCACGCCCCAGCCCCATACCTGTGAATGTTCCAGATGAGGATGCGCATGCCCTTTTTACCTGGAACAGCATCAAACTGTGCCAGCAGCTCCTCCCTGGTGTTGAAGAGGGTATGCTCCAGAATGGCCTCCAGGCTAGGCACAGAGTCTTCAGTAACAATCACTTTCTCTAGAAGCCACAGAGTCAAGGAGAACAGGGTTGCCCTACCTCCCTTTTGCCACAGGGGCACAAAAAAATGCAGCTGCAAAGACCTGGCCACAGGCCTGACACTCCAGAGAAGTGTGACACAGGAGAGACTACAGGAGGATGGTCTCAGAGAAAGACTGAGCCAGGACAGACATGACAGTAGGATGCTTTGAAGAAAAACACTTAAAAGAATCAAGCTGAGTCAGGGGCAGCAATGTCATGCCAGCTGATAATATACAAGTGGTGCCTAGCAGCTGTATATTCTCAACTCCCTTTGGCATGAAGGAAACACAGCCTGGAAGCATGCCAGCATGCCCAGGCAGCACCAAAGGCCATTACAGGTGCAGAAAAGCAGCAGAGAGCAGAGCTCCTGGACCAGAGATGTGTACATGGGTCTGCATGGCAGGGGGAAAGGGACAGAAACAGGTAGCACATAGGTTGGTGGCATAACTGCAAAGGCTTTCCAGGAGCCAGGTTAGCAGAAGATGCCCCCAGGCAGACACACAACAAGTTCTAGCCCAAGGAAAAGGGAATAATGCTGTATGGCAGTATGTTAGCAGCAAGGCCTGCCGCAAGGATTCTCCAGGTGCAGCACTGATGACAGTTATTCTCACCCTCTCCAAACATTGTGCTGTGCACACATGGGCAAGGGACAGCCACAGGCAGCCTGTGCCCTCAGCATTGTGGCAGTGCCACTGGCCCCCCATGTCCCTTTGGAGGAGGGTAGCAGCTCAGCCACTCGGCCAAAGGAGGATACCATTTTGCTGGTTGAATGACACCAGTGGGATAATCACTGTCTCAGCATGGACACAGTCCATGTAGGTCTGGGAAAGCAGCCCCACACTGAGAGCCCCTCCAGTCTTGGTGAAGATGATGGCATCCTTCCCCAGCCACATGGAGCCAGACTTGAAGCCATAGAATCCAATGGATGGGTGGTCTCTCTTCACAGCCTTCTCCATGAAACCGAAGCTGAAAGCAAGCAAAGCAGAAAGGGGCTGGAAATAGGGAGTGCCTGCCTCACTCCAGGCACAGGTCCACATTACCGCTCTTAACTTTTTCAAAGGGAGCTTAGCTCCTGTTCAACAGAGAAGACTCGGGATGGCTGCAGTGCTGGTAAAGAAGCCAAATCCTGCCAGTCCTATACTGCCTTCACCACTGAAGAACCACATAAATGGTCAGGAAAAGTTACTCACAAGGAGGATTTCTTTAGCACCTAGGGAAGGACTCCAAACCCTAATTTACCCTAAGCACCTCCACAACATTTTTTACATTACAGACAGGGAAATGAAGAAGCAGAGGAGCAAGGCAATCTGTTTCCAGCACTGCATGCCCAGGCCAACAGCCAGCCCGGGAAACCCCGTGCTTGTTCTTCATAATTCTGCACCAAGCCCCACCTCTCACTGTCCCCTCTGGGATGGTTTGTACCAGCAAGGGGACAGCCCTCCTCCACTGCACACAATGACAGGGCAGGAAGGGGACAGGGCCTCTGTTTTTTATTTCCTGAACCCCACTCACTTTTCTGAAGCGCTGTGGTTATGTGTCTTCTGCATTTAAAGAAACAATTTTCTCTGCTTTGCTCCCCCGCATTTTGCTTATATCAAACAGAATGGTCGGACAGAAATAAAACCAAGCTCCAGCCCCTTCACCCCTGCAGATAAGCTATAGCAAAAGAGAAAGGACAGGAGTTTCATATCAAAAGACTCCTTCCTCCAGCCTTAAAAACCTCTAGTCCAAGAGGCAACCAAAGGAGCATCAAGAAGGCAGAGCTGCTTTGGCAAAAAAGCCTCATCCTGGCAAAGCCTTTCTGTGTTTGGGTTCAAAATGCCCTGGTAAAGTTATACCCTCTCTGTAAGGCTCGCATCACTGATTGTTCAAGTAAAAGCTTAAAACCCATTTTCATTGAAGTTAGTTGTGCAATTAAAAGACAAGTCCTACTGAACTGAAATTCCTTATCACACAATATGACACTTTAAATCTCTTGCCATTAGCCTGCCTCATTCTCTCTCATTGCTATAGAAAAATACTTCACATAGAAAGATTAACATGATATAAACACGTCCTTTAAAGCCATGACTCATTTCCGCATCCATAGGGTAGGACAGATAAGAGGGGAAACTCCTCTGTAACATGAGTCTACAGAAAAGGACTCTTGGTTTGACTTCAGGCACATATGTTCAGTTTTATGCAGACCTTCTCCATGTCCCAGCACAAAAGCACCTCCTCTGCTTGTTACACAATTTGCACACAAGGAGCCAAATGGCTTATGTTAGGGTGGTTAATGACAAGCAAAAAGTTTGCTAGACCACCCATTACACATTGAGGCAGATTGTCTACATGTATAAGAGCAGTTATTTTGCACCGCTGCATACTGGGAAGGTAAAGAAGAAGCAGGGAGAGGTTTATACATTAATGCTGGATGCTTACAATAGGAAGCCAAAGGACAGTGGCAATGCTCGTAGGAGAGAGGAGAATCCAGCCCAGCAGCTGGGTGTGGGAGGGATCATAGCTCATTACCTGAACATGCAGTAGAGTTTGTGAGGAGTCATTCCTGCCCCATTATCTGTAAAAGTTAGACAAAGGTGACCCTTGAGCTCTGCAACATCAATACAGAAAAGCTTAGCTGTCACACTGCGATACAAAGCATTGTCTAAGGAAAGAAGAAATCTGGGCAGTAAGGAATAACGATATTTCACCCTCATTCCCTCCCAAGCCCTCTTTGCCCTCAGGTCAGTTCCAGGGAGCAAAAGCAGCTTCCCAAACCTCCTCTCTTCCAAACAGGAGGTTGTGTCTGGGAAGGGAGGTGGCACACTGGCTAAACGCCTTGGCAGCAAGGAACACCCTTCCCAGCGATGAGGTGGGGCAGGTGTGCCAGAGCCAGGTGGCACAAAGCACATGGGGACATGCCGCGATGTCAGCTCGATGCCGACAAGCAGGGACCACTGCTGCCAAGGCTGAGGAAGTTGCAGGCAAGCTGTGCGAACCCACCCAGCAATCACCGCAGCAACTAATGAAGTCTCATGTTCTCCACATCTCCTCAGCACATCACACACGTTATGGAGAGGCCACTTAGTAAATCCACGTGTTGTTTTTTTTTTTAAAACACACCACAGCTTGCGTTGATGCCTCCCAGCCAGCCTGGGGTCTGGGCCGAAGCCCAGCCACAGGCCACCAACTTGCTGTCAGGGTGCACCCAGCCCTGTCCGGGGGCAAGGCCCTGCTGGGGCCCCTCTCCCCATGGTGCCCGGTGCTTACGAAGCAGCTCGGCCACGGCACTGAAGGGCCCTGCGTAGATGACGCTGCAGCTCTGCAGGTAGCGGGGGCTTATCCGTGGGGACAGAGACAGCGGCCGTCAGCGCCGGCGGGGC
>NW_008825532.1:1794050-1798714 GCF_000699105.1 Pygoscelis adeliae
GAGCCGCAGCTGGGGCGAGCTGGCAGCACCGGGGGAACAGCGTGGGGAGGCCCCAGCCTCTCCCCTCAGGGGGGGAAGGTGCCAGAAACCAGAGGCCAGCGGCGGTCCCATTACTCGGGCCGGGCTTGCAGGGGTTGTGCCAGCAAACCCCAGCACGGGCAGGTGGCCAGCAGCAGCCTCAGCTCAGGGCACGGACCTCCAGGGGCACGTGGGTCCAGAGAGGCCTGGGTGACGCTCCTGGGGATGGCGTTGAAAGCAGCTCCGGAGGCCTACCTCTGCCATGGCCCCGCTCTCCTGCAGGAACAGGGCGGGCAGAGTGTGGCCTGTTCACAGCTCTGGGGCACTGGGGCCCAGAACAACCCCGCAGCAACACTGGCTCCTCTCGAGCTTGGACAGGGCAAAGCCTGCTGGCACCAGGGCAAAGCTGGTGCTCAGCAACACCACAGCCCCTTTTCTCTTTCAATTTTTCAGTTTGCTCTGAACCAGAATCACTTCCTTGTAGATCCGGTGCAGCCTTGGCCAGATTGGTGTATCTGTGTGTTGTTGCAAGTGCCTTTACCAGAAGGACAGTTACAAGGGGAGTCGTGCGGCCTGGAGGAGGGGATGGCAACAGGGAGAAAAGCAACAGCTCCTAGGAACATTCCTCTTCTCCGCATGGCTGTATTTAGGTACACAGAGGAAGCCTGCAACTCGGCTCTGCTGGGAAAGCCTAGGTTCCCTCAGCCACCATCACCAAGAGCTCGGATGTTGCTCTCCCAGGAGCACTGGGTTACTGTGAGAAGCATATGACATTAGCTTGCCTTGTTCACAGAAAGCACTGAACAGGTCAGCAGATAAACCACGGCGTCTGCCACAATGGTACCCCACCAGAGCAACCATCCTCCATGCCACAGGGTTTTATTGGGATCAATAGTGAGGAGCCAAGACATATTTGCGATCATAAAGCACCTGTGTAATTAGATACCTGTGCAGCCAAAGTGTCTGGAGGAAAAGGGACAGCCTTTTTTCTCATCCTAAAGCAACATATCTGCTGCCACCAGAGACAGGGCAGCAGCCCCACCAGTCCCCCCATCAGTCAGGTACTCCCAGCACAGAGGCCAGGACTGAATGCTGACACAGTCCTGCATCAGCAGAGTGCAGCACACTTGGCTCTAGAAGATTCGTGCAGTGCAAAGGTGAATAAACACACACTAAGGAAATACCATAATAAATATATTTATTTACATGGTTTCCTCCCTCCCTCCTTGCCACAAAGGGCTGAGAAGGCAGACACACATATAGAAGAGGAGGAAAAAGCCAGTACACCCCAACAGTGTAAAGACAGTGCCCATCTCTCTCAAGGAAGAGCCTAGTCCCCCCCAGTTCTCTTCCTTCCCCACTTTGAGATTTATGGAACCACATGTTAACTCCCAACAGTCCTTCATTGTCCCAGTTATGACCAAGGAGTTCCCACGGCCCATGCAAATCCACAAGGTTCCCCATTATCCATCCCTTACTTGGCAGGGGGGTTCTCTCCAGCAGAGGAGCAGGGGATGGCAGAGTCAGCCTCTGGCAAATGCCCCTTGCTTTTCCCAAATTCAATCACCAGCGGCTTCCCCTGCAGATTGTACCCGTTCACCAACAGCATGGCGTCCTGGGCCAACTGAGTATCTGCAACAAGAGAGCAAAATGGGTACAGGTTACACGGCAAGTTCTGGCACAGACACACGTGGTGTTCACACAGATGTTCCTGGCTCACAGACCCTTAGCCTGCACCACGATCCAGTGTGGCACTGGGATCCTCCAGCCAGAGTGCTGTGCTGAATATAAATACGGCACGTAACACACTGCATCCCTTCTGTTTTGATGGATCTTCTTCCAGTCCAGGGAGAAGACCATGACATGATAGGAAGAAGAGGGAATGAACTCCCCTTCTTCTCCTTGGAGAGCAGCTTGGCACCAGCCCAGTGCCCTGCAGGAAGATGTGGCACCTTCATGGGTCAGGGAAGAACTGAGAGGCACGAGGCAGCGACTCACCAGGGAAGGTGATGAAAGCCTGACCCCTCATCCGGCCACTCAGGAGGCGGAACTGGATCGGTGGGCTGTCTTCCTTCTGGAACCGAGCAAACAAGGATACTAGGTCCTTCATCATCACTCGAGGGCCCAGGTTCTTCAAATACAACACCTGTTCCAGAGCAACAGAGGGTCAGCTGGCCTGTGCCATGCAAACAGACACCTTTCAACCTGGTCCCAAGTCCATACACCTCAAAGGTATGAATGAGTTCAGTCCCTCTGCCATCCCACAGTCCTTCTCCCACACGGTGGAGTTTGGAAGACAGGTGGGCGTACAGAGAAAGGCAGCTCTGGACTCAAGGCATCATCATGCTTGCCTGTGCCAAGTGCTGATAGCTCCAGTTATTTATAAAACACAACAAGCTCCAGCTACCAGTTAAGCACAGTTGAGTAAAATCACAGCTAGTCTCAGTCAGGCTGAAACAGGGAGAGGGCATCTTGACTAGTGACCTGCCAGAGCCAGGAAGGGCTGGGGTCTGAAGTACAGCTCTTTGCCAGGTCGGGCGACTTCCCAATAGATCCAAAGGTCCCCTTCCCTCCCAGAGTGGAGGCTGCTCCCACTTGGCCGGGAGGATCAACCAAGCACCCTCCAGGCAACAGCCAGTCCATAGCAAAGAGGAGCTTTTGCCTGCTGAAGCAGCTTCAGGGCATGCTAGTGAGGAAGAAGAATAAATCCTGGTTCACCTCAACATACCTTGTTGGGCTCCCCAGGATGGTAGGATGAGAACCTGGGTATATTCCGGAGTTCTTCCTCTGAGAGACGGTTCTTGCAGATCTCCTCTTCAGGGACAAACTCTACAGGCTCTTTGATAATCACAAGCCTTGGAGGGGACTGGTGGGGCATTGTTGCAGGAAGGCTGGGACTTCTTGCCTGTTCTGCCTGCTTTTCCTGGTCTGGAAGTGATGACTCCTCAGCCACAGGCCCCTGCAGGGCCAGGGAAGGGCACAAGCATGGGTCACTCTTGGTAGGCTGGACTTCTTCAGGCCACTTCTTGCTCAGCAGCTCTTGGTAAACACTCTCCAGATGAACCATGGGGTCCTTTTCATCTGTTACCCTCTTCTGAGTGTCATCTAATCCACAACGGAGAAACATGGTAATGTGACTACCACCAAGAACCTGGAAAATGCACAGATTGCAGGAAAAGACACAGACAGGAGAAACCCTGTTCCGACCCAGCCTCCACGCATCTGCCAGGCAGGCCCTGCAGGTTATTTAAAACAAGAAGAGTAGCCCCAGCAGCCAGCAAGTGCTGATGTCCCAGCTCAAGATGAACATGCACAGAGCAGCAGCTCCACCAGTGCTCTGTACAGAGCTCATTTCTTCCAGAGATGTCCTCACTAGCTTATCTGCAGCCACATTTCAGCACATTCTAGTGACTCCTTCAACACACCTTTCTCCTCCTGCATGCATGGCCAGGATGTGCCATGCTGCCTTTCTACACTGCTACACGGAATATAAACTTTTTGCTTCCAGGAACATCAGATTAAGCTCCTGGGTTTAAAGACCGTCCTTGGGATGGACTGACCAATGATATCTCCTTTACTCTATTTAATGGAAATAAGGACAGAAGTGAGAGGGGCATCTCCCAGCTTACAAGCCTCAACCTTGCTGCCTCTTGGGTTTGCTAAAGGCTGTAACACTGACACCAAAGGAGGGAGCAGGGCCCAGAGGACGCTGAGTCAGCTGGACATTATAGCTTGAACAGCATCAACACTGATCACAGTGGCGTTTTCAGAGTTAGGAGTTGGAGTTTAGAAGTTCCTCCTCATCTTCTATTTAATAGTCTTACATACAAAAATCAGTCTGGGCTGGGGCTTCATGCCCGCATGTTCTCCAGCTAAAGCAGATTGGAGCAGTTTTTGCCATCTCTGGACAACACTTGACTCTCCATCCAGAAAAATCACATTAAGCCAGAGGCTTGGGGACTATGCTGCTGGGGTGAGAAGTGCTGTCATTCCATGGACACGGTACTGGGAATCAGCAGCTGGGCTCCATTTCCACTTCGGCTACTTGGTGGGACCTTTAACAAGTCACTCCTACTCCTTCCTGCTCTGTGCCTTTGCTTCCCTCCCACCCTTGTCAGATTGCAGTTAAATCAGAGAAGGGATGACCTCTAGCCCCCCACAGGCACCTCATGTCACTCAGTGCAGCTCGGTGGGGACCTCTGGGCTCTACCAAAGCATAACCCTGGCTGCTCTTCCAACATAACAAGCTGGGCTCTGCAGTACATGCAGCACGTCAATGAGATCCATGCTCTCCAAACAGAGATGGACTTTACAAGCCTATTAAAGCCTTACAAGACTCTACAAGCCTATTAAACCCTTCAGAGCCCACTCTCTATCTGCTCATGTAAGAGAGCAAAACATCTCCTCCCACACAGTGCCAAAACGGAATCACGTCTTCAGGGACAGAAGGCCAGACAGAAATGTGTTGGACTCCCACACACCCCAGCTCTCCGTGCTGGAGCAAAGGCAGGAACAGCCTTGAGCCCACAAACCTTGGTGGTAGAGCGCCCGGAGGAAGGAGTGGCGGTCTGTCCCCTGAAAGAGGGCGTTTTCAATTTCCATCTCCCGCCGGCTCAGCTGCTTGCTGCCAGCAAACCTCTGGGGCA
>NW_008825532.1:1798729-1802829 GCF_000699105.1 Pygoscelis adeliae
CTCTTCCATCTTCTCCTGGATGGCATGGAGTCGGTCCTGCGTGGCCTCTGGGGCTGCTCCCAGCCCAGAGCCCTGGAAGACAGGCACAGCTTTGCTCAGATATGGCACATGCCTCCCTTTCGGAGACTTGGCCAGCAGTCATACTTCACATCCTCCAGCCCTGGAGTGGGTGCAACTAGGAACCATCCCCCAAAGAGGAAGTCACCAAGATGTCCTGTTACTGCAAGGGCAGGACAGAAATACAACCACTCAGCAAGCCTCAGTTCTTGAGAGAAGCAGAGGAACAGCCCCTTTCTCCTGACCTTTCTGTGCTGCTTTCCTTCCCCCGGACTCACTGTCTGATGATGCCTGTGTCACTCTGTCCCAGTAGTCCCTGCCTCTGCCAGCTATAGCCATTTTCTAAGGCCACCTACAGTAACTCCACAAACCCCCTTTGGCATTTCTTTTGCCATGCCTATAGCATCCCTGAGCTCAAGTTTCCACCAAGCTTTTCGTCTATGTCCCTGGCATCACTGACAGAACCTTATTTGCTGAAAAGTGAACCCCAAGATGCTGTTTGGCACCCGAGGGTAGGTTTATGCTGAGGACTAAACCCCTGACCAGCTTCACATGAGCCAGCTCCCAGAAACCACCCAGCTACTGCAGCACAGACCTCATAGCTAACCTGGCTACAAGCAAGCATTCCTGTATAAATAAGCCTCACTGCAGAGGGCCAGGGCACTGCTAAGATTCACCAGACTCGTGCTGCCAAAGCACAGAGCCACACCCCAACTTCTGGAGGGGCATTTCTTTTCCCCCATCCACCTCTATCAGAATCCAGAGAACACACTTTTATGGGGCTGTAGGTGGATTTTCTTTTCTCAAATTCAGTTCAAGAATTACTGTGGCAGATCCTTCTGCCTCAGGCAAGAAACCAGGCTTTCTCCCTGCACTGAGCCCAATCTAACAAAGACTTTCCCATGGGTACCTCTCCCTTCCTGCCTGATTGCATGGGCTTACATCCGCATGGCTTCCATTCACCGTTTCAAAGCTTCCCTGGGGCACAAAAGGCTGTATATATGGAAAAGCAATTCTGGGAAATCATTTGTAGTACTTTGTTTTCAAAAAAGATGCAACTTAGCAGCTGAAAATAACAGAAGCCTGCACTCAGTACTTTGCTGAGAGCTCCACAGGAAACATGAACTCCTCTCTGTCTCAGCTGATTCCTCCTTGGTGGAATCTTTCCCTTGGGGCCTCCAGATACAAAGCTGCACGTTGCTACCTGACCTGGGCTTTCTCTCTAAATATTCTTCTTCTCTCACAAGCTGTAGATGATGTACCCTAATGTCACTGGTTCTTTCTGTCAGAGTAGTGTTTTCCATGCCAATCTTTATTTCTAAACATCCCAGAACTGATTTCATACCAAATACAACAGCTGGTACTGTTGACATTCATTTTCATTCTTAAATTAACACCACCCCTCTCTAACCCAAGCTTTAATGCAGGCCACACCAGGGCTGGGTTTGCATTTAAACATCAAAGCAAGTAATGACTTCAGCTGAAGAGAGGCAAACCCGTGATTACTGCAGACGGCTTCCTCCTGCACACAGCTATTGCTCAGGAAGAGGAGGAGAGACAGAGGGAAGCCAAGGGTCAGCCCACGTCCTATTTTGCACCTTCTGGTTTACCAAATTAAGAGCAGGACACTCCAGTGCACCTGACACAGGACAACCCCAAAAGCTCCTTGTCTCTGGAAAGTGAAAGAAAAGGGTGAAGGTAGGGGAAGGAGAGAAACCTGCTTTGGCACTGCTCTGCTGCAAACTGCACCCAAAGAAGAGCATGTCATTGCAATCACACACTTGGTCTAACAGCTCTGCACTGCTATTTTTACATGACTGTTTCAAGTCCCTTGAAGCATCTGCAAGCCCCTGAGGAGAACGTAGAAAACCCTCCCTACAGACAGCTATCCCAAGCCAGCCATGGGATCCAGGGATGTGTCAGAATGCAGAAAGATGAGGTTGAGGCACTTTGAAATGTTTCCTCCTTTTTCTCCTCCAGCCTTTAAATCCTTCTTATACAGGTATAAACAGGTGAAATGATTTGCTTGAGACCATCAAGGCAGAAGCAGGAATATAATCAGGTCCTGGTGTGTTCCAAAGGACCAACTCTTCTCTCCACCATAGCTTTTAGCACAGACCATTCCACCAAAGAAAACAGGCCAGAAGAAATGTGGGATCATGCTGCCCTAAAGGCAAGAGATACATGGAACAGCCATTCTTTACCAGAGGGCTTACAAAGGACTTGAATTTTCTACCAGGGTGCCACAGGCCATGGGTTTAGAGGGACTTGACCACGTTCACATCAGAGCACAGCATGCCTACCTTCCCTGTTGAAGCCTGGTTCTTCCAGAGCAGAATCTCCGAGTCGGAGAGCCCCAGTTCCCGGAGAGAGGCAGTTTCTTTGTTGCTCTCCTGCAGGGCCTGGAACTGCGACAAGGTCAAAGCCCCCGCAGCCTCTTCCCCAAAAGGCTTGTAAAAAGCTGCAGGGGCAAAGCATCTCCGCTTTGATTTGCACCTGTACCCAAAGCAACAGAACAGCAGAAACAATTTAGTACTGAGAAACTGGGGGAATAGGAAGGGGCTGGCCTCTCCCCCCAGCCACACTTGGTCCTGCTGCACATAAGCAGAGATGCCGTGTTTCCAAAACACAATTGAGCTACGCTCTCCCGACCCTTTTCCAAGCCCATGAGATCCCGCAGGGCAGGATACTGCCCCAACACAGGTAGGAGGCAGCTCATGACACTGTAACACCAAGCACCCCACAGGTGCAAATGCTCGCCAGCCTAGAAACTCACTCCTGTGTCTGGCCCAGGCAAATCAATTCTTTTCACCTAACAGGTAAAAATAAGTTACCACCTGGAGCATTTGCTCCAGGAGACAAGAAGTGCTTATCTGCTGCTGGGGTGTCCAGGCAGGACAACAGCATGCACCAAACATCTCCCCAGGGAAGAGGCCCCAGTGAGGCGACATTGCTGCTGCCCCTAACATGGCCAGACTCCGCTCACCAGCCCCTCCAGCAGCCCCCCACAGGGGCCAGATCAGGACTTACTGCTCGATGGAGACAGTGGTATCAAGCTGGTGGTGAAGGAGGCTCTTCAGCTGCCTCTCTCCTTCCGTCTCCAAGTCTTCTAGGAGGAGCTCATCGCTGGACAGGCTGCTGTTGACCCTGGGGCACACAAGCACAGCACAGAGGTAGTCAGTAAGGCAACAGGGAAAACACTGCTTGAAATGCACCACTGCTACGGCCTCTCTACCTCCTTGACTGTTTTTACAGGATTTAAAGCACAACAAGGAACCAAAACTACTTGACCAAAGCTCCCACTAATGTTATACTAGAAAAGCCAACATATTTGAGACTGCTTTGAGAACATAAGTAAAAGCTCCCTGGGGCATTTCTAAAAAGAAAAAAAAAAAAAATCACATGCAATCTTATTTTTAGTACTGGAAAGTTGTTTTGTATCAGTATCTAAACAGACATTGCTAGCTTCAAATGACTCAAAAAAGAAAGAAAACTGTGAGGGAGAAACAGTGATTTGAGCAGCACTCTCCGGAAAGCTCCCTTTTCCCTTCCTGGAGTCACCTGCTTCCACGCAGAAGGACACTGCCTCCCTCCATCGTCACCCCACAGACAACACGCATTTTCGCTTGGCAGTGGGGGCCCTGCTGACCCCTCTTTTGGAGGCAGCGCTCCTACACCGTGGGCTTCTGCCGGGCCGTTGGGTGCCCCAGAACCAGGCCATGAGCACCAGCTTGGCTCTCCCCTCCTGTGGGCTGGGAGAAGCCCACGCCTCTCCCGGGAAGCTGTTTCGGGCCGACTCTGCACCGGCGAGGGGTGGGCACGCGGCCCAGTTTCAGGTGAAAGCTTTCACTGCCACTTTTTGGGACCACGGCAGCTCCAGGAGGGTTTGATGCCCCCGGCGGACAGCCCAAAAAGCAGCTTCCCAGGGCACCGCCGTCTCCACAGGAACGTCGTGCCCAGCGAGGCGCCAGATGAATCCCCGGGCCACGCTGTCACCCGGAGGAAAGGCTGACAGGAGCTCCACGCTGGCTGTTCTGAAACAC
>NW_008825532.1:1803075-1813488 GCF_000699105.1 Pygoscelis adeliae
TTGAGAAAAAGCTATTGCTCTATAAACCAGTTTCCCCTACCCACCGCCTGCTAAACCAGCTTTGAGTTATGCAAATTACAGGTGAACCACACAATCCGTTAGAAGTATATACCTATTTTCTTGCAGGATGTCACACGGCCATAACAAGCTTTTAACTGTAAATACAGAAAAGAGAGTGCAATCGCACAGAGGAGCTGCAGAGCACTTGCAGCCACAACACAGATCGTCTGTTATTTGCAGACCACCCATTTGGAAACACATAAGCCACTGACTGATCATCAACTTTAAATGCAGCAGGCATTGCAATATACAAAAAAATCTTGGCACAAGCTAAAGCCATTTCTAATTTCATTCCATGAGAGCTTATCAGAAGCTATTCAACAGGGCTACGGCATCACGTCAGCCTCCATATTCCAGGTTAGGTTTTACTTCGTACAGCATGCCAAACCCAGAATCTTCCGGTAACATATTAAGCAGCACATTTCAGTTTGTCACTTTTCAAAAATCACCATGCAAAAAATGATTACGGCATAAAACGGCAGTCTGCTTCACTGCCTCACCAATCTCTCTCGCTCAACTCGGAATTCAGTGGTAACTACGAGAGAGAAGACCCTGTGGTTCTCTCAGGAAGAGGCAGAAGGTCAGAACCAGGCTTTGTCCAAACACTCCTTTCACTTGTGGAAGCAGCACCGCCCTGTGTCCGTGTTCAGCAAGTCCATTTAATTGTGGCAGCGTAGGTTGATAGTAATTCAAATAAAGTGCCACAGTTGCACATAATTGTTTAACAAGTCAGACAAGTTAATAGCCACTGTGTACGAGTATGCCTAGAAAAGATCACTGGCTGTTGTGAAACAGTCCTGGAGGTGTTCCACAGGAAGCAAAACTGGTAACATTACCTACAGCACAGATGCCCTAGTTCTGGTTTGGGGGGGGGAGGTTTAGTATTTTTTTTAATACAAAAAGAATGTTAAGGAATGTGTCCTTCGCAGGCCTACTCAATTACTAATTGCAAGGGCTGTGTGAAGGCTTACTTCAAAATTGCATCGTTTTTCCACCGTACCACTTCAGTGCACACAGTAACGGGAATTCTTCTCCTTGCTAAGAACCCCACAGAAACAAAGAAATACATTAACCTTTTCTAAAACCTGCAGTTTCTTAGGCTTATTGCTTCTTTCTTGTTTGAAGGTGAACTGCAGATGAACTGTTTCTTTAGATGTACATTTCCCAGCAAAGAGAATGAATTGTTATTAACTGATACGACAATTTCTTCGGTACTGAATCACAGAGGAAAAACTGGGTCTCCTTTCTAGGAAAATTTAAAGGTACCGGGTTGCTATTTTCACACGCATTCCGTAAAGTCAGAATTCTGATGCCACAGGAGCTGCACCAGATTTCCCAATAAAGCCATGTTTGGAATGCGGAAGTTAGCATCTATGTTCTGGAAGAAAAAGCCAAATTAAATCCTGACCTAAGCCAATACTACTATTTAAACATGGACAGTAGCATGCCTGCTTTCACCCAAGAAGTACACCAGGTGTGAGCACTTTCATAGCACTGCAGCCAGAGTGTGCAATTTGGCACTGGTGAGAGGAGCACTGCTTTATTCTGCCATGCCCTCGTGTGGCTGCTAACATCAGTTAAAACCGTGTCAAATTCTCAAATCCCGCACAAGGAGGCACTCCCTGTGAGAAAAGTTCCTTTTTTCTGTTTTAGTATGGCATCATGGTATACTAGTTGAGGGTGAATCCAAGACAAGAAACAACAGTAACTACACTATCAAGTTTTCACTGCTGAGTGCATCTTCTGCTCTGCACTACATCTCAAGTTATTGCTACCGTGAAATTTCCACACTATTACTCCAGAGTTACCACGCCTGCAGATAAATGCATGCTGCTCAGTCTTACCTGGATTTGGCTTTCCCATTGCGGGGGAGAGGATGATAACATTAAACACACACACACACCCCTCACCAACTGTCCTATTCCAAAGGGAAACCCCATAACATTTTAGAAGTTGAAATATTTAACCTTAGTTTCGCAGAACAATGCATAAGGTTTTCAAGTCCTCTGCTTTGCACTGATGCGTTGCACTGCTTGTGCTTTTTTGTAAAACACTAGCAGTTGCCAGGAATTACTTCTCAGCAGAGGCCTTCAAGGCACATCAGGAGAATTCAAGCACAGAAGGGACTGTGTCGTTGAAGGTGAGGAGCAGAAGATTCCTCAGGGAACTTCAGGAATTCGTTTATGTTCAAGAAGCACTTGCACACATGCTACATGCTTTCTATTTACATTCCCAAAAAGCTGCAAGATGACACTCACCTGAGTTCTGGTCAATCCACTGCAATGAATCCATGTGCGCATTCAAAATTTTACAGATCTGCTGAAGCTGAGCAGAAAGAGAAGGAGCAAGTCATTTCTTACACTACATAGAGACTAAGAGTAGTAAAAGACAGCCTGCCTGTCCCTGCCTTTGGAACATGATGCAATCAAATTTCTCATATGTACAGCTCCACTAACTTAGCACAGCCAGTTTCCCAGGGAAGTCTGTGCAGCAGCTGTGTCGCTTTGCTTCTCTTTACCGTAAAGAAAACAGACTGGTTTAGAGTATATGCCTGTGGCTTAGGCTTATTCCAGTTCAGACCTAGGAACCACCACAACATTAATCACCTTAGGCTTGAGGTGGCAAAAGTAAAAGGGAATGGGGGAAAAAAGTCTGCAATACTGAAGGGAAATTTTTACTGAAAAAAAGCTTCTCAGAAAAGCCACAAGGAATGTCAAGATCAATTTAATACATATCAGAAAGAGCTGGTAATTCAGATCTTGTTTTCATAGGATACAAAAGTAGTATAAGGAAAAAATATCAGCAGTAACGGAGGGCATTCTGAACAAAATTTAGATTTGCCTCAAGAAAGATGCAAGCAGCGGAGCAGGTAACTGGATCAACGTTAAGAAATACCTCTGAAACAAGTTGTAATCTCAGCAAAAATTAGACAACAAGCAAATAACCAGAGTTCCTACCAGAATGAGATACTTTGAAATCTACTAACAGAACTGCAGAGTAAGTATGTGAGTCAGTGTCCTGGTTTCAGCAGGGATAGAGTTAATTTCCTTCCTAGTAGCTGGTACAGTGCTGTGTTTTGGATTTAGGGTGAGAACAATGCTGATAACACATAGATGTTTTTAGTTGTTGCTAGGTAGTGTTTACACTAGTCAAGGACTTTCCAACTTCCCATGCTCTACTGACTGAGAAGGCTGGAGGGACACAAGAAGCTGGGAGGGGGCACAGCCAGGACAGCTGACCCAAACTGGCCAACGGGATATTCCATACCATGGGACGTCATGCTCAGGACCTGCTCCAAGTCACACCAACTTTGGGCAATCAGAATCAGCTTCTATGCCTTTCAACCAAGGCTGGCAGGTACGTGGGAACAGCACCATGAGAGGCATTCTATCACACAGATGAAGTAATTCCTAACCTCTCTCTCCCTCTCGCGATAGATACAGGGAGACAGACAAGCAACAGTGTGGAGGGCTTTCTGGAAGGTTTGTCAGAACTGAAGGAACCAGCTAGTCCAGATTCTTCAAGATTCCTATCTCTTGAACCAGACAAACACTTCTTTTAATTATCCTGCTACGATTCAACACTTAAGGCTTGCAAGGATGCTTGAGCCACACACAGTGCATTCTGCTCTCATCACTTCTGTCACTAAATAATCATTACTTTTCAGAGATTATGCCAAAATTAGTAACCTTTCCCCAGACAGCTGATTAGACCAACATCCAAAGAGCTTTTCATGCTGATTCAAGGGCTTCCGGTCGCAATTCCCCTCTTTCTAATGCGTAAAATCTAAGTCGCCATGCATAAAACAGGATTACGTGTTTGACAAAGGCCGTTGATAGATCAATATCGTCATGCATCCCAACTCTACTTCTTGCTGATTGATCATCACCACATTAGTTTGCTCATCACATGTTCAAAGCAGATTTTTGTCTTACGTCCTCTCCCGTTCTTCATCTGCATGCTGCAAGTAGATAGTTCCGCTCTGCTCCTTCACAGACTCCTCCAGAGGGGTCAACAAGTCTTCAAGCTCTTTCTGCTGTGACAGAATGAAGTCCAGCTCCTGATCCAGTCTGAAAAGAGAAAGTGTTAACTACTCCACTTACAAGTTATATGCATTCTAGATCTGCCACAGAACAACGCAAGACGACGCAAAAAAAGAAACAAAATCATCTCAAGCGTTCATAGTTTCGTACCTCTTCTGATCAAGCTTCACTTTCTCTACTTCTCTGTGTAATGAAGTAATCTGGAAACAGAAGACAATTATTTATACTACGAAAATTCAAAACTCAACTTATGAAAGAAGAGTGGTGGAACTGAGAAAGCCAGCACCATACAAATGTCTACTAGAAACAAGAAGCAGTTACATAAAGATCTACAGACCAAAAATTGAATAATGGAGGTTTGGCTTTGAAAGCTCCACCCTAAGACAACTTGTTATCATAGTGTAAACTCACAGAACAGATTTTCCAAGCTCCAATGCCTACAGACCAGAACAGACAGGCAGTGAGTCTCTCACAAGCATCCAGATGTAATTCACATCTCTCTTTTTTACAACTAGGAAGTCCCACTAGATGGCTTGCTGCCTCTGTAACACTTAAAGCCTTTAAGGATCTAAGCAAGCAAAATCAGGTTACGTTGCATGTCACCTTACCTTCTCTCCATTCTCTATCAGCGTCCGATCCCAGGCATTAACTTGCGTAGCTTGATGGAGAAAGTGTTTCTCTTGGTCTTCCAGTTCCAGACTCCACTTGTTTATCAAACTCTCCAGCTGGGCATACGTCATCACTGGAGGTGCACTGAGAGGAAGTGCGAGACAGTACAGAGCACAAGATCGAAAACCAAAATGTAAACATGACAACACTCACTGCCCCTTCCTCCACCAGATACCAGCATTAATACTGGTACTCTTGCCCCAGTCGGGAAATAGTTGGTTATAACAAATGACTCACCTGGCTGTGGTTGCTGTGGTTATGGCAGCTGTAGAAGTCCCAGCTCCAATGGCACCAGTCGTAGTTAATGGCTTAAGATTCAAAGCAAAGCCAGAAGCAGAAGTAGTGCCTGAAAGAAGAGGTTCAAGTCAAGCAACAGAAGAGGACACATCTGCTATCTAACAAACCGAGAACAGGTCCAATATACGCTTCTAAGCACAGTGCTGTATGAGCTCAAGTAGGTCCCTTTGAAGGAACAAAAAGCAAATCCCACGTCTGCCAAGAAGGGAGTGAAGCACATCTTGACACAAAAGTAGTGGACTGTAAATGCCTGACTCGCAGTTCTAGTAAGAGGAGGAACTGTCAGCCTGCACTTAACCTGGGCATTATTCAAAGAAACGCAGCATTAGCCCACACCCCTCTCAATCTCCTCATGTTTTAATATTAGGCCTAATAACTACCAAGCACACCCAGTTCCTCTCCTGCGTCTTTGCAGCACATGAGATTTCTACGTTTTCACAAAGCCAAGAGCATCTATCAGATGGTACTGCCAGTCAGTCACGTGGCACTTCTAGGCACTGCGCTCAAATTCTTCACAGTCACTCCAGAAACAAGCTTTAGAGAGACCTTGAGAGCTGAGCAGCACCCGTGTTATTACACTGAAAACTGACCAGTAACTGCATCCAGAAAAAGATGTTCAGTCCTGAACCCCAACACTGTGCAGCAGCAAATTCCACTGCAGGTTTTCACATGACGGTTGCCACTTAAACACAGCACTCATCTCTGCTTTTTTGTTTTGTTCTGTTTTTGAAGAAAAGTTAATGAAATCCAATGCTTTGAACCTTACAATTAGGAAGAAACAGATTAACGGGGCAGAACTGAAACATAAAACATCTCTCCCTAACACTCCCGGCAAGTCTTTGGCCTCCCCCTTCCCCCACCGGGACACCTCTCCCTCACCTCTTAGAGCAATCTGCACCTACACAGGCAGGCTAGAGAAGGAGCAGCTCGTCTATTTACTTTACTTGCTCCAGATTAGAACATCAAAGCCTACGGGCCTTCCTTCACCCAAAGTCCCTTTGCTGTGGACAGGCTCTCGGAAGTCATAAGTAACTGTGCCTTTGGGGAGATGGAGAAGGAGGATCAGAGAAAGAAATACTGTGTTATTCTCAGATATGGGAGGGCATTAGAAATTAGAACTGCTGTGCTGCTACACCAGCGTGGCCCTTTATGCTACTACAGAGCGCTGAAGTCAGGCTTCCTCCTCTGCGGTTACTTTCAGCATCTAGTTCTTACTAGTGGCAGTGCTTGTTGCAGCCGCTGTTGTTCCAGGAACTTTTAATCCAAACCCAAGCGTTCCAAGACTTGCTGTCCCAGTGGAAGGGGCACCAACTGTAAACAGAAGACAACATTAAGAGTTTGCGTAACCCATTAAATACAGCACCCCTCTGAAAAGCTCTACCCTGCCTGCTCACCCATCTCCATCTGGTCTTTATTTGTGTTAACCAGGATCACTGTTTAGGTGAAGGATCATCCAGCCACAACATGAAAAAGGGCAGGCTGAAGCTATAAAATAGCCAGAATGCTCTGCGATTCTTCCAGGAAACTTCATCAACCCAGGGTGCCAAGCTACTGTCACTTCCCTTTACCTCTTTTCAATTATCTAACATTTAACTGCTATCAAATGCTAACATAAGCAAAGGGTACTGGACACTGGCGGGCAGGAAGTGTAATCTCTGCATGCGGCTACTTGCTAAAGCAATACAATTGCACATACTACAGGAAACACGCTGGTCACATCTCAGTTGCCTGGAAACAACCCACCTATCATCATCTAAGAACCAGGCTTCAGGCATCCTGAAAACAGAGAATGCCCATTAGCTTAAAAGCATTCTTAAACACCAAGATTAAGGTCAGCTTTGGAACTACAGTAGCAATGCAAGCATTGTAGAGCTACTAAAAATGCAAGTTGTTAGGCTGGTATATACGGTGTCTACAAATTGCAGCTGATTAGTTAAAAGTAATCAGCGTGGCTTTAACGTAAAACCTGTGAAGGTCCTTGGGAGCAGCTGCCTACATTTTCAGAAGTAGGTGTAAGACAGCACTATGTGTGGAATAGTTGTATTAAGTCTGGTAAACATTGGCATTTACTGTAGCTAGTCTCCATAATCAAAGGCAACCGAAGCATTAATGTCTCATTGCAGGCTGAGGAAGAAAGCTGTTAGGACTGTCTTCAAACCTGGGCTACTGCCTTAAAGCTATCAGAAAAGAGACACTGTTTTCTGCCATAAAAATAACTTTGCAAGAGGAAACTTGCCAGTTACTACCAGAGGAACTTGCAAACATACAGCTGTGTCAATACTTCTTTCTAGCACACTGCATCTCCACTGTCACAGGCCACTGTTCTTGAAGAAGCATGAACACCTAATGCAAGAGTCAAAGGCAGACGTGACCAGACTCAAGGCACTGGGGTCTGGAAGACAGCAGCTAAAACATCACTAGAAAGCTCAGCTGTGGCGATACTACCCAGACAGAGAAACAAAAAATTCACATACAGCTAAAACTGCCACGTGCTGCTTGCCCACTCTGAATCTAAAGCGTGCTTTGCTTTGAACAAAACCCTCCATGCCTCACCACTGAAGAAAGTTTGCCAGAAATCACAAAGAGGGAGGGTGGCAAACAGCGAGAAGAGCTGGCCTTTTGAATGCTCCCGTATTACCTGAGCATCTGCAGCTCCACTACTGGCAGGAGGCACCAACGATGCTGCTCATTTATTCCCCCAACAGATAAAATCCGTACATCGTGACTTACGTGAGAGGCCCGTGGTGGTAGCCGACGTCGGTGCTGAAGAACTCGCTATAGATGCAAACAACGTAGGCCCCGCTGAACCAAGAATGGAGGTTGTGGTGGTAGCGGCAGCCGGGGGAGCGGCGGGTGCGGTGCTGAAGAACTCGCTATAGATGCAAACAACGTAGGCCCCGCTGAACCAAGAATGGAGGTTGTGGTGGTAGCGGCAGTTGTAGCAGCTGTGGATGTTACTACAAACAGAAAAAGCGTAGCTCTTGTACAGTCATGCTGAGAATGGGATACAAATTTGCCTATCTACACCAGTTTTTTATGGACGTAAGAATTTTAAACTATTTTCCCTCTTATTCTACCTCAACTCTTTCTCTTTTCCAAAATGCCCTTTAAACCTGTGGCTCCCTCCCACTATGCTCCAGCAGGAAGTACGGAACAGAATTTGGTATGCGGGACGCAATAAAAAGTACAGGATACTGAGTTCAATGGCTGCATGAACTGCCACAGATTACTGATGCCATTGCAAATTCACAGCAACAAACACTTCTAGCCCATTTCCAGACTCCAGTTTAGAAAACTGTTCCCAGAAGGACAGCAGATTCACAAAGTCTCGAGTAATTATTTCCTAAAGTCACTTCCTACCTCCAAGTTTGGCTCCAAAGGACAGAGTGGGTCCCTGGCTGGTACTAGTGGTCAGCGTTGCTGCGGGTGCACTAGTGGCTGCTGTTGAAGGCAATGACCCAAAGTTTAGAACTGGAACAAGTAGCATAAGTAAAAGGCGAGCCTTTTACTACAGAGACACTGTAGTTTCTGCTGATCACAGTAATAGTCAAGTTAGAAGCAGTAAGAGCGTAAGAAAAAAACCATAATATTCAGTGTAACAAATACTCTGCGTTATCCGGGAAATGAACTAGGGCTAACAAGCTCGTTACCTACAAAGACTTTCAAGAATGATTCTAACACAGATGAACATCACCCTCACCCCAGAGCTGATGACCTCCCCCCCGAGGCCTGCACTGTCACCAACAAGTAAATCAAAAGCTGCAAACTGAATTTTTGCCAGATTCTGCAGGAGTGGGCAGGTTCCTGCTTCTGGGAAGGTGAACAGTGGTTTATCACAAAAATCAGCCAGACCAAGGTGCTGTCCTGAGAAAGTTCCCCAAATACATGCTTCGCTTGGCCAGACTGGCCTAGGCAAGAGACAAACTCACTAGCTCATTTAAACACGTATTCAAACTCTGCCAATTACTGTAATGCGAAGAAACAAATGGATTCAGCACACCTGCTGGGATCCTAATGGATGGGGTTTTCTGCCTGTATCACCTGCCGGCCTCAAGAAAACAAATGATCAATACAAGTTCAATAACACTTGAGGTTGGAGACATCTACTTCCCATGAAAACAGTGTGCCGAAGGCTAAATAGCACTTGCTACTCATCGCTGAAGACCCTGGGCTAGCATATCAGAAAAACCACTGATTCCAGCCACTTGCTTCATTTCACGCCAGCAGAAGCAGGAGGCTGCAGAACCTCCACACCATCCCCAGTTGCCCTCCCTGCTGACAGGCTACCTGACTACAGCTGCCACGTCGAGCCCAGGCACTCACCGGCAGACTGCCCCCCAAGGCAGAAGGGGGTTGTCGACTGGGTTGCGGCCCCTAAGGTGGCAGCAGTGGTGGCAGCAGCTGCAGGTGCTGTTCCAAAGGTCAACCCGGTGGGCGCTGCCTGCGGAGCTGCAGCGCCAATGTTGAAGCTGGGCGTTCCGGCCTGAGTTGCGGTACCACTGGAGAAAGTAAACGTTCCAGTTGTCCCAGACTGAGCGGAGGTGGTGGTGGTGGTGGTGGTGGTGCCAGCACATCCAAACACAAAGCCAGAAGGGGCTGCTGCTTGACTTGAGGGCACGCTGGTCGGTACAGAGCTACCAAATCCAAAGCCCCCTGTGATTCCAGTAGCTTGAGTTGCAGCGCTGCCTCCAAAGTTTAATTTTGGTGCATTTGCCCTGGGGAAGAAAAGAAAAGAAGCCCATCTGTTTGAGACGTGCATCCAGCCAAGTACTGAGTCGGCCTTCTTACAGACCATTTGCTGACAGCAGAAGCCACCTTTCAAAACGATGCGCGCTTGTCCGGGTTTATGCTTCAATTTTGACACAGACTGTACGGCAACTCCTGTCACCTGCAATCCTCTGTCAAGTCTCTTTATACTGACTCCCCCTTGATTACCTCCACCCATCCAGGCACCAGAAGACATTTATGGCAGCATAAGCAAAGTCGCTTATTCTCTCAGCTCCCGAGCACCCTTTTCACTGCCTCTACAGAAGACTGTTTTTTTCAGCTAACTTTTGCTGCTAGTCCCCATTTGAGCTCCCTTCCCACTGCTCCCATCTGGCAAGCTTCAACAAGAGCAGTTCTGAAGAACCACCTCAAAGCTTACAGCCTTTCCCAAGGACAAAACGGTCCCACCTGGCTGAAGAAACATTCTGAGCGCTCCGGTTTCGGATCAGAAAAGACAGGACGTTTCATGCTCGGACGCAGAGCTTTGTACTTTCTTCACGCACGCGTCAATACCCCAATTACAGACTGTAGCGTGGAGCAGCTTATTCTTAACACCCATCTGAAAAAGCCCGCACTG
>NW_008825532.1:1813505-1813842 GCF_000699105.1 Pygoscelis adeliae
TCTTCCGAACGTGCCACGGTGCAGCGGGAATTCTAAGGCACAAGAGCAGCAGGTTTGCTCCCTTGAGAACCACGTGCAAAGCACCTCCAAAGCAACGAGGACGCCGTCCACCCGTACTCCCCAGTGGCCAGGGCCGCTCAGCAAAGCCAACAGCCCCACCCCGCGACCGGCCGACCCCCGGGCCCCCCACCCCAGCGGGAACACGTTTGCTGCCGGAGCCGCGGCGGCCGTGGCCGGCGTCCCGAAGCTGAAGCTGGCAGGCTGCGCGGCAGCGCCCGGCGTGCTGAAGGAGAAGAGCCCGGCGGGCTGGCTGCTGGCAGGCGTCTGGGCCGCGCTC
>NW_008825532.1:1814923-1820166 GCF_000699105.1 Pygoscelis adeliae
GTGGGCTGCCCCGGTGCCCGTACCGCGGGGCCGGGAGCCGCCGTGCAGCCTGAAAGCAGGGCCGTGGCGAGGGCGGGTTTCCCCGGCACTGCGTTTCCGTTTGCCCTCAGCTTGGGCCTGGAGCTGGGGCTGTCCTAAGCCTGCCTGGAGCAAGGCGGGTGGGCAGAGAACCTGCGTGAAGACCTCTGCCTGCCCCCTCGGTGCCAGGCCTGAGCTGAGGCCTCCTGCTGCCCTCGCCCTGGCTGCAGCAGCTGCGAATCCACGTTGGCAGGGGGTCTGCTAGAGCTGAGAGTCACTGTAAGGCTTGCGCTGTGATTGCAACTAATACCTGTGGGGCAAGAGAGTCTGTAAGCTCAGTACAGAGAGGAAAGGTTGATTATGTTCCATTATATATGTTTTGACATCACACATGTAGGAGTTTGGCTAAACTTTATCCTTCCAGAGCACACAGCAGGAAAATTGCGCTTTACAGACAGTATAGAACACATTTTGTTCTCTCTTCACCTGTCACTTGTTTTTTCTGCACAGGTGAGCAGTGGGTGTTGATATGGACAGTGTTTCCTCAGGCTCTTCTCTGCAGTTCCTTGCCAAACTGCTTCATGATGCTCAAGAAGAAGATGATGATGATGATGATGAACATGGGGTGAGTCTTTCATAAGACATGCTGCTTCTCTTACATGTTGTACCATAGCCTAACCTTGTAATCTGAGGAGAAACAGATCTCTCTTTTACCAGAGTGAGTAAAAAGAGAATGAAAACCTTAGAAGGTTTTGGACTGACTGAAACAGCTAGAAGTTATTTTTAGAGTAACAAGCTCTTGAAGGAGAGAATAAGGAAAATGCCCCAGGAAAACAAGGAGAGATTGTGACCACAAAGTGGGAGGGAGATTTAAGTTTTCAGCCTGAAGGAAATAAGAACACATAGTTGAAAGAGCTTTAGATACTTTAGAGTTCCCCCTACTTTTCCCTGAAGTCTACCAGAGATGAAGGTAATTAGAGCTAAATACTTCATATGAAGGGAAAAAAGTTGCTGCTCATCTTCTGAGTAAAGTAATATCCGGAAGCGACTGAGTGTGCTAATTCTGTGTTAGGCATTGAAGAACTGTAGAGATAATTGACCCTTGAAGTACCATAGATATGTTGGTGACTGTAGAATAGGGAAGGTTGGGTAATCATTCTAAGGTGAATGATTTGAATGATTAATGAGAGAAATACCTTTCCATTCTTCTATATAATTCATCTCAGGACTAGATGAAAATCACAGCTTTTGGAAAATATATGTTGTTCTTGCAATATGTAACTGCTTTTATCTAGGCACACGTGTGTGCTGAGGAGAAATATCCCCGGGGGCCACAGGCGGCAACAATCACAATGTAGAAGGCCTCTGTGAAGGCTCAAAACTTTGCCAATTCTCTTAGGATTTTGAACAAGTCACATTATGACTTGCATGACAAAAATGGCAAATGCCTCAGTGCTTTTCCAAATCACTCCTCAGCAAAGAGCCAGCTGGATGACCCAGCAGTTGTGCACTAGTAGTGGCAATGATAGTAATATTTGGGATAAAAGGGATGTATATCCCTTGAAATTTCCTTTCAGTAGGCGGTGGATGTGGTCCTTCACACTAACTACCCGTCAGCTGTTTAATGCCTGCCTTTTAAATTAAATGCCTAGCATTATTGCTGTACATCTTTGCAGTAAACATCCTGATTTTAAAAGAATTTGTTTACATCTTATTAATAAAATGAATGACACTTCAGAGACAGAAATGAAAAATTGCCACAAGGGATGTCAATTAAATCTGAGTCAGTCTGGTGAAATTGAAATCTTTAATTTGATTTAATTTAATGTTCTGTGCATATGAGGCACAATTATCAAACGAAGGAATCTTCATATGTAGAGAAATGCCTCACATTTGCCTATTAGCACTAAATGGATTCATAATTAGAGGAAAATGTTGTTGCCTCATATGATCTCTACTGTCAAAAGGAATCCAAATGCTCTGATGGGGTTTTCACGTAGCACCCTTGGTTTCCTGCAATGTTTTCATGGCAGGCAATGCATGGAAATTTTGCCAAAATGCCGTGGAAACTAATACTCAAAAAGCACATCTGTCTAATACTGTGCTTCTGGGAGTCCTGCTTAAACCCAGTGTGTCAAGGTCACTTTCTGCTGTGTGAGAGTGAAGAAGAGAGAATGTTCAGTGGTTCGGTCATGAAATTGTGGGATAATATTTTTTGGATTCTAGCAGGGATTTCTTTGACCTCAGATAACATTTTATATTTATTGACATTCTTGTTGTTACTGAGCTGGGCTCTATGAAAATTGATTGAAGTTCCATTTGCTTTTTTTGCAGCCACACTGTTCCGTTAGCGCCATGACTCCTGGTAGTATTGGGCCAGTAAAGAAAGAGACCGCTGGTAAGGAGAAGTGTTTGTATGTTTTAGCATTCAGTCCCATGTTAGCAGACTATAACAGCTGTAGTAAGTTACCACTGATCAGGTTTGCTTCAATAAGAGAGTGGTCACTGACCTTTGAGATGGAAATAGCATTACATTTTTACAATTACACTGTAAAATTCTTCTTTTCCTGAAAGCTTAACTGCAAAATATACAAAGAGAAGCAGAAAGGGTGACCAGAGCACATCAGCCTCAAGTGGCGATGATAAACAGAGTACAGAGCACAGCCTGGTCACAGGCGGAGGGGAATCATAACTGAACAGCAAAAAGCTCCATATAAGTACTCTCATGGAATTGTTAATGCTCAACTTAGAGCAAACAAGGAAGATGGACTTCTAAGTACTCACCTGAAAGGATCTTCATGGAGTAAACTGTGTGGAACTGAGCCTATGCCTATGAGGAGGAAGAGCTATGAAGTGTACTGTGAAACGCAGTCATACCATATTCCCCCCAAAAGTTTCACAACCCTATTTAGACCACATGGGAAGAAAAAGAAGCTTTGTTCAGTGCTGTCCTCAACAGACCAAGAGATTTTTTTCAGTTATTCTCCTTCCTGCACCTAGTTCTTTGCCTGGAAACCCCAGACAATTATATGCTTTAACTGACTCCAGGTGTTCTGGCATCATATAGAAAGGCAGACTCTCAAACAATGAGAACAAATATCTTGAGAGTTCCTAAATTTGTGTCAACATCTTGGATTGTACTCAGGAAAGAAAGGAAGACAAGTTTAGTCTTGGCAAAGTTAAAGTTCTTCCTGGAGCTAATGCTGTCACATTATTGGGCAGCTTAGTTATGAGCCATAAGAAAGGTCAACAAGGACCGGGATGAGTGTAGCAGGAAAGGAACTGGGGCGAATATAACAAATAGAGTATTTTTGCTTGGGATTCCAACAATAACCAGTGATTCTATTATAAAAACCTTCAAGTTGCAGATTTACCAGCTCATTAGAAAATATGTTTTTCCATGTAGGCCAGGCATAAACCATAGTATTCTGCCTATGAACTTTCATGTGTCTTCAGTACTTTATCTGGGCTGTGCTCAGTAATTAATGGGAAGAACTGGATTTCTATGTGAGGAGGAGGTCCTTTTGTATATGACTGTGCTCACTTAAAAATCTCATGTGAGGGGGCTTGGGGAAGATTGATTTTTCATCCGTCTACACTTTACCCATTTTGAAGTGCTTGACATTTTATGCCTGAAAGGAGGATTTCCTTGACATAGAGGTTGGGTGAAGGAGATTTAAGGGAAAGGGAGAGAAAACATCCTCCCTCTGCAAATTCTCATTCATAAGATACTGAGGTGAAGGAGACTGTAATCATTAACTAGAATGCTTTTAATACAAAAAATTTTTCTAAAGCCTAGAAAAATCTAAGTTTTCAGCAAACCTAGAGGAACAGAGACATTCCAAAATATGACAGTGTGATTTTTCTCATCACTTACAGGTACTTTTCAAGTGAAATCTGAAAACAGGAAAACTATTTGGAATACAGAGGAGGTCCCAGAAGGATCTGAATTTGATGATACCTGGGACCCTAGAGAACAGCCAGAGTAAGTGAGCTGCAACTGCCTGTATGGGATTTACATAGCATTAATGGAAATATGAGTTAAACAGCACCTACTGCATTTCAGTGAAACAGCCATTTGAAAAGCTTGTGTCATGGAAGGAGAAAGGAAGGATATTGGTGTTGCATCTAAAACAGCACGTGAGGAGTGATTTTAACCTCTCCCTTGGAAAACTTCTGATCTCATAACAGAAATGTAGAGCTGGTTTTTCTCATCATAAGATTACTTGCAGGTTGATACACTTGTGTAAAGTGAGATCAGGAGGAGAAGTAGGCCAGCAAAATTATTTACTAGATTTCAAATATGCCATTTGGGTGAAATACCTGTCTTTTCCCGCTGCAACCGAGATGCATTCATTTTTCATACTCATAAATTCATAAAGTACTTCAAATATTTGCATTTCAAAGAATTAAGCTCTCTAGAGACAAATAGTACTACAGGAAGGAAGGTTATATGCAGGCAGTTTTGAACTTTAAATCTTGTCTTCAATCTTAGTCTGTCAAGGGACAGCCTAAAATCAGTCTTTTCCCTTGCTTGTAGAAAAACAATAATAAAAACATTCTTGAAATAGCTACAATCAGGCATGTTAGTTGTAGTTTGTAGAGGTCAGAAAGCCTTCAGGGTCAATCCACAAAGCAGCCTTTGCATTTCTAATCATTGTGTTCTGATACCATATCCTGGACTGCTAAATGCTGGAGCAGATGGACTGAAGCCTATGAAGCTGCATATTGTACGCTAGTTTGTAGTCCAGAATCCTCATTTTTCTCTGCACATAAGTCATGCCATTAGGTGTTCAATTTCCTGACCTAAACACGGGACTGAGACCCACTTGAACTTAGACTCAGCATTTCTGAAAATGATTTGGCATTCACCAATAGCCTCACATACAGTGGTTCTTGAAACCGTCACCTGTGAGGTATAGAACATGCTCTCTTTGTATTGTGGGCACAATGGAAGCTTTTCTCATGCCATCTTTTGACCCTTCCCCTCCACGCTGGGTGAAATGCAGTGTTCTCTAGCCTCAAGCAATTATGACCTGTCTTGCACAGATGAAGAGAGTATGAGTCTTTCTAAAAATTCATCAAATTGAATCAAGGAAAATGGCCCAAAAGGAAAACAGATGGCTAGAGAGGTGCATCCAGAGCTATTAGACAGAATTCTCATTGACTTAGGAATTATTACATACACATGTGAACACTGGAGATGTGAAAGACTTTCCATACAC
>NW_008825532.1:1820192-1823403 GCF_000699105.1 Pygoscelis adeliae
CACACTCCACTTACTTTGCTCAATTTAGTAGGAGTAATGCATGTTCTAAATACAATCTTTAGTTTGTATTTCCTTATTATCAAGAGCAAGGGAGTATGTGATTCTATGTTTTGTAGATGTGGAGGGGTAGAAAATAAATGTTGGCTGAATGCAGAAGAATTAAAATTTGATAAAGGAGTGTTATGCTCAGGCTGCAAGAATATGTTGATTGACAGAACAGAACACATGTAATTGTGACAGCATCCTTTTCAAATCTGTTTCCCAATAGTTTGTGGTGTTTGACTAGTTGATAAGTATCATATTCACTTAGGATGCATTTCCTGATCCTGCAAAGGCTGGTTAGTGAAGTGGAGGCAGCAAAGTGAGTGCCTTGGAAGGTGGTGATCTTCACCTGTTTTCTAGCTAACTCAGTCACGGCTCTGAATGGAAACCCAGTGCATATGGATTGAAGACTTGAAGGGAGACTGAAAAGGAGGAGAGACAATGCGATGAGGATATTTATGGTCCTCTGAGAAATACAATCTCCTTTAGTCTCCTGCCCCTTCTGCAGTATTATGAGGCAACTACTTCTCTTTGTCAGGTATCAGATTTTATTCAAACAGTGTGTGGGAACAGAGGATGTCTTCTTTGGGATGAGCAGGAAAGACCCCTCCACAGCCTGCTGTGAAGAAATGGTGGTGAGCTGAACCTGTATCTCCCATCCTTTCTTTGTGCTCTTTCTCTGCCCTTTTTAATCTTGCCGCCTTCTTGAGGAACAGAATGTAAACACTAAACTGTATTTCTGCCTTTGGCCTCCTGTAGTATTTTCTTGTAGTTCTTCAAGCGTTTGTAGATGATATTTACACTTGCTAACCTGAGGAACTCACGTGTATCTCCTCAAGGACCTAGTGTACTCAAGAGAATCTGTGCAAATGCATATGCCACATACAGACTTGAGGAAAATAAAAAGTAGCTCTAAGATGAAGTTTCATATTGGACACAATTTTGGAGGGGAGAGGGGCTGGGAAGGAGAAGGTTTTCATCTGCCTAAATTTATTACAAGCTATGTGAGTTAGCAGAATGCTACAATACTAACAGTCTTTAAAGTTACAGGTATCAGATCCTGTTCCATTATTATATGATCAAAGACCTCCCTGATTTCTGAACTTCAGGACAGGTAGAACTGCTGTGCAATTTTTCTAGTAGCAAGCTGTCCTTGGAATACACAAAGCCAGGGGGTTTTGCTGCATGTAGAATACCTGTCAAGTACATTATCAGCTCAGGATTTTGAAGAAAATAGGATATCAATACACATCACTAAGCTATTGAAAACAATGATTATCGCTGTCATGTTTTCTCTGATACAAATTACCTACTCAGAATGTTGCTCTTTGACACTAGCATCAAAATATTGATGAAGATGAGATCTTTTATGGCTTGTAGGGCTACATATCTAATCACAGCTTTACCTCTGCTCATCATTTCAGATTAAAATCAAGCTGCCAGAGACAAACTACTCAGACATCGCATTAGATATCCAGGACAAGGTTCTTGACCTTCGAACTCCCAAAAAGTAAGTGAAACACAATTGATAGAAGTACAGTTAATATATTGTTTGAAAGGAGTTTTAACCAAGCCTTCAACTGAGTGCTGTGTGGAAAGCAAAGCTAAAGATGAAGATCGGATTATTAATTGCACATGAGAAAGATAGAGACAAAAACAACCATAGTACATCCGTAGGTGTATAGTGTGCTAGCTTTGAATCTGTGCTACTGTTCTAGCAAAAATAGCTTTAAGACAGATTTTGGCTACTTAAACAGTAAGGCTTCAAGGGCCCAAAATGTCTGGCAAAAAACTGCCTACGGTCTTGAAGGACTTCTTGGGAGTTTGCTTTCTAAATACTAATTTATACAAATATATAACAGGAGATAGTAAAAAATGTGCAGATACATTTTCAGAAGTTGAAAGCCAAATTGTGGACATATCCAGGCATGGATGCAGAGACAGAAATGTTACAAAGTTTCCCTAAAGAGATTTCCTTTGAGTTCTTTTTTTATAGGGCTATTTCAAACCTACAAAGATAATCAACTAACTGATATACCCTCAGACTTCTCAGTCTTCCTCCATATTTCCCTCAGTGTGCAATTGCACTGCCTGAGATTTCCAGGTAATTCCCGTGTCTGTTTTGCTTTAAGTTCTCCTTCACAGTAGAGTGCTTTCATAGGAAAGCTTAATCCTCTCTGGGCTGACTTGCTGCATTGAATGGCATGTGGGAAGATCCATATGTGAATAGCTTCCTGCAAATAAATTCAAGGTGCAGGCCATGGATTAAAGCCCAAATAAGTTCTGTCTCTAGTGGACTAACTACAGAAAAGCTGCCTTTCTCACAGACAAAACCAAGCTGAGTTGGTTACCCCCTGCTTGGATTTAACCCAAGATGCAACAGGAGTGGAAGAATGTTTGGAAGTGCTAGCTCTGAAACTGGAAAATCAGGAGGAATAATTGCTAATAATCTTAATAATATTCTGCTAATGACTTGCAGAACCTATAGGTAGTAAACAAGGTATCTTAATGCAATACTGCAGATGAAGGAAAAACTCAGCATCCTTTTTCTTTTGCAGTTCTATCTTTTTGGTGACTCAGATCTGCCATTATCTTCTTAGTATCCAGCTGTCTCTAGTCACAAGCCGAGAAAATAAAAAGTTTGCTGTAAATCTAATGGTTGCTTGGGTACAGCCTGAGCCAGTGCTACTTTCACAAAATAAGTGCAAGTCTTCTCAGTATGAAAGAAACAAACAAGATTTCAAGTTCTACATACTGAAAAACACTGTACTCTCACAGATGTGTAGGAGGGCTCAAAGGAACTGTTTCCAACTCTGTAGTCCCGGGGCTGATTCTAAGCCAAGCTGATTTCAAGGACTTCTCCAAATTATAGCAGATGGCTGCCTTCAGTAGGTGTCGTGCAAAGGTGTTTTGACTGTACCTCTTTCAGTCATGGCTCCTACAAGACAGCTGAAAAGGTCTGAAAAAGAATCAGCATGACTTAAAACCCAAATTAAAGTAACCCCCATCAATGCTACCATGTTGTCTTGTTGGGCTTTATAGAGTTTGGCTGGGCAGATCTCTTGATTCTAAAGTGTCCTTGATTCTGTTTGCACTGTCAATAGAGTGGAGGTCCAAGAGTGGCCCATCATTCATATTGTTAATATATAAGCCTGGGATAAGAGGGGAA
>NW_008825532.1:1823420-1837156 GCF_000699105.1 Pygoscelis adeliae
GTGAGCAAGTAAGTTTGAACTGTTGTCAATGAGAAGAGTTGAATGGGTCCAGACTGAGACATCCTCATGAGGAGATATACTGGAAGGCTTGTCAGCCATTCCAGGAAAAGCTGTATGTCTAACATAGCGAAGGACTAGCAGAATAGCTCCTGAGTCCGAGATCCAGCCTTTCGTTGTGTATTATGTGCTTGAGCCACAGGTAGGGAATCACTGAATTAATCTTCAATGTGGGTTAAAAGCTCAGCAACTTCATAACTGTAAGTCCATTCTCATACCTGAACTGTGCTTTGCCGTGTAGACATATCCTTTGTGAAACTGGACTGGCCAGAATCTGATTAGGTTGTACCACTTATTTCTTTCTCCTAGAGAAGACAAACTCCTGAAGACACATTCAGGCTTTAGGCATTATTCAGATTTTTATCACCAGGAGAGATTACCAATGCAGCTCCTCCTTCCTCCACATTTAAAATGCAGCACTGTGCAAAAGCAAGAACAGTGAGGAGAGCCTACAATCCATCATTGGAAACCCTTGTCATAGCCACAGCCAAAAGAAAGGAATAGTGTTGGAAATATATCAGGGCCTGTATAGCTGTGCACCAGGTATTGCAGGAACCCCACAACCTGACATGAGAACGAGATATACGGAAAGAACATTCCTTGGTATACTGGTTGGTCAATTGCAAGAGTAACTTGCAATGCCATCTCAATTGCTCACCTGGTCTGAGACATTGAAATTCACTGTGTCCTCTTTTACAGGAAGCTGCTGCTGCACCTCCCCTACCATGTAGACAGCAAGAATGGCAAAGCTTGTTTTCTCTCTGAAGAGGAGACCTTGGAAGTCACCTTGAGAGTATCAAGGAAGTTTGATTTCATAAATTTTGCCTGATGGATAGAGAAATAGGGAAAGTTTGCAAAAAGTAATATCTTAGTTTGAAGTCTTCTTGAAACCTAACTGGTCATGAAATAGTAGATTGTTTCCCTTGAACAGTCCAGGGGGAATATCCCTGGAGAAATTGAATGAGTCAGGAGGAACATAGCACCCGTAGGTTCTATAAGTTGAGGCTGTCCAGCTCTTGCGCTGCTCTGGTTAATGTTCTGCTTCCTTCAGTCTTATACAGGCTCTGTGAATCAGAAAATAGATTCCAATTCTGTAAGCCAGAGAAAGTCTTTTTGTGGTTATGGCTGATAAGTAGCACAATGAGGCTCTGGCCAAGGTGTCTGGTGCTTAGTTACTGTTGCAAGACTTGCAAGTGGTAATGTTCTTGCTTGACCTCTAATGCTCAGACTGGGGCCAGTTCAGAATCTCCTCTTAGCTACTTATTGATGAGAAGATCAAAGCTCTTCAGGGATCCATATCCACATCTGAGGCTCCTTTACACTGGCAGAACAAGGTAACCAACTATAGTTGGATTGTTGAACAGCTCAGCTCTTTTGAACAATTTTTGACAATGTATCATTCAGTGTCATCTATTCACCTGCTGTCCTTCCTGCTATTTTTCTCATCTTTCTTGATTAATAAAAGAATGTGTTCTAATGAACAGTTCCAGTTACCTTTCACTCTGCCTTCTCTATGTTATGTCCTGAGAGACTTCCTATAAGTGAGGTAAGAGGAACTTTGCATAACAAGGCATCACTTAAAGGGCTGAAATGTGGCAAAAGCTTTTCTTTGGCCTTCACGTCCAATCTAGAGCTACAGAGATGGGTAACCAAAATGTTTCTCTTACTAGCTGCTGGGCAAATATATTCATTTAACATTGTTAATCATGCAGGAAACAAAGTTATTTGCTCAATGATCAAAGTGGAGAGGACAAGCTGGGCCCAGCATGTTGATGGCCTTCAGGTACACTTAACCAAAAGCTTGTAAGCACTTTAAAAACAAAATGGCTTGGGTTCTGCATTCTTCTGGTGTAGAAGTAGGGGAAGATAATTGACCAGCTAGGTTGCAGACAGTACCCATGCAGCTAAATTTGTGGCAGGCTGTAATGAGAAGATGAATTCTCCATGATGGATTGAAGACACTGACAATGAGTTTCCAAGTATATTTTTTGTTTTGTCAGGAATTTTCAGAATTCACAGTATGTTTGTAATATACTGCATTGTAACTCTAGGACAAATTCAGCTAGTTTCTAGACATTTCAACCACTTCTCTTAAAAGTGGACCCATTGCTTGGGTCAGAATAATACTACCCAACCTCTGCTTTAGTGTTAATGCACTGGAAAGCAGATACCTCAGTTATGATTCATCACAAGCTGTCTAATATGCTGATAACTCTAAGGGGCCACTCCAATTTGTATTTGCTTAAGTTTCCATAAATTGCATTTGAATGTCTCTTATTCCTACTCTACAAAGCTGTGGTGGAGGGGAACAATGCAGATGTATGAAAAGGCTGAGATCATTCCTCCTGACTCAGTTTGTACTGCCTGTGGCTGCCAAGAAGTTACAGTAAGGCTGTTTCTTGGAAAAAGGTTGTCTTTGTGGTCCCTAGACAATATGCTGCTTCATTTTTGCATTTCTTATACAGATTACAAGAAAAGTGGAAGATTGACCTGTATTTATACACATGTGAATATAACATTTGCCCAGATTCATTCAGTAAATCCACGGCAAAGCAGAGTATAACTCTGTTCTTTCTGAGCCCTATTACAGTGCTCTACCCACAAGGTAATATTGCCTTTATAGTTGGCAGTAGTAATTTACTAAGCCTTAAATAGTCAAATTCTGCTTAATTTAATGTCAATGTTTGATACTGAAAACAATTATGAGTTTGGCTCATCGTGCATCTCTCCAGTGTTTTAGTTTCCCATGGAAATGAGCATATGCCACACTGGTATCCATGTCCTATTTCCTCCCCAAATATTTTTTAACCTGGGGGCATTTTATCTGCATTCAAGAGACAAAAATCTGAGGTAAGTGTGTTTTATAAGAAAGTTGGCTGCTGAATAGAAAAGGGAAATATAAATTAATACTGCCTAAGGGGGCAGTTCTAGTGTGATTTCTTGCACCTGCTGGCCAGTCACTCTGTACACCCTACTCCAGGCTACAGTAGGGCATCCACACCACTCCATGAGGGGAAGCTGGCAAGTTGGTGACATAGCAGGATAGGGAAGATATTGCAGGGAAAGGGAGATATCCTGGCGGGGGGAAGCAGAAATCGCATTGTTAGGGTATATGAACACAGGGGACAAACTCATAGGAAGCCAGGCTTTGTGTTTTCCACTGCTCAAAAGGACAAGCTCTACTGCTGTTTTCAATAGAGTAGAAACATTGGTCTGGGGGTGGGCAATTTGCTGTTCTGATCGGGTCCATTGCCTGAATGCACCATCGCCACCTGGAGATCCTCTCCCTTTCTTACTTTCTTCCTATCAAGGAGACAGAGGCTGCCCTAGGCAAAAGGTTGGGGTTTGTTTTTTTTTTTTTCCATAGATCATCCCAAGAGGAAACTGGGGAAAAGGACCTGCAGGCTTGCTAAAAAGTTACAGTAAGGCTGTTTCTTGGAAAAAGGTTGTCTTTGTGGTCCCTAGACAATATGCTGCTTCATTTTTGCATTTCTTATACAGATTACAAGAAAAGTGGAAGATTGACCTGTATTTATACACATGTGAATATAACATTTGCCCAGATTCATTCAGTAAATCCACGGCAAAGCAGAGTATAACTCTGTTCTTTCTGAGCCCTATTACAGTGCTCTACCCACAAGGTAATATTGCCTTTATAGTTGGCAGTAGTAATTTACTAAGCCTTAAATAGTCAAATTCTGCTTAATTTAATGTCAATGTTTGATACTGAAAACAATTATGAGTTTGGCTCATCGTGCATCTCTCCAGTGTTTTAGTTTCCCATGGAAATGAGCATATGCCACACTGGTATCCATGTCCTATTTCCTCCCCAAATATTTTTTAACCTGGGGGCATTTTATCTGCATTCAAGAGACAAAAATCTGAGGTAAGTGTGTTTTATAAGAAAGTTGGCTGCTGAATAGAAAAGGGAAATATAAATTAATACTGCCTAAGGGGGCAGTTCTAGTGTGATTTCTTGCACCTGCTGGCCAGTCACTCTGTACACCCTACTCCAGGCTACAGTAGGGCATCCACACCACTCCATGAGGGGAAGCTGGCAAGTTGGTGACATAGCAGGATAGGGAAGATATTGCAGGGAAAGGGAGATATCCTGGCGGGGGGAAGCAGAAATCGCATTGTTAGGGTATATGAACACAGGGGACAAACTCATAGGAAGCCAGGCTTTGTGTTTTCCACTGCTCAAAAGGACAAGCTCTACTGCTGTTTTCAATAGAGTAGAAACATTGGTCTGGGGGTGGGCAATTTGCTGTTCTGATCAGGTCCATTGCCTGAATGCACCATCGCCACCTGGAGATCCTCTCCCTTTCTTACTTTCTTCCTATCAAGGAGACAGAGGCTGCCCTAGGCAAAAGGTTGGGGTTTGTTTTTTTTTTTTCCATAGATCATCCCAAGAGGAAACTGGTGAAAAGGACATGCAGGCTTGCTAAGCTTCCCAGAAACCTGGGGGCTACTGCCAGCTGCAAGAGAGTTAACTTTTCTGCAAGGGCTTGAAGGCAGTTTTTCTTTGCTGAACTAGCTGTGGCAGAAATCCTTTTGAAGGGGATACAAAACCCCCTTTGCCTCTGAACATCAAAGCTGTTGCCTAAGTACCACTCCAACACCTACAGGCATCTTAATTAATCAAAATGATGGGCCCAGTTAAACAACCCAGCCATTAAGCCCCAGCCATTAAACATCATCAAGCTTTATTTGGTTCCCTAAGAAACATCTTGATTAAATGTATTGCAGTTGAGGGTACTGTAGCTATGGAAATGAGATAGAGGCTGTTTACAGTAGTATCCCAATAAACTGCAGGTTGTCATCTCACCTTGTTCATGCATTCCATCCTCCAGTTGTGGTGGCAGAGCCACCATTCCTATTTTGACTTGTTCCTGCCTTCTGTCAGAACTATGGTGGTGTGCTAAAGTACACAGCTCAGCTTGCTCGGTGTGTTTCACCTCTCTTCATATTCCCCTTTGTCCACGTACTGACCTTCTGAGGCAAAGATACTTTCCTCATTCTACAGCCTGAGAAAGAGAAAACCCAGAAGAGTTGCTCCATATAAACACCTGAGACAGAGCAAGGACTTAAATTTAGGTTTTCCCCTTAAACCTCCAGTCTAGCTTCTGGGCTGCTCTCATTCCCATCTTCCTCCAGGTCTGTTGTTGGTATTATTGTATACCCCTTGTATTTGTTTTAAAAGGAAGACTACTTCATTTTTCTACTGTTCAGTTTAAAGTTTGTATCCAAAATTTCTATGTACTTCTTTCATTGTGTGAAACTCCGCTTTATTGGTATCTGCTTCCCTCCAGATAAAGTTTATCTAAAATAACTAAGCTGTCTATGTGTACAGAAAGATCTCTCCCCTACAGCCTACAGAGTAAGTAAGAAGACAGGACTGATATTGCTTTTTTCTCATCTAACCTTGGGCCCTGATGCTCAGCGCATGAGACTGGACTTCTGTGGGCAAAATGGAGCTCTGCAGCATCCCTTGCAGGCTGCCGTGCATACTGACACTCAGAGGAGTGCAAATACACAAAGGCAACTCTCAGTGAAGTAACCTCTTTCCCCCAGGCCTCCCAGATTTTCTCATTCAGGTAGCAGGTGACTGCTTTTAGCAGTATCTACTCTGGATGTTTGGCAGCACGGGCTACTGGATATACCGCAAAACAGACCGATGGGCAAGGGCACGCACCAATGCCAAGCCATGCAGGCAGTGCCTCGAATATGTTCATCAGGCTCACTGCACACTCACATATCCATTGCTCGTGCACCTCCTCATGCTGGAACGGGTGCCTTTGAACCTGCTGGTGTTGGCAGACCTTTACCCTCTTCTCTGCAGCACCTGCAGCTTGGATTCATCCTTATTCTCTGAGATCCCCTTCAAGAGCTGCTGCCATGGACAGTCAATCACTGTTGTCTGCCTGTGGTCTTGGCTCCAGGGAAGGTGCCTGGAATCTGCTGGGGGTTGGGTTATTTCTTTCCTGTAATCTTCACAAACAGGAGACAATTTCTCTCTTTCTGTGTCTCTTCGCTCTCTTTGTCTTCTCCTTCAGGTAGATTTTACTTTCAGATTGTGATGCAGAACAGCCAGTCCCTGTTTTTCCTTTTCCCTCCCAACTGTTTGTTCCATGCTTGTTTCAGGGGACTCTGATCTCTCCTTTCCTAAGTGCTTTATCTCACTTCCTTCAGTCACTCTCACATTAGGACCTTTCTCACCAGAGTCTCTTCAAAGGTAGCTGTTGACATATCTGACCCTTACTGAATGTGCCCAATGTTGGTGAAGTGTGTGATTCATCTCCCCTCACTCAGCTTAATGCTGGATGAAGCACTTTGTTCTTCCTTGTTACGTGTCCAGTCCATGTGCATGGGAAGGGGACACAAGCAGGAGCACCACGGGCAGAACCTGGATTGCATTAAGGCAGTTATATTGAAGGACCATGGCACAAAAGCAGCAGATGCTGCAGGTCAAGGCAGAGCTGTATGAGGAGTGTTGACAGAATTGAGGAGAGACCTTTTGGCACGGGCACAACCTGCTTGAGTCTATGCTTCAAACATAGCCAGCCCCACAGCTGCCTGGTGCAAATAGGGCTGGTTATGAAGGAATGAGCCAATTCAGAAAAAGTCAGATACGTTCAGAATTTCAGCTCTTCCCAAGGCCTGAAAAAATTTCTTTCTCCTTCCCGATGTATGTCTCTGTGTCCCAGATGAGTACTTAAAGAAGTTTTTGAGATCCAGTCCAGGGCAACAGTGACACAGACAACAGAGGAGTGCCTTTGGTTTTGGAATATTTCTCTCAATCCACTGAAATCTTTGACCACTTTGGGCTTACTCATCTCAAGGTCTCCTTTTCATCTCTTTTCTCTGTCTTCACACACTGATTTCTGAAGAGATCATCATGAGAAGTTGCCAGCATGGTAGCAGATACTGTACACCTACAATCCTTAGAGACCATCTCTCTTTAATTGTGAGCCTCCTTTGTGGATCCCAGCAGCCTGGCAGCTCACTTCTGATGCTGATCAGCACTTTCTTTAATCCATGCCATTTTTACTTGGTTAACTTGGTTTTAACTGGGTGGTATCACAACCCAGCAAAGACTGCTGAGGCAGCTAGGTTGTATTTGGCAACTTATCTCCTGCAGCTGCTCAGCAGAGAAGAAAAGAGCCATAGACCTCTTCTGGAAAATTATTTTCCTGTTGGAAAGCTGCATAAAAAGGAAGAGGATAGGAATGGAGATGATCACAGCTGATTTTGTTAACTCATAAGGAGATGATGTGGGCAAGCCAGACATTTCCTAGACAGCAGCAGACTAGGAACCGTAACAGATGTAAGCATCAATGCTTGAGCTTAACAGTGCTGTGAGCTTTGGGTGGGTTACACCCCTCACACATGCCCAAATAACGAGAGTCTACCACCCCCGTGTTTTTTTTCTGGCTGGGGACCCAGGTGATGGGATCTCCTGACCAATAACTTTCTTCCTGGAGGATTCAGACTCCTGTAGCCATATCCCTGAAGCAGAGCCTTGGGTGGTACTGTGGCAAGCTGGCAACTATATAGAGGGGAGTGAAGGGTTGACTTCACCTGGGATAGTCAGCTCTACCTTGTCTCACCTGAGCTGATCCCAGACATCTGGGAGCCAGAGGGCTCCACTCAGGAGGAGTTAAACGGTTGCAGAGCAGCACTGGGAAAAGCTAAATAAGCAGGGGAGCTAGCAGGGGCAGTGTATGCTATGTTCATGGTGTTCCTGGGGCAGGGAGGAGTGGAGGGAAAGTTGTATAACTATTATCCAAGAAACAGTAAGGTAGCTGGAAGATGCATGATTTGTCTTGGCTTATGGGACTATCTGTGCTGTGCCTGGGCGATTCAAGAGGCAATTGTCCAACGGCTGGATGTGGAAAGCTCTGACAAGGTGAGAAATGTTTCTGGTTTTGTTCTGGGTTGCAGGCACTGTATGAAGGCTGGAGTGTCAGTGTGACTTAGCTGGATATGGCTCTTGGTCAGCAGCAGCTCTCAGAACTGTAACAAGCTTCTGGGGGGAACCTGAGGTGCTGAGAGGAGCTACAGGATGTCACAGGAAAACACTGAAGATGCCACCCTGGCCTCAAGTACAATTTGCATTGTGATTTGCCTTTAACTTGCTGCCAGACCTGGATGATGGTGTATCTGTGGAGCTGCTTGGAGGCCAGTGACTAATGTGGGTGAAGGCGTTGCAGGCTATCGCTGATGTGTCTGGTGGAGAGCTGGGCAAGGGTCTGAGCCTTGGTACAGAGAGCACCATGGGAATTCAGGGCTAGGGGTGTAGGGAGTCACATAGGACTGGAGCTGTGTTGTAAGGCAGTGAGCAACAGGCTAAATGGTATATGTGGTGTTGGAGTGAGACAGTGAAAGTGGGGGAGTGATGTGTGTTGGGCGAAAGCACAACTGGGAAGAGAAAGAGATTATCAATGTTTCTTTAAAACTACTGTGCTGAAGAGAAAGGTCAGAGCAGGTGGTTGATCACCCTGAGGTCAGGACAGATGAGATACCTTTGTTAGAATGTCACTAGTGCTGGAAATCCTGTGCCAAAAGAAGCTGTGGGAAGGGGACTGCTCCTGGAATAGCTGTGGGGTCTCCAAGAGGACCTGAGTGCTAAGGTCACATAGATCTATTGAGCTGGGAATGCTGTCTCGCTCCAGGGGCCAGCCCAAGGTGGTACATGGCAATTACTTTTATCAACAGTGGATGAAAGGGGAATCAGTGTGGGAGGAGTGGGAAATGTGGCTGCAGTTCATGAACCCTCTCAAATGCTTACAGCAGCCTGACTCTGTGTTTTCCTTCCTGCACCTGTTTCAGGGTAAGCGGAGTTAGTGTGTAAAGTGCCTGGGTGACAGACTGCTGTGCCCTGGCCTGGAATGGTGGATGTCACATCTAGTTTTAGGCCCACATGCATATGCCTTCTTGCCTCTATCCTTTTCGCTATTTAGAGCAGGCCTTGTTTACTTTAAAAAAAAAAACAAAAAACAAAAAACCAAGCCTTTGCTCTAAGAACAGTAGGTGAATGAGGGGATTAGAATTGTTCTTATTGTGCAGCAGGTGCTACCTTCAGACCAGGGGCAGGGCATCTCTTGGATGAAAAGAAGGGTTTCATCATCTAGAAACATCCCGCTAGGTTGTCCTGAACCAGCACTCAGATGAGAGAGAGGAAGGTGAATCAACTGTTTGCTGTGATATGGGTCCTGAATGAAGAGAATAGCTGAAGTAATACAAAACCCTATTCCTGTTGTTGTCTTTAACTATGAATTCCCCAGCTTATGCTCTGTGAGTTTATTTAAATTGGACCTCTGCTTCTATTTGGAAGTAATTTTTTTGTTTTCTTGAATAAAACATCTTTTCCAATGCTGTTGCCCCTCCCCGAGCCACAGTCAAGCAGCATCTGAGCCTAGTTCCTTAAATCAAGAGAATTGTTTATGCCCTTGGAGGCTGGAATAATAACAACTGAAGAAAGCCATGGGACACAGAGAATTCATTTGTAAGTTAATGAAGGCTGTGCAGTGCAGCGTAAGGATGATTGGGGCTGTTCCTTGGCAGCATTTGCCAAGCTAGATTTCTTTCTGTTGGTATTGTTCTCCCTGGAAGCATCATGGACCAGCTTGAATCCCACTTACATATGAGTTTATTATAGTATTTCTTGGTACAAAGAGGTATGCTGTGTAATAGAGCAGTGTACATGACAAAAATAGGAGAAAGTGCAATATGGATCAAAAGAGAGAATCTACTTGCTTATATGCCCTACCAAAAGGAAAAAAAAAAAAAAAGACCATTGGGTAGTGGGGTTTTTTCATGTAATAACTTGTTACCCGAAAGCAGACTAATGCTTTGGTACTTACTGGAGGGGTTAGGACTGAAGTGGAGATGGGGCTGCACTGTGTTTCAGGCATTAGCCTGCTACATGAAGTCCAGAACCACTTGGAGGAAACTGTCAGTGATCTGCGTGGGACTGAAATCGGAGCACCTGTGGGGTGAACTGCTGAGCAAGATGGGGTGGTGGACTGCAGGAAGCAATCTGTTGAGCAGCTCTTTCCAGTTGGTGTTTGATTTGGAGGAGTCCTGGTGGGCATTCTTCTATTGAAGACACTCTAACTTGCAGGACTCTCTGCTGCCCAGTTACTCATTGTACCTACAGGCATAGAAGTGGTGAGGGCCATGTCTTCCCTCAGAGGGACATTGCCAAGAGATTAATGGTGAAGGCTGCTTCTGTGATAGGCATTACATGCTGTGGACACTTGAGCTGGTGGGACTTGAGGCCTCCGTACAGAGAATATCTACTGAGAATAAGTTAACTCGTAGGCCTACTGTGCACCATGCCGTTCAGCCCCTGCAGATCAACAGCCCTGCAGTGGTGTTTTGATCTTTATAAAATAAATGCTGTCAGTCAAACTGGAGGGGGAGAAAGGGTGTACTGTCAACCTTTAACACAATACAACACTGGAACGTATGGTGGGGAGACAGTTGTCCCCTGCATGTGAGCCTTGATGCAGCCTGTGTGATCAGCTTGCTTAGTGCTAGGAGGTAGAGAAACTTAATTCCAGATTTGCGGGCACAGAGGCAGGAGATATCACTGCAGAGGACAGGACAGGGAAGAGGGTGTGCCATATTCAACCCATCTTCAGAAAGTGAGTTCCCTGACTTAGAGGTGTCAGAGCATTCAAGTGCTGCTGGGTGACAGCTTTGCCTTCTCTAGGCAGAGCGTGCGATGCCCGGTGAAATGAAAGCTGGCGTACTGCATCACGCCACCAGAGAGAGCCAGGCTGCTTGTTCTCTCCCAGACTGTTCCTGCTAGACATGCAGGTATCGCTTTCATCTGTGCAGTGGAGATTCTACTATTGGAAGCTGCAGAATAACTGAGTCCTCTCTTTGGGCTGGGGAGGACAACTTCCCCAAGGCTGTAGAACGGGTCTGCAGCAAAGCCAAAATCAGTGGCCCACTGATCTGGAGGGGTTCCCAGAAGGATGGAGAGCAGCTTATTCCTCATCATGCAGCCGGCTTCTGGCACTTGCTGTTGACTCTGATAGATGATAGTGGTTGTGGCTTTCAGGACCTGGATATCTTTCAAAGTACAAATGGGCTATTCACTGGCTGATATGAAACAAGTCATCAGATAGTAAATTGGGCTTTGCAAATAATTATTTCCCACCCACCCCCCATGCTTCAAGACCAGCAGCACAACTGAAAAATTCAACTTAGATCAAAGCTGGGTGGAGGAAGACTATGAGTTCCTCTTTCCTTGCCGAAAGAAGTTTTCTATTGTTTCCCACAACTTGAAATCCTTCTTTTGGTCTGAAGGAAAATCAGCTGGTTTGGGATTTCTTCAAGGAAAGCAAGGGAATTTGGAGACTGGACTCTTGAGACTGGTAGCAACTGCTTTTCCACCAGCTGTTGTGCAACCGGGTAGTCAGAGAGATGAGAGATGTATGTGTGGTGTCGCCTGCTGATGTTGAGCTGTATGTTTCATGTGTACATACACGCACAGACAACAGCACTCTTTTCACTCATTCTTTTATTCAAAAAATAAGTTCCAGTATCTACCTACCCACTTTCTGAGCAAGAGTATTAACTACAGACTACTGGAAGAAACAGGGGCTAATGGCAACTGCATTCCCACCTAGAGAAGCCGGAATGCAGCTTTGAAGCCCCAAAATGTATACTTTTCCAGCAAACATGCAATATGCTGGAACAGCCCAACTCCTGTTCGCGTTTAGTGAGTTTAGGAATCAGCCATCGCAGTACACAGCTCACGATGAGAATCTGCTCGGGACCTTTCTGAGGCAATGAGACCTTGCTACTGCCCAAGTCTAGGGCGGGGTTCGTCAAACCTGCAGAGATTTTTCCAATGTTTCTTGGAAGTATCAGTCAGCTCAGGTGACCTGCCTCAGTGTAAAACAGTGCCACTGCATGGATTTTGCTGCTTTTGTTGTTAATGCAGTCCCCTCTTTCAAAGGGAGTGTGCAGAGAGAGCTACTAGGGTTGCTCCTATGACGATGCCACTGTGCCTGTGTCTGGGCTTATTGGAGTTGCACATTGGGATTTTCTGGAGCATGCTAATGCTACTTATTCTTACTCAAACACCTGATAAAACCAAAGCACACAGAAAGCCCAAGCACAACTGAAGAAACACTGGTAATATTTCCCTGAGAGAGCTGGGAATGAGTTTGTGTGCAAGATCTTAATCAGAAGACAAGCTGCTACAGTAAGCAAGGATAACTCTTCCCCCCTTAGATTTGGGATTGCTGTTGTGGGAAAATGGGGTTCTACAGTAAATATAGACATGAATGCTAAAGCTCTGCCTCAGTGCTCGGGTGGATGGAGCAGGCCAGTGGTGGTATATTACAGCGTCTCTTGGGCTATGAGTCAGATCCAGACTCGTCAACATCATGTGGTTTTCTAGTCACAAGGACATGTTTGTCCCCTCTCATACTTGCATTGCTGTGTGCCTTGAAGGAAAAGGAAACGGAACTCAGTTCCATGACTTACTCTGCCACGGGTCTGCAGCAAGACACTCAGCACCCAAAGGAACAGATCTGCTTCCATTTTCTCTTTCTGCAAACCCAAGTGGCCAGTGTGTGGACTGAGATGCAGGCAGCCCGTGGTCAGCTGCCCTCCTGAGTCACAGGCTGGAAGAGACCCTGGGGTTGTTAGCAGTGCTTTCTCACCCGGAGAGGGTCCTGTGCTCCTTCCTGGCTATGGGTGCCTGAGGAAAGACCCTCAAATTGTATTTCAGATACAGTTAAATTGAGTCAACTTTGCATGTGTGGACAACTTGCCTCAAATGAGAGCAATGAGCTGAGTTAACAAGGCCTAGTTTCTATGGATTTGTCTTGCAGGGGACATAGGAGAACCTAATACGGACCTTGGTGATCAGAGCTCTCTTGCAGAGCAGGATGTGCCTGTTGTCCACATGGATTCAGATGCCTGACAGAGCCTGAATCAGCATGCTGGTTTCCCCAACAGTGGGAGCATCAGTAGATTTATTTTCCATCTAGTTGCTTGTTGATATGCAAGGTGTAAAAACATTGTTCCAGCTAACACTGATAGAGGCATAGAGGTCTCATAGTAATTAACCACCAGGCTCAGAAATTGCTGAGTGGGAGGGGAGAGGAGCTGTAAACAGCACAATGGTATCAGCTGCCTCTTTCTTGGTGGGGGACAAAACAACAACAAAAAAAAACCCAAAAACCTGTCAAACAAATTTAAATTGCTTAGAGAGCTCTGGGTGTGGGGAAACAAAACTGAAATTGCTTGGGGAGAGGAAGAGAGAGGTAGATTTGTGTAACAGCTGCGAAGAACACAGATCAGAGTAGTTAGAGGTGATGTACATCATGCTTGCAGTGACTTCACAGACTTGAAGGGGTTAACCATTCTGTTAACCTTTCCATTCCCAGCACTTTAGGCTACATGATAAAGTTGGGTTCCCAGGAAACACCCATATCTCCAAATACAGGTAAGGAAGCTGTAAGCTGCAGCTCTTGTTTGGTTAGAGGCTAATCCTTGAAAACCCAGATGCCTGTACTCCCAAGGCTGATCATCAGTTTGAGCCTCAAGGGAAAGACAAACATCCAGCACCTGAAGCCCCTGTACTAGCAGGTAAACAGGAGATACTGGCTTTTACATTTACTGCAATACCACTTGCTTTTTTTTTTTTG
>NW_008825532.1:1837195-1842574 GCF_000699105.1 Pygoscelis adeliae
TGCTTGGGTCAAACTTGACAGATAGTGGGGCGGCCAGTTTGGACACTCTTCCCCAGAACTGGGTTGCAATGCAAGTGGGAGTGGCATGGTGGTAATTTAACTGCCATCTTCACTGATCCAGAGCATCCTCACTGGTCTCAGTCCTGCAGACTCTCAGGATGCAGCTACACCTAGCACAACAAGTGAGGCATCCTAAAACTTGAATGTTTTAGCTTTCTGTCTCTGTTTATCTTGCCGAGATCTGGTCTCCTGACTTCTGGCCTGACACTTGCTGCAGGCTCATTCAGGTTGCTAAGGGAGGCAGAAGTTCCTCCCGAAGTCTTAGCTCCCCGTTTGCTGCTGATGTCTGAACTCTGAAGCAGCATTCGATTAAGATAACGGACTAGCTGAGCAAGGACCACGGCCGCCCTCTTGTTGATGCAACGCCAAGCAGGCTGTGAGCTTTCAATAAAAAGTAATTAATGGTAAAGCAGACTCCTGCAATCCTGCAGAGTCTCTTCTATTTCTGTTACTTAGGCTTTTAAAGGCAACAGGATCACAGTGACTTGACTTTCTTCTCTAGCCAAAAAAGGAAAAGCACTTAATCTAGCGACCTCGCATTTATCTTCTGCCCTTCATTAGCGCCATCTGTCTCCCTCTGCCTGTTGAAAGGCCACTGTGCCTATCCTCATTGCTGGGACAATACAAATATTGCTCAATTACAGCAATGCTCTAAATGCAATTACTCAATTGCGATGTTAATTGAATTATTTGAGTTTAATTATTCCATTAGGAATTCTGTCAGTACAGCCTAAGTTGCTTGCTTTCTCTCTGGGCTAGCGGCACAATGCAGCATCTGGCCACACAGGGAAGGACTGGTTTTACTCAGACTCAGACAGCCCTAATTAGGCTGGGGAAAGTCTGGCACTGTTCAGAAATAGTGCTCTCAAGCTCAGGGGCAGGTGTCGAGGCTGCAGGGACCTTCTCTCCTTCAGTCAACAAGTTTCCAGGCACAAAAATACTTGCAAGCAGAGAAGAGTGACTATTTACACAGAAATAATTTTGCAGGAGATCTAGTGTCAGAACTACTTGTGAGTGAAGGAATCTGTCCTAAGAGATACTTGGCAGAAACTAAAAGGACCAGTTGCACAACATGAGCCTGTAGTTAAGACTACATGTAGTCAGTGAGACAGTTGCTAAGGGCTGCTCCCAGGCCACGTAGGGGCTGAGACAGAACTGAGAGCAAAGCTTGACAGCTCTTGTGGTAAATTCACCTGGGCAAACAGAAGAGCTGTTTGGGGTTTGTTCCTGATTCATTCCTAGGAGAATTAGGATGAAAACAGTCAGAATTAGGAAGACATGGACCTGTATGACCTTAACCCCCTTTGAAATTCCCAAGCCATATGCATGCAATACTGGAAGCTGCTTTCCTGCCTCCCTGAGGCAAGGACAGCTGCTGCCTCTGTCCAGGGAAGCCTCGATCTCCTATCCCAATATCCTGCCACTATCATTGGTTTTTCCTCAATCTCAACATCATCAGGAGCCCTTGTCTTTTGACTCGTGGGGCACGCTATGATTAAGAAGGGTACTTAAATCTTTCCCTCCTTTCAACCATGTGAAGGTTGAAGACCTGCAGCACTGGTTTACAGCTGTGACAGTCAGACTGGAAATAGCCCTGCCTATCCTGGCAGGAGCTCTTCATCCACAGCCTCTTCTCCTGTTAGCAGAGCTCAAGCTGTAACACATCTGTTCTGCAGCAGCCTAGGACTCTGACTGCCATAGACAGCCCTGGGCTTTGTACTTAATGTCTACGCTGCACTTTGTAGATGTTTTCACTTAATATCTACATTGTGCTAAAGCCCGTGTCCTTGCAGCTCTGAGAGCAGTAGCTCCTGAGATTTGCAGTTTGAGATATCGCCCTTCCAAGAGACAGCAGCATGCAAGGCAGAGAGATCTCTGAAGCAGGGAGGTGGGTTTCTTGGTGTCATGCATCAGATGGACCTTTCCTGCTGGGATAGCATCCCCAGCACTGTGGAACCCTGTGGGGTCCAAGCTGCTGAGACAGCACTTGCTCAACCCTTGGTGACTGGTGATCCCAGGGACTCCTTTTGTCTGCTTGGCCCCCTGCACCCCTCCCTGTGCCTGCTCCCTCCCACTCACCTGTCTGCTACGGTGCGAGTGCTGCATGGTAAGTTTTATGGACCCATCGGGGCATAGGAGAGGAAATCGGGGTTTGGGTGTGAAATGGCAATTTTGTGGTGACTTCAGGTGTGAAATGGCAATTTTGTGGTGACTTCAGGTAAAATGCTCTGACCTGGAGACTAGGAGTATCAAGGGATCTTGGTTCAACACAGATCTAGGGGGCTTAAGGGGTAAAATAGTTCTGCTTTAAATATTTTTTGCAAACATGGTCTTCATCTGCCATGTTCATCATTAACAGAGTAGAGATGTTGGCACTCTCACCCTGGCTGGTGTGTTGGGAGCAGCTGGAGTTTGAAGGTGGCAAGATCTCTTGTCGTTGTCACTTCTCAGTCCCACTTTGCAAACATCCCTCCCTTCCCTTCTGAAGGAGAGGCTGTTTCCTTTACAACATATCAGATCTTACCCAGCTTTGGTGAGCACTGACTACACCAGACCCTCCCAGTGAGGTTCAAGCCCGTTGAGGCTGGGGTGCTTGGCTGCCGGCATGGATGGGCCTTCATGTGCCTCAGCACAGGACTTCCCTGGCCCCACCAGACTGCTGATGGAGCTGGCCCCAACACAAAGCTGGGGCTGAGCAGCTGTGCTGGCCCGGGAAGCTGCAGTAGCAGGGGAGGCAGCTTCACATGGCACTCAAGGGCATGACAAACATCGTACCCAGCCAAAGCACCCGAGAGACTTCACAGAGCAGACTGTAATTACAGCTCCTAGCTCTCTGCCAGGATGCTGATGGATGGATAATGGCTCCATGCTCCCACCATAACATGGCAGTGGGGTTGTGAATAACAGCATTGTAGGATGGGACTGGTGGGGCACTGCTGGAGCAGCAGCTGCAGGGCTGGTGCAGCTGGTGTACAGAGGATCCTGTACACGAGTGCCTTTCTGTACCTCCAACCTGCAGCCTCATCTCTGTTTGAGAGATGTTACCCTATCAGCCCTTATCCTCTGGGATGAGATTGGAGGCCTGCCTCTAGGTCTCCTTGGGCTCTGCTGCTGTGAGGAGCTGGCTGAAGATCTGAGGCCAGGAAACCTGCCCTCCTGACGGCTGTGTGATCCAGGCCTCCATCTTCCACTTCAAACAAATGGAGAGGTTATGCCAAGAGAAAAGGATGAGCCTCTCTGGGGAGGGGGGGGGCTGAACATCCTGCAAGAATAACTGCATAGAATTGCAAAAATAGCTCCTATAAAGCCTCAGAAGCTGAGTGATCCTAACAGCTGCTCCCGATGTCTTGGGTGTCACATCTCCCTCATGTAGCTGCAGAGCACTTGACAGCTTGCTGCTCAAGATGTATTCAGCCCATTGCGTGGCACTGGTTATTTGAATTTCCCAGGCTGTTTTCTGTGTTAATTTCCATATTCTCCAGTATTACACTTATGGGATCTCTCAGTCATCTTCCTCTACGTGCCCATGTGTACACACATGGTGCCTTTCTGTACCTCCAACCTGCAGCCTCATCTCTGTTTGAGAGATGTTACCCTATCAGCATTATCTTCAAAGCCCTGACTTTTTCCAATTTAACAAGGAATTGGATTTCCATGCCTGCAGTATCTCGGTATCTCTCCCCTCTGTACCTGGTCTGTTTTCCTGCCTGCTCTCCAGGATGTCTGCCATTCTGGCAGAGCCTCCTTATTTCATTTCTGTCAGATCAGGTCTGTGAAGCTCAATCTTGCAAAGCTGCTACGGTGCCAGTGGATGTACCAAGGCACTGACTAGGGCTTTTCACAAGCACCTACAGCAGCCTCCTGCTGAGGCTTGCTGGCTATTCCTGTGGCAAAATGGAATGGACTTATGGGGAAAGCAATAGCCTGGCACTGGGGAGCCTTCATCCATCACCCTCCTCTGCCTCAGACTCCTTGGGGAACTCTGAGCCTTGAAAGCCCCACCTCCTGTTTGAAACGGGAAGGAGCTAGGGGGGCTTTGAGCATCACCGGGGACCTGGCATTAGCAAGGGGCAGGGCAGCAGGACACCTAACATGGGGTTGGAGTTTGTGGATGTGTACTGGCCTCTGGCAGGCGTTAGATGCGGGCTTTCAGGGACCAAGCAGGAGCCACCTCCTGTTCCTTGCCAGCACTGGCGCCCATGCTGGGGCAGGTTTGCTATAAATCCATACCCATTTTACGTCACAGGCACAGAGCCAAACCCTGAGGGTATTGTAAAGCGGCCTTCAGATGCGTAATTTTGTTCTCTTGACTCTAACGCCTCACTTAATATTTCACAATCTTGGCAATGCATTACTGTGCCAGACATGCCCACAAAGGCCAGCTGGAGGTTCAGCAACTGACACGTTATTAGGCTGGGGCTCCAGAGCTCGCGCTCAGTGAGATGAACAGGGCTCTTCCTTCGCTCCTAGCTGGAAATACGGGGTTGCAAAAGCTTTCGGCACTGGCTTTTAGCGCTGATCCAGCTGATGGTTATGGATGGCAGAGAGGAGTCAGGACAATGCTGCTTTTGGAAACCTTGCCCAAGGTTTTCTTTAAATGAAAAGTCTGGACTAGGGTGAAACCATCAAGAAATATGTTGGGCCCTCGATAAACACGATCCTGAGTCAGAAGCTGTTCCCCAGCGCTCCTGTTCTGAACTGCTTCCAGATCCTCTAAAGACACCAGTTTAAATAATTGCCCTTCAGTTTGGAAATATTGGCTCTTCTCTTGTATCAAATAACACCTAATGTCACTGTTGCTGAAAGCGAGTAGGATAAAATTGCCTGCCTTATTTTTCCCAGTATGTTGGCTTTATGCATTTGGCAGCATTTGGAGTCAAATCAATCTTACTTTCTTCTCCTGGATAGGTACTTAGTTTTGCTGATGTCAGGGTACAGCTTTCATGAGGGGAGAGGAGGCAAACCATGGCTGATAACACAGGGAAGAGGGCTGCAAAGCCCCACAGGCTGGGAGGAAAGCTTGAGGCTAGTGTATGCGTCTGGCATTCGCTATATCTGCCTCCAGCTCTTGCCTTGGCTGTGAGCTTCCCCTGGGCAAGCTGCCCTGTTCAAGCTGCTTATATGCTCTAAGACCCCAATCCCACTCACAAGCCACTTTCAAATTTTCAAGGGGATCTAGATGCCTACAGGGGTATCTGCCTGCTATCCAGGCTTCGTGGTATCTGCCCCGGCTTTCAAATTGTTTCAGCTTCTTTATGTACCTTGGGATGGGAGGGACTGAGGTGACACGTGTTTGAAAATCCCTGCCTGCCAGGGGTG
>NW_008825532.1:1842620-1859005 GCF_000699105.1 Pygoscelis adeliae
CTCAATACCCTGTGTGGCCAGAGCACCAAGGCAATGCCCCCTCCCCTGGAGAGCCCAGGGAGGGGAGCAGGGCTGGGGCAAGAAAATGCTGGTGGTTGGGGGTTGCTGCTTCCCTGTGGTGGGTGGGGTTGGAGCTAGGCATGCTGCTGCATGTAATGCAGACCTCCAGCAGCACTGTCAGACCCCTTGCATGTCACAGATGTCACAGCCGCTCTGGAGCTGCGGGCTTTTGGTGCCCACTGGGAGCATCCCTGCTGCTGTAACTGCTTTTATGTGTTTTGTCCCTTTGCTGCTCTAGACTCCTTTGATCTCACTTTTGAGGTTCTCTTTCTTTTTTTTTTTTTTTTTAATCCTGGAGCTGTTCTGTGCCTCAGTTTCCCCAGCTGTGAAGCAGGGACAACACTGCTACCTTCTGCAGAAGAGGACTAGCAGAGGTTGAGAGACCTCAGTTTTGTGAGTACTGAGGTCCTGTCATGCTTGGGGACGTGTACCCACTGCAACCAATAAGGTGTTTCTCACCCCACGTAAAGAAGCCATCCCTATGTCAAAGCTGACTGGTTTTCAAGTGAAGGGCACCTTCAGATGTCCTGAAAAGGAGTTGCAAGGGACCTTAGGACCTGTGTGGCCTCCTGACCTGTGGATGGGGTGGAAGATCATCTTTGAAGGAGGCTAACTTCGCAGGCAGATGCGCTCCATTTGTGTCAAGCTGCAGGACTCCTACTGCTGCCAACGCAACTCTGGCACGTGAAACAGGTGCACAGCATCCCCTGTGCTGCAAGGGTCTAACTAGCACTGCGGCTCGCCGCTTGTCAGAGCTTTCCTTTCCTTACCCATTCAGGCACTGTCTCTTCTCTCCGTCACTGTAAATGATTCTTTTCATTCTCTTTTAAGAGGCAGCAGGAGGCCTCTTAAATCTTTTCAGTTCACCTCATTTAAATACTGCAGCCCACTCCAAAACCTGATAAGGCTGAGTGAGCACAGTGAAGATTACATCTTCAAGAAATGCTTTCCCTCTCGGCTGGGAGGCTGGGGATTGCTCTCCATGTGGGGGTGCTGGGACTGGTGACGGACAGGTGGGTGGAAGCTGGACGGTGCTGCTGCCCATTGGCTGGGGCCCTGCCACGGGTGCTTGGGGTGGCTGGTGAATGACCTCCCAGGGCACACAGATCCTTAGGAGGCTGCTGTGTTGTTCAGCTGGCGCTGATGTGAGCCTTTTTCACCCTTTTGGACAAAAATGGCTTTTTCTAGGTGGCACTTGGGGGGAAAAAGCTTGCGGGTGAGGCTGCCAGCACTGGATTTCTGGTCTCCTTCCAGCTGCAGCATCTGCATTTCTCCCCTTCTCCTGCACGGCTGCTCCTTGGGCTGGCTCACTGTCCCGTCAGCAACGATGGAGAGAAATCTACCTCTCCAATTAGCGTTTTCAGTGCAAGTGCAGCCGGGTACTCCCTCCAATGCCCAGCTGCCGCAGAGTGCTGGTTTTGGAGTCGCAGCAGGGGGAGTGTAATCTCCATTCATTGCTTTATTAGTGCTGTAACTGCTTTGGGCTACAGTTACCTTTAATTACTGGCTCTGCTGGAGCTGGTTGTGCCTCTTCCAGTGAACAGTTTGGAGGTCCTTGCTCCCAAACAACGAAACCACTTACCACACTTATCTTTTAAATCAGAGTTTATATTTAGCTGGTACCTTCCATTCAGTCTGCTTCTGAACACCTGCATGGAGAAAAGCTGTGTAATCATGCTGTTCACAGAAGCCCTGCCACTGCAGATGAGTTGGGACACAGTGTCTAGAACGTCATGTCCCATAGCATTTGTCTTGCTGTTGAGCTTGGTTATGATACTTCCTTCGCTTTGTGCATCGTTATAGAGTGAAAAAGTCTTCCAAGCACGTACAAAGTCATTAAGGCACACATAACCACTGAGCAGAGGAGGGAGCAGCTGAGAGTCCCCCTTACTATGTGAGAGTGAGATGAGCTCTACATCTCTCTTTCATGGGGAGTGAAAGGCAGAGCTCAGCAAGGGGAGAAAGTGTCTGCTCAGGATCCCAAAGAGCTGGAGATGACTTCTGAAAATGAGTGCTGTAAACCAGGAAATGGGATTGTTTGCCCTGAAATCATTATTCCTTGGATTTAACACCAGCTGAAGGGAACTGGGAGCAGCCCTGGCATGTCCTGGCCTGTTGTTTCTCTTTACACGCAGCCTCAGGAACAGAAACTGCTGCAACAAGTTGTCTTCAGTGAACGGTGGCTCTGCCACCAAGAGCTGTGCTCTCACTAGCACTGCAGAAACTGAGGCAGCAGGCAGGGAAATTGTCCTTCCTGCTCATCCTCTCCCAATGACCATGGCTTTGGGATGGCCGTCTAGAGGGACAGTGTTTGGAGGACACAGAGCCTTAAAACAAGACACAGCACCATCGCCCCTGGTCGCTCTTTTGACCCTGAGTGACCTGCATCTAGCAGAGAGGATGCTTTTCCCCCTTGGCCGGCCCAGCCATGCTGCATCTTGTTGGAGCTGGCGGGTGACTGAAGCCATTTTACACCATTTCCCACATGGGAGGAGTGTTTTGGGCTGCAGCAGGAGAACATGTGCCCAGAAGATGCTCTACAGCTGACTGCCTGGCATGGCTGGCTGGGTCTACAGAGGACCACATGCTGTGTCGTCTGCCTGAGCGTGCTCTGTGCAGAATGAGATGCTGGTGAGAGGGCAAAGAGCCCTCATCTAATCATTGCTGCTATATTTATACGTGAGACAGGGGAAGTGAGCAAGAGACACACACTGGTGCTGGGAACTTGATGGCCTTAGGTGGGTGAATGGAGAGACAGGGCACTCCAGTTAAGTTTTTTCCTTTTGCACATAATTACTATCCTTTCACTTGCCTGCCTGGAAGGCTGGACTACCTGCAGTGCTCCCCATGGCAGGAGGTGGCTGTAGGGGAGCAGGAGGAACCCAGTGCGATACGGGAGGGGTGCAGGGACCAGCAGGCAGGGCCAGAGGGCAGCGGGGACAGCCTGTCCCACCATGGGGGTTTATAATAACAACCTTTTGGTGCTTGCCATGCATGGAGCAAAATGAAATGCACCATTCTCTTGACCGGGGTTTCAAAATGCCATTAAGGGATCAGAGTGTGCTCCAGCCCTGCGTGCCTGGGTGCTGGCAGCAGGCAGGGGAATGAAACAATTGATTGCTTTCTCCCTGCGATCCAAAATGGTTTCGATGTCAGGCCATTCATTGCGGTAGCTGGAATACTAACACAATTCATTTGGGCTGCAGCCCTGCAATAGGTGGCTTTACTAAGAGCTAATTCGGGATGATGGATGAGCTGGGGGGGATGCTACTGCTGAGTAAGCAGAAGGCTGTGAGAGGGAGGCAGCAACAGGCTGGGACCCAGCAGGCACTGTCCCAACTGCCCCCCAGCCAGCGTGGGAGCTTGAGGGGGAGGCAGTGGGCAAGCAGGTTGGGCAAGTATCCGTGTCCCGGTTCCCTCTGCTTGGGGCAGTCACGTGAGAGGTAACATCAGAATTTAGCCACCTGATTTTTGCCACGTCTGGACTACAGATTAACAAAGACATGCCAAGTCTTCTCTCCATCCTTCCTGCAGCCCTTCTTAAAAATTAGATTTATTTATTTATTTGTTTTAAATTAAAAGTGCCCTGGGGTTGCCAACATCCTCAGGTAAATGAAAGGCAAAGCTGAATGCGAAAGAGAGGGCAGCAAGAAACAATAAGATTAGTGATCCCAGGGGAGAGCAAGTTGTGCTAATTAGCAGCAGGCAGGGGCTGGAGTGTTCCCCAGCATACCAACCCAAGCTTCCCATGGATCCAGTGGCTGGTCCCACCTCCTCACACAGAAGCACATCACCGTGTTTCAGAAGTGTTGCTCCTGATTTACGCTGGGCTGAGTGGGAGGAGAGGTGGTGACCATGGTCTCCCTGTCCTGCTTCAAGGCAGGGGAAGGGGATGCCCACTGGGGAAGGTTTGACTGCATCCCACCCCCAAACCATGGCTCATGCTGAGGATTCAGTTCATGGTTCAGGGAGGAGGACTCCTGGGAGGAGGACTGAGGCTTGTCAGACCCCTGGTTCGATCTGCATGGAGGGGACCGTGCTGGGCTCTCACGACAGCACCTTTCCACCCAAAAAGCAGCTTCCATGCCTGCATGCACGTGAACAGATTGACTTTAAATGGTTGCAGATCAAGAAGGAGCCTCTCTCAGTTATTGATCACCTACTGATTACTCCAGCACTTGGTATTCAGCTTGTAAATAAGATTACAGGGTAAATCCAAAAAGGAAGCAGGCGGATGATAAGATTCTGCTCATTTACAATAAGCTCAAAGAACTTTTCCCTCTCCGCCCCCCCCTCCAGCTTTATTACGAAGTCCAATAAAATACCCTGGGGATGAGAAGGAAGAGAGAGGAGCAACTCAAAGGGAACATCAAAAGGCACCTCTATCCATTTTAGCGTGTCAAGTAACAGGCACGGGGAGATGCTCCCAGCCAAACATGGTGCTGCTCCAAGCACAGCAGCACAGCGTCCTCCCTGCCACCCCCAGGCCAGGTCTGCTCGGCCCAGGGCTTCACCTCCTCCGTGCTGGAAAGATAGACCCAACCTCATGCGTTTTTGTAAGATCTCAGATAAGTTTCTATTTTGATGGCAAGCATTTGAAGTGTTAGATGGAGAGTTCAATGCAATAGGCTGTTCTCACTGTTTTCAGCCCATGTCTGCAAAAGAGGAAAAAAACAAATGCTTTGCAGCTAAAAATAATGTATTCCTCTTCTTTATCCGTGCTGCTGCAGTGCTCTGCTTTGGGCTCCTAGCAGTGCCAAGTGCCCTGGATCTACCAAGACAAGCTGAAGGAGACTGTGATTTAATGGCAGGATGTTTAAGAGCTATACACACCTTTGCCAGCCCTGGAAGCATCAGTCTTGTGATATCAAGTGGCTGAAGTAAGACCCAGCTCCTAGAGTCATGGGAATTACTGGGAATTTTTAAATCTGATTTTTTTTAATCTTCTACTACTCAGCCATGGAAGGTTTCTCCCAGCTCCATCCTCCAAGGACAGGGAAAGCATCTCCCTCCTCTGAGCAGCAGCCAGGACATTGCCACAGGGAGTTGTGGAGGCACTGTCCAAAAAGCAAGGATCCTCTGGACCTTCTTTATGGCTGCCACTGCCTTAAGCAAGGGAACAATCTGCTTGTTTTGAGTTAATTTAGGATCTGGCACCATCCAGCTCCAGGCGCCCCAGCAACATGGTTCAGGAGTCCTTCGCAAAAGGATGGGTTGCTCTGGCTTTCCCGTGTAGGGTCTCAAGAATTGAGAACATTTGGTCTAAATTTTGCTTTTCCCCACAAACCTTTGCAGTGATCCACCCTTGGCAGGAATTATGCCAAGTTATTATCCTTAAGTGCCGTGTCAGGGAAAGCTGTAACCTCCACCCCAGCCCTCCCCTGGAAAGATCTGGACCCCCCAGCATTTACAGCAGCTCATGCCCTCGCTGCTGGCAGTGGGGCATCTGTTTCACACCACGTGCCAGCGCCGACACCAAGCACGGAGTGCTTTTGCAGCAAGCAGTGGTCCTTCAAGAATCAGGTTTTTAAATATAGCAGGATTGACTTGAAAACCCTGATTCATTCATTTTTAAATACCAGCTCTTGGATTCTTATCCTCTGCTTCTAGGTGTGTATCCCCAAGCCTCTCTGGGTGTTTATGAGATCTTGAAATTTAATCCTTAAAGAATACATTAAAAATTCAGTTCCTCGTGCAGTCCTGCGGTTTTGGAGGCTGAGGTCTGAAGGAAAAAACAAACATCATGAGATGTGTGGTTTGACAGGGAAAACCGGCAGTGTTTCATGCCGATGGGATCGGGGTGTCAGGAGCCCCGTGCTGATCACTCTGAGGCAGCGATGGCCTGTGCCAGCCCGGGGCATTTATAATGTTGATTGAAAGCGCGCGCTGCCGAGTGGTTTTGCTGCAGGAGGAGCTGGGGCTGCAGTGCTGGGGTGGGCACAAGGTCAGTGCTGTGTGGGAGCTGGACTGGGTGGCAGGGTTGGCACCCTGCTGCCCACCCTGGCAGGGCAAAGCCAGCCTCCGCAGCATCTGCGCTCCAGCGACGCACGCTCTGGTCGAAGAGCAAAAGTAAGAAAACTCGTAGGTTGAGATAAGAACAGTTTAATACTTGAAATAATAGAATAATAGTAGTAGTAGTGATAATAATAATAAATTGTAATGGAAAGTAAAACAATGAGAGAGAGAGAGAGAAACAAAAACCCAAGGAGAAAAAAAAAACACAAGTGATGCAACAGCTCACCACCTGCTGACCGATGCCCAGACAGTCCCCGAGCAGCGATCGCTGCCCCCCGGCCAACTCCCCCCAGTTTATGTACTGAGCATGATGTCATATGGTATGGAATGTCCCTTTGGCCAGTTTGGGTCAGCTGTCCTGGCTGTGCCCCCTCCCAGCTTCTTGTGCACCTCCTCGCTGGCAGAGTATGGGAAGCTGAAGAGTCCTTGACTGAGTATAAATACTACCTAGCAACAGCTAAAACATCAGTGTGTTATCAACGTTGTTCCCATACTAAATCCAAAACACAGCACTGTACCAGCTATGAGGAAGAAAATTAACTCTATCCCAGCCGAAACCAGGACAATGCATTAGAGACTGCCACAAGCCCTGAAGCACGAGTTGTGGGATCCCCTCGATTTTTGGGACCTGTTATCAGTGACATTAATGCACATGTATGCCGCTGCTTGGGACCTGCAGCAGTGCCAGCCATGTGCTTCCCACAGACCTCACACTTTCCACTGCATGAACTGATGGACCTTGTGCTTTCATGGCCTTTGAGTAGCTACTGATGTTCACCTTTTTCCCATGTTAAGAGGAGGCAAAAGCCTTTCTTTCAGGGCAAGGACTTCTGCTTGTGATCCACAGACCCAGGGCATCCATGGATTACTGCTTGGGGTAAGGAAAAAGATTAAGTGTCTGAAGTCTGTACATGTGCGGGGTGAACTTCAGGAGGGGGTTGTGCCTCCTGGGGAAAATTCAAAGGCATCTACAAAGCCTCTTGTGTGCAGTTTCTGGCTGCCAAGGGATGGGGCAGCCCCTGAGCCATGGAATCATTGGCATGAAGCTTCCAGATATTTGCAAGCCCAGCTGAACGTCCCTTCCCCCTTCGTACATTTTCAAGCCCACAGCCTCATCCAGCTGCTGGGGAATCTGTGGGTTTTCAGCAGACCACCCAAAAGCCCACCCGACACCTGAGTAATACCTGTCACACTCCACAGTCCCGCTGCTTGCTGCTGCTGGGCTGGAGCTGTTGGGGAGGAAAGCCTGCAGACGCATTTCCCCAGTGAGAGAAGTCCTCTCCGGTCTCCAAAAAGGCACGAACTGCCCACAAGAATTCACACCCATGTTGAGGAAAAAATGCCATCTCCTATCCAAAAAGGTGAAAAGACAGGAAAAAAGTTATAAACAATTCCAAAAATGACTGCTGAGAATAGAAATACGTGTGTAACCATGGCTTCCTCTCTGGAGTGCATGCCTGAAATGCAGATGCCTACTGCTGGCCCCACTGTGCTGCAGCCAGAGCCTGGGAAATGGCCCAGAAAAATGCTCCGCTCCTGGGGCTGGGGACGATGCTGGGGATGGCAGCATCCTGAGCCCAGGGTGGGAGTCCCTGTGCCAAAAGTGGGGAGCGCTTGAGCGAGGGACAGAGAGGCAAAAGCCCAGGAACACTAATGATCCCCAGTCCCAGAGCTGCTTGCATGAGCGCAAGCCTCTCCAGGAGTCTGCCAGAGCCAGCCCCCTTCCCTGTCCTCAGTGAAGGGGCCTTCCTGGGTGATGTTACTCCTACCAGCCCCCTGAGAACGCAGCTATAGTCCTCCTGAGACAGGCAAAGGCCACTTCTGACCCCAGATACCTCCTTCCTTTCAGCCTGCTGCCTGACGGGTGCCCTTCAATTCATGTTGGCAGAGAGCGCCCAGGACTAGAGGCTCATTGCACATACCAGACCCACGCATCCCGCCGCCACCAGCGCTCCCACCCCTGCAGGGTCCACACCATAGAGGGATTTATAATGTAGGCAGGGAACTGGGGCACGGACACACGCCAAGACTGAGAATGCCAATAGCTGAATGCCTTCAGTTCCTTCCTCCAAATAAATCCCCGCATGACTCTAATTATTGCGCTTGCCCTGGGTACACACCGGCTTAATACGGAAAATGAGTGTGGAAGATTTATTACTGCTGATCCTTGATCTTTCATTTTTTATATTAAAACATGTTTAATTCATTGCAACATAGATTAAAATAAGGAAGGCCACAGGCAGCCTCTGGTTTCACTTGGGGAGAATTTGTTTGCCGGGGCTCTGGCGGCGCTGCCCATGTTGGGAGCTGGACTGTGCTGGTTCCTGTGCCCTTCCATGCCAACTGTGAGTCCAGGTCTGGCTAAATCATATTTGATTTCACCACCACACTTTCTCTGGCTGTGGATTTGTGGTTGTTTAAACACCAACACTAGAGAGACAGTGTTGTAAATGCATTATTTTCCCTGGACAGGCAGAGCTTATAACCCTGTTAGGTGCAACAGGGGTGAGAGGTTTCTGAGGTTTTAAGCTTTCCTAAATAAACGGCCGTCTCTTTCGGTGTGAATCAGCTCTTGCTTTCAGAAAATGTCTTTTTTATGCTACAAGAGCCTTTGGCCTTCAGTACCCAGTTTACATTGAATCTTCAGCTATTATGAAAGCATTTCTCGCACAGCCTAGGAGATGCTGCAGAGCCGAAACCTTTTTTGCCTGTTTTGTTTTTAAAGACAGCAGCACGGTATGGCTTCTGCAGGGCGATGGCACCCTGGCCATTTATGCAGGGCCTTGGTAGCTGCTCTGGTGTGAGCAGGATGCTCAACAGGCACAGGAGCCAAGCTAACAGCCCCTGCCGCCCATGGCTATGTCAGAGACACGCAGGAGCATCAGTATCTGCCGTGAAGGCAAAGACACATCCAAAGGGAGGGAAGCACACACACATATCTGAACACCTGAACTGGCAATGCATATGCATCCTGGCAGAGCATCTCCCAGGACCGCTGCAGCCCTCAGCTGCAGGGTCCCAAAGGTATGTGTGGGGCAGGGAAGGGAGCAGAGAGGGTCCAGGGATGAGAAGACATGGAGCAGGCACGTGTCCACTGCGATTATGGTTCCCCCCCAGCCAGGGTAGCACAGGCCAGATGGGGAAAAGGCTGAGGATAGGAGAAGGCAAAACCGAGGCAAGGAAGCCCCGGGCAGGAGCGCTCCCTGGTTGCACCGGTGCCGTTCCACGCAGCACTGCGCCAGGCTGGGCAGCCCGGCTTCTTGCACACACACCTTCCATGACCACGCCAAGATGGGCACCGGGGGTGAACCAGGCGTACGCTGGCAGCATCTGCTCCTCTGGTGTTACAGGAGGGATCCACATCGGCTCCATCCATCCATCCATCCAAGTGCTTTTCCCATTTTGCCTGATGTGAAGGTGCTGAGTACATCCCTGGCTGCAGCTCGGGAATACGTGAAGTGCAGCTCATGTGGAGCAAGTCAACTGGGAGGCAGCAGCTACGCTGAATAATTCATCACCCCCAGGAACCCAGTGTCCCCCTCCCACGAGCAGGTGGTGCACCATGTCACTACAGCCCAGGGCCAAGGAGGGGGATGTCACCTCGGGCTGCGTGTTGCCCCTGCCTCTGGCTGGGGGAGGAAGGAGGGTCTGCACTCCCTGCTTCACCAGGGCGTGTCCAGCCCTGTGGCATTGGGCCACCCCTCCTGAGGCAGCTGCATGCAGCTCCGCAGGTCAGATGCCCTCTAAACCACCCATGAAATACAGAGGATGGGATCCCTTCCTCTGATCGCATCTGGCCAGGATGTGTCTGCATTTTGGGGCACACAAGGAGGGGGGACTCCTGGAGGAAACCCTCCTTGTTAACCAGCTGGAGGGAGAAAGCATGGGTAGCATGAGCAGCAGCCCAGCTGCTCTCTCTTCCAGCCGATGGCTTGCCTCTTGCTTCCTCCCATCTCAGCTCAAACAGAAATTGCTTTCTGGTGCATGAGAGCATTTTGTCTTCCTGGGCCCCATCTGTGGCTCTGCAAAGCCCGCCCTCCTCCTGGCGACATTGATGCACATCTGATGGGAGCAGAGATGGTCCAGCCACAGGGCTGGGGAGGGCAAGAAAGGGGAAGAGAAAAGCATGGAAAGGAAAGGAAGGGAAATGGAGAGAAACCACTTGGCTCACCCTAGCACCTCCTTCCCCCACCTCTCCAGTTCCAGTGGCTCCCTGAACTGGGAGCGAGGCCAGCCAGTGCTGAGCCCTCGTTTGCAGCTGTGCTGGCGGGACGGAGGACGTGGGATGCGCCCCAGAGCTGTGTGACAGGAGGCACGCCGAGCCCCAAACCTGCCCCAACCCGTGCTGTCCTGCAGCGGGGACAGGGATAGGGAGGTGGCAGTGCTTCACATCACCATGGCAACCCGTGGAGGACGGCTCCACCGTGCGCATCCTGCATCTCAAGGATGAGCCTTGGCAAATCAATAACCCCGGCAGGGACGGTGACTGGCTGAGACAGGGTTGGGCTGGGGATCTCCTCCTGCAGGATTGGGGACAGGGGTGTCTCTGCCCTCTGAGCACCAGTTTGCTAATCCGCTCAGGAACAGTTTTGCCCCAAATGGCTCAGCCAGAGGTGCTGTTTCTGTGGCCACAGCAGCCCAGCTCCGATGGGGGCACCAGTGTTTCTCTGCACCCATATTTCTTCCCCAACTCTATTGGGAAGTTTCTCTCCTGATGAGGCTCTCAGTGGAGCCTTGGTTAGTGCATGGGAATTGAGAGACTGTGTCATACCAAACTGATGGGGAGCTGGCATCCCCCATGCTGATGGGGCTGGCTGATTAGGAAAATGCTCTTGCATTTCTAACACTGTAGAGGTTTGGGCCAAGAAGCTCCTCAGAGGAAATCAGCAGCCTCGAGATGCTCTTGCAAAATGCAGCATTTTTGCCCCGGTGGGCAGCTCTGGTGGGATGCGCTCCCATCCTCACGCCATGGTGTGACACGCGTGTGCCTGCCTCGCAGTGCCTGCTGGTGATTCAGTGCCTCTTTGCACCTCCACTTTCCTGTCTCATCATCATTGCCCCGTGTGGGACCAGAGCATGGGTGGGAGAGTGGGGCTGCCCAGCTTTACCCCTGCCTTTTCTGAAGCTGCATATCCATTCTCACCTCCTGGAAAAGGAGGTTTCAATGAGCCCCATTTTGGGAAAAAGCCCTGAGGGCTGGTAGCATTGCCTGTCAGGTTTTCCACCATCCTGGCATCTGCCTGGGGGTGAGGTCCTGCCTGGTCAGCCTTGCCTGGCCCCCAGGAGCCACTCTGCCCCGACATGTCCCTGGGACACAGTGCACATCCCAGGGCTTCCCAGCTACCTGGCATGGACACAGTGCTATGCCTGAGGCTTCCCCAAAGCAACAGCCAGCGGTGAGCCCATGTGTGATGCATCTGTCTGTGCTCAGCGTGGAGCAGCAGCCCCCATCCCTGCTGGTGTCTGCCAGTGGTTGCCCTTCAGTCCCAGCTGAACCGTGGGACCGTTTAAAACATAGATGAATGTGCCATCACTCGCCAGCAGCAGCTGAAGCCTGTGGCCACCCTGCCGAGCTCAGTGTCCCTTGCTCGGGGCCAGACCTTTGACTGCGGGTGCCAGCCAGACCCCTGGCCACCCCTGCCCTCCCCTTCCCTGTCTCTGCCCCAGCCACCACTTACAGCCTTCCCCCAGCGCCCATGTTTATTTGGCGTTGATTTGTGCTGTGGCAGAAAAGCCGTTAAGGCGCTCTTGTTAGTACAGAAAGAAAGAGGTCTGCTGTATGCCCATGGCCACTTTAGAAAGCTGGGATGAGGGCAGTAAATAAGGTTTCACTCTATTACGATGATTGGAAGGTCTTGAACGAGAGCAGAGGGCCGGCAGAGCTGCAGAGAAGGTGTCCTCCAAGGGGCAATTGCTGAGCAGCAATCTGCCAGTGCGGCGCTTTGCTATCCATTTATCTTTCTGCCGAGCCACAAGATGGTTTCAAGCTCCTTGTGCTGCCTGGGGTGTCTGAGGTGGCTGCGGGTGGCCCTGGCATCCTCCTGTGGGACAGGACAGGGTGGAGGTCTCCTCTAGCAGCAGAGGTCTGGCATTTGTCTGGGTTATGGGCAGCAAATCTGCTTCCCAGGGATCATGAAGCAATGTAAAAAATGGGAAGGGTCTGTCCTGCCACAGGTGGCGTGGAGCCAGAGCAGTGCTGTCCCCATCTGGGATGCAAAGTGTGGTGGAGGTCTCTGCTCCTGCTATCTCCCTTCCTGACCTCACTACCTCTGTGTGCCGGCTTCATCCCTGGCACAACAGCAGCTCAGCTTTCCTCTCCTCACTGGGTGTTGGGAGACTTCATTCATTAACATTAATGAAGCGTGCCTGGCTCTGCTGCAGGGGCATGGTGGTACGGCTCAGCTGAAGGTGCCTCCAGCCCCAGGGAGCTGCTCAATGGAGGGGATGTGCAGTCAGTGCCGGGTGGTTATAGCCCTCGGTTTCCCCTGCTGCTGAGTCACAGCCAGGCTCAGTCGCAAAACAGGCTGTAAAGTCACTGTTTAGGGTTTATGGAGCCCCCGGTCCGTTACAGCATGTCTGAGCAGCTCCAGTGCCCCTGCAATGGGCCAGGCTGGCAGCGAGGGCTGATCTCAGCAGGGTGCTGCCCCAACTCCAGAGACACAGGCTCTCTCCCACAGCATTAGGAAAGGAGCAATGCACACCCAAGCCCTTGCAGTGCTTAATTCATCACGCTGAAGGGCAATGCCAGGTGCCTAAAATTAGACTCCCACCTCCTAATTTAGGTACTTCAATAAATAGACTGATTTGCTTCTTCCTTTCTCCTCCCTGGCACTGCTCAGCACCCAGAGGCTTCCAGGGAGGTGCTCTGTTTTTAGGCATGTTGGACCAATCCAACAGCACCAGTTTTAAGAAGCCCAAATCCTCCTGTATCCCTGATTTACCCTAGTAGAAGTCAGGGCCTGGAAAAGGAGGAGCTGCAGCAGTTCCCCCATCCCTGGAAGGGAGAGCCCTCCTGGTGCTGCAGGAGCCTGGTGGCTGGCAAGTGGCTGCTCCAGCAGTTATTAATTGGCATTATAAATAAGCAGCCTGATACCCAGCCTCAGCATCCCCACGGTGGGCTGGGGGATGCACCTCAGCCTGGTTATGCCTCAGAGGGTCTCTGATACCCCAACGTAGTGCCCCTGTAGCACCTTCCTGCTGCATCTGGCCTCCCCAGGCTCCAGGAGGGATCGAAGCAGTTTGACCCCTCTCGATCCCATGACAGGTAACCGATGCAGTAGGAATGTGTTGGACACAGCCAGCAGCGTGAAGACCTAGCTGGGGCCATAGCCCTGCATAAAGGGAGCCACAGGGGCGAAGCGATGCCACCCTGGTCCCTGCCCAGGGGTGCTCACTGCGGTGGGAGCCACTGCTCCCTCCCGTGCCTGGAGAGACGGGCAACCGCCCGGCAGCTCCCCACACGAGGCTGCGGCTGGAGCGATCTGCCTGTGCACATTTCATAGCACACGTGTCCCATTAAGAAAAAGATCAGAGTTTCCAGGAGCTAAAAATAACATCAGGCAGCAGAGTTTGGCCAGGAGATGGTAAGGGAATGCGGAGGTGTGGAGCAGAAGGTGTAATTTCACTGCTGGCTCCTCCAGTAACAGGGCACAGGGAGAAGGGTAATGAATCAAGCCTACCCATCACAAAGGTAAATCGCTGCTGAATGAGCAGCGTGCATGCTGTGGTAATTCAGCTCCGTGCTGCATCGCTCCTTGTCTGACCCGTGGTGGGTGCAGAGTGCTGGGGGAGGAGGGAGCACAGCTGGGTCTCAGGCCTGTCCTGGGGCTGTGCCGGGGTGCAGCGAGGAAGAGGCAGAGCTGCCTGGCCGCTGGAGGCTGTGTGCTGCCAGGATGCCTCCCAGCAGACAGCGGTGTTAAGATGCTGTGGTAGCAGCGTCTTGGCACGACAGGGTGTGAGCTGTAGGACCCTGTAATCTAGTAGTGACAGGGCTGCTTTCGAGTATGGCAACCTCTGGTGCTAAGTGAAAGAGTGAGTGCAAACACAGACTCTAATTACCACAGTTCCTCCTGAGCCAGCTCTGCCTGCTCTTCCCAAGCTGTCAGATGCTCTCTAGCAAATGCCTCCATCTCCTTTCTGTGGCCAAATCAAAGCTATTTATTCTCTCCTCAAGATCCAGCCACTTCTGTTTTACCACTAGTTGAACAGCAGGGAGAAAGAGCAGGCGGAGCGAGGAGGGGAGAAGCCCCTGTAGCTCCTTGTAGCAGGATCAGTAGCGCCATGAGGTCCAAGTCCCATGTGACATGGAGGGGACAGAGGCCACTGACCCTCCCTGCCAAGGGAGTACCTGGCCTGCAGCGAGCCTTGCTGGGGGAGTGATCTGCATTCCACATCAGTGGCATGGGGAAAGGGTTGGGCAAAGAAATTTGCTCTTCAAGATAATTTAACACCTTGCCCTCCAGGTCTTGCACCCCAGCACGGGTGAGAGCACCTGGCAGGTCCCTAATAACCCCAGCAGGCTCCTACCACAGCCTGGAAGGAAAACAACAAAAAAAAGCCATGGTAACAGGTCCAATTAGCAAAGGCATTTAGCTTGCCAGCACCACTCCCCATCATCCCTGGCTTTTGGAGAGGGCTGGGCAAGATGACTGGCAGCCTCAGCAGCTCTGTGCAGATGGACCAATTTAGTCAGGTGAGGAGCTGGAGAGTTGCCACCTCCGTGGCCAGCTCTGGTGTTTCTCTGCTCTTTAATTGCTACTGTAGGTAGGAGCAGATGGCTCCGTCACCTCTCCTGCACCCAGCCTGGTCCTGCCGTGGCCTCCCAGTGGGTCAGCATCCATGGCAGCACCACAGAGGTGCTGTTCCCTGGGTGCTGCATCCCTGCAGGGGCTGGGCTTGGAGCCCCAGCTGAGCAGCTTGCTCTGCCCTGGGGCTTTGGGCTGTGAGTGCTCCTGGTTTTGGTGGTTCATGCTTTCTCAGCCTGGCTTCCCCGGCTGGCTGTGTTGCCTGTGCATGCTTGGCCCCCTGGCCTGCCCTCAGCGTTGGGGTGAAACAGATACCAGCTTAAATCAGAGATCCCGAAAATGAAATCTGACAGGTTTCTTGAAAATCAGCAACTGAGTGGAAGACAGAAACCCCTTTTCCTGCCCTCCATGGTGGGGAAAAAAATCTGCTGTGTAAGATTCATGACTCCTGAATAATACCAGGTGGGAGACTTTGATTGTCCTGTCCCAAATAAGCTTCACTTCAAGCTGACATCTTCAAGGGAGGTTGATTTCAGGTCTGAGAGAGAAATCCACAGGGTACCACCTTCCTTGGTACCTGCCAAACCTGTCTTTCTACTCTGTTCATTTGGCCCAGACATGAGCGACTCCAGCACCCTGGTACAGAGCATCCCTGTCCTGGGAGGAGCATGAGATGTGAATCCAGGCCTGTCCCAGTCTGTCTGGACCAGAAAGGCTCCCTAGCACACCTATAGCAATAGCACCGAGCTGACAACTACTGTATAGACCCAGCCAAAAACATCCACCTTGCTGTGATGGCCAGAAGTGAGTGTCCATTGCCTCGCACCCAAAGCTGTGCCACAGTCGCATGTAAAGGCAGCCTTGTGGCACCTGTGTGGCAGTGTCTGGGCTGCTGTAGGTGCTTCCCCACAAGGAGCAATGTGAGGCCAGGCACAGCTCCTGGGGCAGGAGTCAGCCCCCAGCTGGGCTGTAGTCCTGCCAAACAGGAAAATAACTCTTTACAGACAAAATCACCCATCTTCTGCTGAAAACATTGGGCTTTGCCTCCACTGAGCTCCTGTGGGCATGCAAACTTGCACTCATCTAGCTAAACTGCTGTGTGAAGAACGCTCTTTTTTTCCAGTTTGAAGAGTTCTTTTGCTGTAATTGGAATGCATTTCTAATTGCATGTTTAATTGAGGCCTTTGGGGACTGAAGAGGAAAAGGCTGGACTGAGGAACGTGTTGTGGAAGACAGGCTTTGGGCACACGGAGAGACAAATCTGGGAGAGGCAGGAAAATGATGACCTGGAGGCTGGCGGTCCTTATGCCATGGCCACTGTTGGACTTTCCTCCCCAGGCCTGGACTGGGCACCTCACTCCTGTGAGTGGGGCAGATGCTACTACCAAACATCCCCGTGACTCTTCAGGAGTTACTATGTCACCCTGGGGACTCCCAGTCCCCAGCTTGTGTAGGGTGCCTGTGCCCACCCTGCGGGTCCCTTCAGCCTGGCTCTGTGCATGCCCCAGGTTCCCTGGCTGTGAAAGCTGTGCTTCATGCCCTCGCTGCCTGTCAGTGACCCTGAGC
>NW_008825532.1:1859038-1862730 GCF_000699105.1 Pygoscelis adeliae
GGGAAAGAGAAGGGAGAAGCCTCCTCACAGCTGCAGCTTTGAAATTGCCAGTTCTGGGCTGCCTGGGGCTTGCCGCTCTCCTCGGCATCCCATGCAAAGGAGCATCTCCACAGTCCCATGAAATAATTGCAGGTGCTGGTGTGCCCTGCCCACTGATGACAAACCCTCTGGAAAAGGCAATGGCCTCCCCCTGCTCCTAGCTCTGCTTCCTTGTGCTGCTGCTCTCCTCTCAGCTGGTGAGCCTGTTGCTTATTTAAACTGCTTATTCTCAGGCACTGACAGAGCTGTTTGCTTCCCACCCCACTGGGCTCTGCAAGCTCATTTTATTTTTTCTTGGCTTAATGGGATGTTTACTCCACAACAGCCTTCCCTCATCACCCGGCAGGCGGGACTCTGAACCATCACCCCAACAACACTCTGACTTTCCCACTGAGCCGGGAGCGGACATGAGCTCCCTCCTGCTGTAGCTCCCGGTGCTGCCGGGGTTGAGTGCTGGTCCCCAAATCCCATCGAGAGGGCTTGTGCTCAGCTGATATCATTTCTGCCCAGGGAAGAAGCTCCTCATTTGGTTTGGAGTCTGAGGACTCTTCAGCCTTGAGCAGGTAGGGCTGAGGCTGGGACATGCGCCAGAGTCCTGCCATGTCGTGACAGTGCAGCTATAACCAGGCGACAAGGATCTGGCTTGACAACTGTCAGGCTTGTTTCACGACAACTGCCAAACAACCATCAGGTAGTCGTGATTTCTCCTACTCGCTCTGGCTTGGAGCGAGGGACAGAGTAGGAGGGGGCTGCTCTGCTTTTCCTGTAGAAGAGAGAAAACCCAGGTATGCACAGATCCCTTTTTCATCTGTCCCCCTTACATGAGTGTGACACTTGCTGTGCTCCCCACCTTCTGTCCTCATCTGATCCCCGCTGTGTGGTGCTCCCGGTGCAGTGAGGGTTGTACCAGGGCAGGTGTTCTTACAACAGCAATTGGTACCACCAGCATCGCTGGGTTTGATCAGTGGCTGTGCACTGATTTGCTCCATGATACCTCTGCCACATGCTGGTGTCATCTTCCTTTGCCTGAGCCTCCACTGCTGGGGTAGCCATGCCTGCCAGTATGCAGTTTCTTTGGAGAACAAGAGCCCCCTTGAAGTTTGCGTCTTGCTTTCCATGAGCTCTGTGGTGTACATTTGTTGCCTTGGTCTCACCTCCGTTCTGCTGTTCTTTCTGACCATCAAAAGCCCCAACAGAGTCTCGTCTGAGGTTCCTCCAGTATTGTGCTCCATGGTGAAGCCCCTCATCTTGTTATCACGGACAGCCAGAGTCCCTGGGGGGAGGGCAATAAAGCAGCTAATTAATGAGAGTCTAATCCAGCACTAAGCAGAAGAGTGGAAGAACAGCAAGTGTTGCAGTGCGAACCCAGAGGTCTTTGTCTCATCCTGCAGCAGGGAGCTGGGGACATGCGGCGCAGGGTGCTATACCAGCACTGCCAGCGAGACCACGGCATCCATGGGAAGCATGGGCTAAGAAATGGATCATGTGTGTGGTGGTCACATTGTGAGATTAGGAAATGCCAGAGGAGGGTCTCTGAATTAACTGTACCTGGCAATGAGCCTTAAAACCTTTGAAGAGGGCAGAGAATACTCCCGGAGCAACTATTCAGGCACCCAAGGAAGAGAAATAACTTTATGTTTCACTCGCAGGCAGTGCACAGGACAGGGAGCAAGTTGCATGTGTTATAGTTTCCCACTGCTTCCCAACTCTCACCTAACACCAACTGCAGAACAGTCTTCTGGAAAATAAGCTGTGCAAAAATAAGGAAACTTGGCCAAAGAAAGAGTAAAATTCTTACAGATGATACTGCTGCTCTGAGGCACTTACTTAGCTCCTGCTTTTAAGCAGGCTCTATACCAGCATCCAAACTGAAAGAAGAAGAAGTGACAGGTGTATATAAGCAGGTGGGTGCAAACAAACAAATCCTAATACTCTGCAATGAACAGCTTATGTTTTGTGAGGGATGTCTTCATGTACAGGCAGGCAGAGAGAGGGCGTGGTTTTTTATGGAAGAAATTCTGATATTAAATCTAGAAAACCATTTGAGTTTTGTTGTATCTTCTTCTCAATCTTCATTGAGAAATGGAAATATTTTTTCATAGCTGTTTCTGTAAAGGGCCAAAAAATGACAACAGGTTTAAAATAGCCATGTAAAGGAGACAATCAGATGTCAACAGAGAGCCTTCAGAAGGTGCATGTTGTGTTCAAATAAGGAAAATAGGAGGGGACGTAAATTTGGGTGAGGTAAATGTAAACCTCTAGGACAAGATAAGTTTTAAGGTGGGACATGCCAAAAGCATAAAAACGTGTAATGAAGACTGTGCCAACATCATTAGAAGGAAGGCAGTCAGTGCTGTGCTGGCTTGTTGGGTTTCTGTGGCTGCAAAAAGCTCTGAGATAAGGGCATTGCATAAAACCAAAATTCATTTATTTACATCAGTATCTGCCATGTAGGATGTTGGAAAATTCACATAGTGTGCCTTTTCCTATGGCAGATAAATCTGAAGAATTCAAACCAAAATGCCAAAGGACATTTTTGGAAAATACCAATGAAATGGAGAGCAAGGGATTGCCAGGATGAGGCAGAATTTCCCGAAGGGCTCTGGAAGAAGAGCAGCATGGAGCTACTGAGCTACCAACAGGGCTGAGTACCCTGCTGCTGAGATGAGCACTGGTATCATACAAATGGGAGGCAGCAAGCGTGACTGCAATTTTTGTAAAAACTTAGAGCCAGGAAACTATAGACAAGTCCAACTTCTGTACAGAGAAAATGAGTTGCTTGAAGCTCTGATAAAGAATAGAACAGGGAGATTTGGAAAATGATATAATGGAAGTCAGTCAGATATTCAAAGGAGGAATTCATGGCTTGCAAATCTATTAACATTCTTTCTTGAGGATGTTAGCCAGCTAATGGTGTACTTGAATTCCCCAAATCCATGGTAACCTCTCTCCCAGCCCTCGTTTCCCAATCTTCTCATAAGAAATGCACACAAACATCCTTTTATGTGTTGATAACGTAGTTTCCTTAAGAGCTTTTGTTGATTTTTTTTTTTTTTCCCAGATTGGGAGGGAGGTTACCATGGAGTTACTTATGGATGGGTGAGCAGACAATCCCATGCATTTGGAAAAGAGGATGAAGAGTAAGGTGTCAACATTTGCACATCATACATAATGTCTAAAGGTAACAAAAGAAAAAGCTAGTGGAGCACTGCAGAAGGGTCTGATGATGTTGAGTGAGAGGATAACAAGATGGCAAGTGGCATTCAAGGAAGAGTGCCACGGGCAGAGGGGCTTGCAGGGGGAGCAGAGCAGGCACAGCAGTGGCCCTGAAACGGGCTGGTGCTCAGGGAAGGAGCCTCCGCTGGTGCAGACGGGTGCCTGGGCAGGCTGGCTCAGCAGCCAGCAGCGGTGGGAAAGGCACCCAGGCTGCTTGGAAGGGGAAAGGGAGCAGAGTGGAGGTTTGTGGTGACTGCCTGCCGCTCTGCCTGCAGGACTGCCTGGGCTGTCTCCAGCGGTGCGGGGCTGGAGCGGGGAGCTCCAGCAGGAGGGATCGGAGAGATGCTTCGGCTGGCGGTGGAGCTGGCGGCGGGCAGGAGCGCACGCCGCGGAGGGCGTGAGGAGGTGGGCGAGGGGCTCCTTCGGTGACGGCTGAT
>NW_008825532.1:1863407-1864301 GCF_000699105.1 Pygoscelis adeliae
GCCTCCTCCTCCCCGGCACTTTCTAACACCCTAATGCCAGGCGGCTCCGTGTTTCCCGTGGCGTGTCGGGGGGGATGCCCAGCTCCCCGGACTCTGGGTGCCCAGAAGCCGCCGGTAGCGTGGAGGTGCTGGAGCAGGGCTCTGCCTCATCCTTCTGCAAGAGTCCAGGCCACAGGGTCAGCTGAAGACGTGCATGTGGCCATCTGCAGGCACCAGGGCGGTGATGGGGTATCCCCTTCCCAGCCGTCCCACTGCCTCATCTCCCTGTTGCAGCCTCGGTGGCCTCCGGACGGTGTATCTGCAGGAGATGCGCACCATGATGCATGGGAGGAGGAATCTGGTTTGAGGGGCTCGCATGGTCTGAATCAGATCAGTGCTGCTGAGCACTGCTCTCACCTGAGATGGCTTTCCCCATCCTGGGGGGCCTGGGCAGGGCAAGGCTGAGCAGAGAAAGTGAGGCGCAGGGCAGGGAGCTCCACCGCTGCCCCCCAGGTCACCTTGGCACTCTCCCGGGTGGCAACATTCTCGGTGTTAGTCCGGTATCATGGCAGTCGCCGTCATGGATCATGGCTGACTGAGCTGAAAGAACAGAGACGAATGCACTTGGATCCTGCCTTGGGGCTTGTTTGGGTTTTTTCCCTCATTTCCCTGTTCTAGAGCAATTTGGATGGGATGAGTTTTCCTCCTTGTCAGCAGCAGGACTGGTAGAGAGACGTGGCTTGCTTTTGGGGAAAAGCGATTTGAAAAGATTCGCATCTTTCTCTTCTCTCATGACTAGTGAGCTGTGTGCTGCCTTTCACCTCCTGTGCCCCAGTTTCCCCATGTCTACAAGGGAACGGTGGAGAAGAGAAAAGCTGATTTGCACCAGGGAGGGCTGGGATGTGTGTTCTTGTG
>NW_008825532.1:1864373-1866136 GCF_000699105.1 Pygoscelis adeliae
TGGGTCAGGCCCAAGGGAGGCTGAGCCTGTGGCCTGTGCTAAGGGCAGAGGAGGGCTGGTACTGCCTCCGTTCTGGGCAGAGACCCGGGCAGGGTGCTTCCTTATGCTTAGCAGCCCTCCATACTCATACATGCCCCTGCGTGAGCTGCTGGGATCCATGTCATCCTGCAGCGAGGAATTCACGCCGCACCTGAGCAGCAAACAAAAAACTTTGTTTCCCCTCTGATGACCAGAGGGGAATCACCTGCCCAGACAGTGCCTTCTCCCTGTGCCTTTGAGGACCAGCGGGTGGCTGAGCCTGCAGCCTCCCACTCTCTGGCTGCTCATTGAGGACCTGCTGCTGTGCTCACCCCCCTGATGCTGAACTTTCCCTTGCATTTGCTGACACGCTGTCTGCCTCCTTCCAGCACAGCTATTGCCACGCAGCCGCCGGAGCGGTGGGGACGAGCCTGCACTCGTGTCTATAAACAGTTGCTGGCTGGAGCCAGGGGGCAATGGTGCACGGTTGCAGTGAGGCAGGGAGTGGGCTCCAGGGGCTGCGGTGGGATGAGGAGTGGGCTCCAGGGGCTGTGTGCACCTAGGAGTGCCTGGCGCTTGGTGAGGGCATCGGCCAAGAGCAGCTGAGCTCCTCGGGCTGTGCGATGCTGCTGCAGGAGCCCACGAGGAAAAGCAGCCCCCCAGGGCACCCTAGAGCGGGTCCATCTCCAGTAGTGTGGCTGCTTTCCTGGTTTGGCAGTTCAATGTGCCAACTGCCCACTTGATTGGCATGTCAACAGCCACCGTTGTGCTGCAGCACCGCTTCAAAGCCCCAGCTTCAGCACTGTTGCAGGCAATCGCCGCAGGACCCACCCATGAAAGGGGCATGGGGTGCTGCTGGCTGGGTGCTCCCACGTGGTTAGCACCGAGCTGCTGGTGCCCCATGGTCAGAGCATGTCTGCCTCTTCCCAGGGCTTTGGCACTGCTGGCACCAAGGGCTGTCCCTGCAGCAGCCCTGGCTGTTGCAGCTTGTCCCAGTGTGAAGTCCCCAATCCCATCCTGGGGGCCAATGCCACTGGCTGCCAGCAGCTGACTTGGCTTCCTGGGAGGCTTTCCCAGCACAGGGGAACTGGCATCGCTTGTTAAGGAAGGGCCTGTGGAGCAGATGCAAAACCACATTCTCTTTGTACAGTGGTGGGTGGGGGGAGCACACTGGGGATGCAACTGAAACGGGCTCAGGCTTGGTCTCTCTCTCTGTAAGCCAAGGAGCAGGGTGCTGGAGATAAGGCCGGGGAAGGGAAGAGGTGCCTCCCGACAAGTTAAGGTGGACAGGGACCCATTGGCCTCAAGCTTCCTGAGGCAGGAGGGCGGCCTGATGCTTGCAGTGAACAACAGTGTGCTTGTAGCGAGCCCTGGAGCTCATTTCTGTCTTGAAGTAAGCTAGTTCGAGCTTTGAGCTGAAGCCTAAAAGCATAAAGCCCAGTCTAGCACAGGAGAAGTCCCTGAGTGGGAAGCAGTTGGGAGACAAGGCACTGTTTGCATGAGCCACCTTCATGTTTTGCTTGACCGCCTGAGCTCGTGGGAGCTGACCTGTGCCCTGGGAGTGAGCAGGAAGCTGGGCTCTGGGACTTGCCCGCAGGTCTGCAGAGCTGGGATTTTGCCTCCAATCGCAGCCCTGTGATACCAGGAAGATGCTTTTATCATTTGCTTGGCGGCTGCTCCCTGGCACTGAAGGACAAAGCCTCAAGTCCTCAGTTCTGCTTTAGCAGTGGTCTTTTCCTGCCTCC
>NW_008825532.1:1866203-1873530 GCF_000699105.1 Pygoscelis adeliae
CTCAGCAGCAAGCCTCTCTCCTGATACGTACCCATGAGTTCAGTATCATTTGCCAGGGCAGCTCCAACCCACAAGCACCACGTTTCTGTAGTGCAAAAGGTGTTTATATAACAACCAAGTCAGCTGCTGCCTTGAGGAGCCTCCAGCCTGGCTGGAACAAGGCTCAGATCACCTGGGGGTCTTCCACCAAATGAGCCCCCCACCATTGCTGAGGCCTGGGGCAGCAGGACAGCTCCCATCTCTCCTGCCGTGGGACAGAAAGCAGCCCAAATCTCCCGGGGCTGAGATGCTTTTCAATGCTGCCTTTCCCTCCCAGGGCTCAGCTGTGAATTCGCTGGGTGATGTCTCAGAGCCTGCGACGGGAGGGGGGAGATGAGCTGATGTAATGGGGCCTTTTGCTCCCTGGCAGAAGCAAGGCTTGTTTGGACGTGCTCCTTCCCATCCGGCACCCATCTGCCACACCAGTGCTGTTGGTTTGCTCTGGCTTTGAAATTAGAGGACAGAGACACGGATCCATATCAGCCAGGGAGAAACGCTTGGGAACATGGAAGGGAACCATCCATCCTCAAGTCATGCAGCTCGGGGAAGTGGTGGCCTCAGGCACTGCGGGCTGGAAGATGCTCCTGTGTTGCTGAAGGACACATCTTTTTCCAATTGATCCAGCCTACCTAAAACAGTCTTTCTTCTTCTGTGGCTCCTGCTGGGAGTCTGTTCAGATCCTTGCTGCTTGGAGGGCTGTAAATCTCTGATCTGGCTGAATATTATCTCTGGCAGTGCAGTGGCAGTCTATTGGCGTGGCAGATCCTTTGGGTTCAGCGGTGCTTTCCCTTCTGTTGTTCTCCCTCAAATGTTTGTAAGGGATGGCTGTCCTCCACAGAGAGGAGAGGGATGGCTCCTTCACAGCCTTCCCCTGCGAGACTGGGTGAGCTCTGTTGTTCATTCCCTGCTATGACCTGTTCTGGTGAGAATTGTCCTTTCCTGAAAATGGAGGGCTGGAGGTGTGTTGCGGGAGGCCCTACATGCACCACAGCAGAGACTTCTCCTGCAGCCAGGACAGAGACATGGTGGCCAGGAGCCGCCTTTGAGGACTTGGCAGCCAAGAAGCCCCTTTGACCCACTCGAAGTTATGATCAAAACACCAAGGCTGGGTGTGGGATGGCAGAGGAGCCTCAAATCCGGCACAGCCACAGCTGGACTCAGGGAATGCAATGTCCGGTTTTAATTTGTGCATGGCACAGCTAGTGCTTGCACGCATTCACAGATGGGCCTTTTCTTTCCCAAGGGTGCACGGATCCTCAACTGTGTAAAAATCAGCATGTCTCTGCCTAGCTGTACTTTGTGGTCCCTGCTGGGTTTAAAGAGACCTGAGGCTCTGGTCTCAGGTCACGGAGGTGTTTGGCATGGAGTTGCATCCCCCTTAGAAGATCCCTGCACGGCCCTGTCCTGTTGTAACCCAGAGATAGATGGCCTAATCCATCCCTGGCCCAATCCATCCCCACCTGCACAGCCTGAGCATGCAGGACTGATGCCCAGTGATGTTGAGAACACTTCTGAGCTCCCTTGCCATTCTCTCTCTCTCTCTCTCTCTCTTTTAAATTAATCAGGAGCTGGCCTCTGCAGCCAGTCAATAGTGAGATTTATCTCTTAAATAGCATTATTGATTGCCTAGGAAGCCTGGTTTTGTATTGATAGATACGTACACATGCAGACAAGCCCCGTGCCAGGTCCCGGTGGTGAAAGGCACAGTGTAATGTGTGGAAATGGCTTGTCGCAGGTGGGGACATGTGTGTGTGTCTGCGTGAGGAAGATGCAGCTCCCCATTGGAGAGCAAGGTGAGGCACCCCAGGGTCTTTGGGTATGAACCCTTTCGCATCTGTCCAGCATTACTGTGCTGCCTTGACTGCTCTTGAGCTTCTGCCCCTTTCTTCCTAATACGTGACATTGCGATGCAAACACCTCTGTCAACTTGCATTGCCTCTTGGTTTGCAGGTAGGATGCTGTATCCTTCCTTAGGAGAAGATGTGCAGATGTCTGCCCACAAATTTGGTGTCTCCTCAAAGGTCACTGACCCTGCAGGGATTCTTCACGTGGGAGACTTGGGATAGATGGGCAAAACAAAGTCTGCTGTAGCATTGCCCGGAGGGGCCAGCTGGAGAGGAGGATGGATGAGATGGGCTGGACCCATCCTGCCAGGGAGGATTGTGCTTTGTGTCGCTCCCCAGGCTGGCAGTGCAGGCTGTGAGCTGACACGTGCGGGAAGCACGGTGGGACTAGGCTCAGCTCCAAGCAGGTGGAGCTGTGGGAGTGTGACAGGGAGATCACTCACTGCCGTGTCTGCTCGGGGAAAGGCAAAGTGTGCTGCTGCTCTCGAGCCGTCTCCCTCCAGGTAATGGGGAGCGGGTGGAAGAGGGCTCCCGTGGGCTGTGGGGGCTTCGCTGGCTTCGTCTCCTCAGGGATCAGAGTGGCTCTTGTCCCTCAAAGGTGGCAGAGTGCTTGCAGCAGCCGGAGTCGTGGCACTCTGCTCAAGGTCCCCATTGCCTAGCTGCCTGCACTGCACGCACCTTTGTAGTGCAGGCAGCACAGCATGCAGGCAGGCCCTAATGCAGGGGGGAGTGGGTGTTGGTAGCACTGTAGGAGAGGGGCCGGGGACTGGAGCTGAGTGTGAACCAAGTTGTTGTCCTTTTAGTTCTGGGCTGTGCCACTAGACTTTCCCTGAAGCAGCACTGTGTGCTGGGAGCCTGGCTGCTCTGTCCTCCAGGGTCATGGAGCACAGCCAAGGTGCAGTGATGCTCGTGAGAGGAATTGCAAAACCTCTTGCCAGGTTTGCGGTAGCAAAGTTCAGGCTGTGGCCATTTTGCATTGCTGCTGCAGAGCCCCACTCCCCAGCCTTGCCTGGGGCTGGGAGCCCTGTGGCTGCCACAGCAGCAAGACTTGCTCGTCTTGCCATGTGTGTTAACTCACGCTTGCTCCATGCGGCATGACAGAGCATGGCCCCATGTCCCACACTTTGCATCCAGCCTTGCTTTGGACCACGGTGCCTGATGCTCTGCTCTCTCCTGGCATTAGCTAAGGCTGAGGAAAGCATCAGCTGCATTGGCACAGGCAGCTGAAATGGCACAGATGATCTGTAGGGTCAGATCACTGAAGCCCAGCGGATAGGGGCTTGGAAGGTCTGTGTGTGTGTGTCACTGTTTAGTTAATCAACGGGCACGGGAAGTCCTTGGGTGCTGTCATACCTATGTGTATGTGCACATATGTGTGTGTGTGTGTGTATATGTATATATATATATGTAGCGCTATAGCATCTTGCTACTGTTTGGACCCCGTAAGCGTTTTTCCAGACAATGCTTGCGCGCAGCGAGCGCCTGGTCACCTGATCTCAGGAAGCCAATCTATGCAGGGATCTCAGGAAAGAACAGTTGGGGTTTTATGAAGCTGGCATAATTTACAGCTAAAATAGCACACCAGAAATATGTCCAATCCAATCTCCTTTGTAATCTTGTTTTCATTTAAGCCTCCAGGGTGGCGATGGGGGGAGTAAGGAAAGCAAACTCTGAAGGGAGTTTATTACCCATGCCAGGGAGATTTGCGTGATACTCTGTACAGAATGACCTCAATTCGCAGAGGTGAAAACTGGCTGTGGTGCTCCCCAGCTTGAAAGGGTGTATCCTGCCTGTGCTGGGGGCCTTGGCTGCAAATCCTTTTGCAGGTGGCTGTGTGATGTGCTCGGGACCATCCATGCCGTGGAGCCATCCCAATGCCTGCTCCCGTGACTGGGCAGAAAGAGCAATGGCGATGCATCAGTGACCATTGTGTTTGTGTTGGCCTGGTCTGCTCACCAGGAAAAGGAATGAAATTATCTCACTGCTGCTGCCATTGCGGGTTGCATTTCTCTTTAGTTTTCAAACCACATATTGTCCCAGATCTCCTGCCAATAGCAGGGAGCGAACTGATAATGCAGCTGCTATTAATAAAGCAGCGTTGTTACATATTCATATCAATCAGACTTCTAATTCCACAATATTTAAAAAAAAAAAAAAGGCAGTGCTTCACCGGGGAGATGGAGGAAGGTGTCAAGGTGGGATAGTGTTGGGAGATGCATTTTACCAGCATTGGGAGAACCTGCTCCCCTCACACTTCTTCTCTTAGGGATTTCCGCGCTGAGCTGGCCCTGGGGTCCTTGCCCATGTCCCCCTCAGCCTTCCTTCTCCCCAGCAGCGCTGAGCTAAAAGGTGGGATCCCAAAGGTGGTTGCGGGATTCCCGGAGCACTGTCACCGCGGGAAAACGGAAGCGGTGCGAGACGGGGGAGCACTTAATTCAGGCGGGTGGGCTGGCAGGAACAGCTCAGTGCTCTTCTCCATTTTATGTAGAAAATTTCACATATTATGTAAATTAAAAAGCAAAGTATGGAAAATCTGGATATAAATCTGGGATGTATATATGTTTGTACAGCCATTAGAGAGGAAAGTATACTACAGAATCCTGGCCAATGGATAAATATACTTATGCTGCCATTCCGGCAATAAAATATGCTTTTTGTCATTGCTACGGTATATAAAAAAGTACTGTCTCCAAAACTGTAGCAGCATTTTAGGGTAAACCATAAATTGGAAAAGATACCTAATTATTCATAGAGTATTACAGAGGTGTTGGTAAATGACTTCACCATTAAGGCAGCACCGACACTTGCCCGTAAAGCAAAACCCTCTCTCTCACTTCTTAATGATTGAATTCTATGTCCAGATTTGGCCAAATAAATCTTGCGAGGCCGAGCATGTTTTCTGTGAACACTGGTCTGGAAACTCGCCCTTACCTTCTGGCCAGGAACATTTTGAAATGCAGCCGTAGCATCTCTGAGTCCTCTGACAAGCCCTGCGGTCCCTGAGCCTTTCCTGGCTCTCTCGTCCCCGGTGCGTGTCAGAGCTGCTCCCATCTTATCTCTGCTTCCTCTGGCTCCCAGTGCATATCAGGAAAGGGAGCATGGTTGTTCCGCCAGGTTCCCAGCACTGGCAGCCCCGGGAAGGGGGCTGGCATTGAGCCCTCCCGACAGTGGCTTTCGGTCGCTGCAGCAAACAGTTTCCAAGCAACTCAGAGACTGTTGGTCTAAAAGGACTCTTGGTAGAGGCATGTAATATTAACTGCAGTTATTAAAAGGAGCAACGCTAAAAAGGATGTGGGAAGGGCAGCCAATGGTGTAGCCAATATCCTTCTGCCATCACTCATATCATAAGTGCTTTAACAAATCTGGAGGCATGTCTCAGCTGAAATGCCTATAGATGCCCAGCAAGGCTGCAGGCAGCTCTGGTTCCCAGCCTGCTCCTATGAGTGCTGCAGGCAGGCTGGGTACAGGGCACTGCTGTCCTGCCAGCTTTTCAGCTGGGCACTGGGACAAATGCAGAGGATGCAAAGGATGTGGTCCCTGCCCCAAAGAACTCGCGTCTTGGGACTCCATCCAGCTCTGAGACCTTTTTTGAGCGGATCTGTTCCCTGGCACTGCCCAGCTGTGGCATAGCCTACAGCGAGTGCTCCTCTTATCTGGGAACAGGCGGGTCCATCTCCCTGTGCAGATATCCAGCCTCGGTCCATGCCCTGCCATACGTTTCCTCTCTGGAGGCTTAACTGCTTCTTTCAGGTCATATTTCCTTGCTCTGCCTCTCTTTATTTCCAGTGTTTCGATGCTCCCTTGCATCCTGCACCTGCTTCTGTCACTGTCTGCAGCCACCTTTGAGCATCCATCCCCCTCTCTTCATCTTGGTTGTTGCTTGCTCCTGTTGACTTTGGGCTGCAATGGTGGGGCATGCTCGTGCAAAGACCATGGACTGGTCAGTACTGAGAATTACCCCATAGCGCTGCGTTCGGGTGGAGAAAGCAGCGGGAAGGCACTGCCCGCAGGCACTTGAAGCAATCTGTCCCTCCATGGGGAGTGGTTTGGAGGTTGCTCCCTCCATTCCCTTACAAGCACGAGCTGGAAATCCTCCTGCTGCTGCTGCCCATGGTCCCAGGAGACTGACGCGGTGCTGGTGGGAGGTGGGCCAGGAGGTTGGCAGGAGTGTGCTGCCATCAGCGTGTACAGCCAGCCCACCTTGGCTGGCACATCCCTCCTCCCAGCTGCTGGGGTTGGACCCAGGTCTCTCTGGGAAAGACTTGAGATGGTGTCTGGGTGGTACCTACCCGGGCTGGCTGCTCTCCAGCCCCGTGCAAGCCTCTCCCATCCCAAGGGCAAACAGAGATCCCAGCGCTGTGCTCTGGCCAGGGACTGGGAGTGATCTAGTGGCTCTTTGTCATGTGATGGGTGTCTCTAAGTGGGCTGGCTGCAAAAATCCCAAAACATCTCCAGAGGACCACAATAGTGCCTGGAAAAGTTCAGATACAACTCAGGGGAATATTACTGCCTGGATGCCTGAGCTGTTTTTCCTGAGGGCAGTGAAAATACAGGCTGCAGCTTGTTGGCCTGGGGAGATGGGTGGTGTGTGGGCAGCTGAGGGGTTTGGCTGTCTGCAGAAAGCCCCTGTAGCATTGCTGTATGTTCATAGGAGGCACAGCAGGATCTCTGCCTTCATCCCCATCAGCAAAAGCATGGGGAGGAGTGCCGGGACGCTTCCCTGTGGCCAGCTGGCGTCAGTGGGAGAGGCCAGCAGCATCAGCAGGGCTCCTTCCAGGTCTTCTGAGCTCCCAGGAGCCTGAGCCCAAGGGAGGAAGGACCCCATGGCAGGGCTCACCAGGATGTGAGCTCTGATCCCCAAAGCTAACCCCTTTCTTTGGCGGAGTGAGTGAGTGTGGCTGGGAGGTGACAGGCAGCTGGGAACAAGTCCACCTTGTTTACGCTGGACGCTGGAGCTTCGATCCCACCAGACAGACCTGCACACTCCTCCATAAGCCATCTCTGGTGTGAAGCCACACAGTGCCAGTGTGCCGGAGCAGTGTCCTGCTCTCACAGCACCAGCAATGCTGTGAGCAGATCTGCCACCCTCCCTGCCTCCAGCCACCCACAGTTGGTGTTAAGACTCCGTGTTAAGATAAAAGGCTCAGCAACTCCTCAAACCAATCCCTTGGTTTGGATGCAGGGATGCCACAGCAGTGGGGCTGGGGTGCTGGGGGTGGCCTAGCGGGGTTGCTGGGGGGAAGGAAGGTGGTGGAGCAGCTTGTGGGATGCTGAAGCAGGCAGGAGTGGGGTGCTGAATGGGAGGGAGGACCAGGTGCTGCCACCCGGTCACTTGGTCCCCAGCATCGTGTAGCAGTCAAAGCCAGGCTTGTTCCACCTGAAGTGGGTAGAAACTGAGGTTAGTCCTGCTGGGTGGACTGGCACTGCCAGCAAGCCCCTTGCTC
>NW_008825532.1:1874393-1875528 GCF_000699105.1 Pygoscelis adeliae
GAAAGAGTAAGAGAGTTAGAGCTAATTGAGAGAAGTAAGGAGCTGTATTGGTAGCAGGTGGGATTACTGGTGTCACAGGGGATCTGCAAAGTGCCTGTGCTGTTTGCTGTGGTTATACGTAGCAGGAGGCATCTGGCTTTTCTCACCTTGTCCACAAATTTAACTTTCTGTCTCTCCTGAGGTAGTGTGAGCTCAGAATGGAGGGGAGATAAGGAGGAGGTGTTTTTTTGCTGATCAAAAGCAAATCCAACACATATGTTATTGTGAGCAAACACGGGCACTGCAGGAGTGCCGAGAGGCCAAACATGGCTTTCTGTGCTGGAGGAGACCTGCCCGAGGGCAAGGCAGGGTTGGGAAGGGGCTGGGCAGCCAGGCAGGGGCTTGCAGAGCAGGTGGACGTGAGATCCATCTCTCCCTGGGCGTGGGAAGAAGCTCCTTGATTCTGGAAATATCATTGAGGCACTCAAATCCAGAGATGGATTTGAAGAGGCAGCTGCTGTCATGGTCCAAGTGGGCAGAGTCCTGGTCCTCAGGCAGGCATTTCACCCTGGAAATGGAAAAGGCTCAGCTGACTTTGCAGCTCTTCCCGATGCTGGTTTGGGCTGGGCTCTGTCCTGCCCTGCTGCCTCAGACCCTAGGGCAGCAACCTGCACCAGGGCAGCAGCCGAAGGAGCCTCGTACCTCCTGGGCAAGCGATGCCACCGGTCTACATGTGGCACCATCTACGTGTGCGATAGCTGCCCCAGGCTGTTTACAAACAGGCTGTGCTGGAAAGGTGCCCAAAGAGAGGCTGTGGCAAGAGGAGAGAGGGCAGGGTCTTCCCGCAGGACCGGGAGCACGAAGGGCTGCCTTGCAGCATGGGGTCCCACGTGCCGGGACAGCTGGGCCATTGGGAATGGCTGAGCAGGGGGCTGTCTACTGCAGTCCAGCATCTCCTCCGGTGCTCTAGGGCGGGTGGGGACCCACAAAGTGGACTTTGCAAAATCTGGGTCCCCACCCGCCCTGGAGCACCGGAGGAGATGCTTCACTATCTCTGGCCAGACAGTGCTGGCAGTGGGAGGGGGTCACCGTCGCTGCCCACGGAGACACTCGCACTGGGGACATGCTCCTGCCACTGGCTGCGGGGGGGGGCGGT
>NW_008825532.1:1875600-1883123 GCF_000699105.1 Pygoscelis adeliae
TGGGGGTAGGAAATAGCATCGTGCGGCTGGCTCTGCTGGCATTTACTGCGTCATGAGTTGTCCTTCCTCCCTGTGCAACATCAGTGGGACTCAGCAAGTGACTACTGCCAGGCAGGCGAGCATGCGTAGAGCAGGGACTGGTGTGCCAGGAGCTCAGACCTGTATGAGGGTCTGGTGGCTCCAGCGACATTGTGAGAAGCAGTTGTTCCCACTCAGGGATGCTGCATGGTTATGGCACAGCAGTATCTTATCAGCTGTCCCAGTTAGACCCACCTTGCACCGGGGGAAATGTGGTGGACAGGTGTGAAACAGTGCCACCACTGCTGCCCTTGTCTCACATGTGTCACCCTCCATCCTTCCAAATCAGCACTTGATCCTTCCAAAGCTGCCTAGCTTGCAAGGCTGAAACAGCTCTCAGGGTCCTCCACCGCCACCGAGGATGGCACCATGCTTGTGGCCCGTGCCGCTCTCAGCAGCAGGGTAGCCATGCTCACCATTGTGGCTCTGGCACCAGCTATGCAGCCCACTCAAGGGCTTGGGGTTGCAAAACTGACCCACCATGGCGGCGGATGAGTGTAGAAGAAACCCAGAGCAGAGGAGCATGGCCAGGGCTGTGCAGCAGTGGGTGGCACACTAAGCCCCGCTCCTCTCGAGCCCGTAACATCAGGCTTTGGGAACATCATTGCCTCCATGCCAGGGAGCATGTGCTGAGGCAGGGCAGTCCCTGCCTGTTGAATCAAGACTCACAGGTCCCCCCTTAGCCCTCCCCTAACCAGCCTCCTGCCTGCCGTGGTGGCTGCTGCCGCCGTCCCAGCCCATCCCAAGTAGCCCACATAGGGTTTTTTTTCCCCAGTCCTGTGCTCTTGTTGCCTCTCTCAACACCTCTGCTCCACGCGAAGCCGACTCCGGCAAGTCCGACCTGTCATGCCACAGCAGCAAACGCCAGCTGCCCAGGAGCGCTGACAGGGGAATGTGAAGCAGCAGTGTGCCCCACTCTGTGCCCGGTTTGGGGCATCCTGGCAGCAGCACCTTAACCTCTTCTCTGTCTCCACATGCTGGGTCTTGATGGCCAAGTGCCTTCACCGTCTGTGCTTCGGTTTCCTTATTCTTCCAAGGGGAGCAATAGTAATGGCTCTGAAGTGCTTTGGGAGGAAAGGGAAACACTGAGCGCTGTCTCTGTCCCTGCTGTGACAGTCAGTGGGATGTGGTGGCCTCCTAAAGGCCCTCTGCCCAAGGAGGCCTCTCTCCACCTCTCGGCGCTTTGAAGAGATGTGATGCAGCTCTTGGCTAAACGAATTTTCGTTCTCTGTGGCTCTTTTCTTTCCTACTCAGCATTCAGGGAGCATCATTTTGGTAACCAAGGTATTTGCATAATCTGTATTTTGTGGTAATTGCTCCCTTTCAGAAGAGGTGCTTATCATCCCAGCGGTTTTTGGGGAGCTTGTGCTATCTTTGAGGCCAGGTGAGGAGGTAGTCCCCAAAGTGGGGTGGCTGGGCTGCTATCCTGTGGCTCGGGGGATGCCTCCCCCAGGGCAAGGAGGCTCAGGGGAGCCTTTTGCCCACAGGCTTCTGCACCATCAGTGATCTCCTGCTGCAAGTCTCTTCCTCACCCTGTGCCTCAGCTTCCCCTTAGCCCCAGAGCCTCCAAGCTGGGGGGGAGGATTTTCTCATGCCACGTGCCTCCATGCAGCGGGACACAGGGTGTCCGTCTCTGCAGGAGCTGCCTTCCCAGGGCTGCTCTCTCTCTCTCCCTGATGCCGTGGCATGGAAAAGCAGCCGCTGGGAAACGCTTCGCAGCACTTTAGCAGCTAGCAGAGCAGTGGAGTGGGGCAGGAGGCGTGGGGCTGTCACCCAGCTGCAGGAGATGCTGCTCCATGGGGACACCATGGCTTTCTGCCCTGTGCCACCGCAGCACAGCACCTGGGGGAGCGGGGGGTCTCAGGGGGCAAGCAGTGGCCGGTGCCTGGCGTGTCCACCTGCCACCCTCGCCGGCCCGGCAGCGTGACTCACTCCCCGAGCGGCAGCTCCCACGCGGCAGTGTTTCCAAGAGACTGAGGAGATGTCTCCAAATGGCAACAGCTGAACAGGGAGCCTGGGTCCTTGTCCCCGGGGCCTGGGTAGGGCGTGTGCGCTCCCCGCCCTCCAAGGAGAGCTGGGAAGCAGCCGGCTGGGGGGCAGGACCCCCGCGCCTGGGGTGGCAAACCGGGCAGCCTGCCTTGGAGTGGAAAGCAGCAAAGCCAGTGTTGGCAAAGGTTGGAAAGGCCGTGAGGAGGCAGCTGCTTGACTGCTGGGATGTGGCAGCAAGCAAGGGAAATGCCCAGCTCCGAGGGCTCAGCCATCCACAGCCCTGGAGAAGGAGAGGCAGGCAGCCAGCTCTCCACAGGTTTGCAAGCTGGCTGTCGGGTTTGCTGTCCATTAAGTGTGGGGAAGCACAGCCTGTTCTGGTCTTGAATTATTTGTGTGTCTTGCTCTTGCGAAGCCCACATGTGTTGTCCGCAGGTCCTGGGATGCCTGTGGGTCTGGGACAGGCAGCAATGCAGAAACCAGCCTGGCCCATGGTGCAGAGGTTAAACCATCCCTGTGCTCTCTGACTGCAAGAGAAAAAAACAGCACGTCCTCTTCCAGGTGCCCAGGCGGTGTTGGTGCTGCCTGACCTGACTACTAAGCAAGGGCTGAGGTTTCTTGCAGTACTAATCCCAGTGCATGCCCAGCCGTGCCGTCCCCCCATCCTTCTCTGGGCAGGAGCAGGGTGCTGCGTCTGTCCCTGTTCCCCTGCGCCGGCATCGCTCCCAGCATGGCTCTGCCATGCAAACACAGCTCCTCTTTATTGCCTGCTCTAGCCTCCAGGCCTTGCTTCTGTGCTGCCATCAGCCAGACAGTGGAGGCTGCTCCTGCCCTGGCACCAATCATCTCCCCAGCTGTATTAAGTCTTGGTTTATCTGTATAAAATTTCATGTCATTTATCTTCCTAAAGGCTGGCAGGTAATTCTGTAATTGCCATTCCTCCTATGGTGCTGGCCTCTCCTCTCTCCCTGCTAGTTTGATGACCTCTTCAGGTTTAATCTCCCGGGAGTTTACATTGTCTTTGCAATCCCCAAGGAGTGATGCTGCTAAATCTGGATCCCCGTGCCGGTCTCTCTGGGAAGCCCTTAATTCCCTTTCCCATTAGCGGGATGCCTGGTTAACAACCCCTTGTGGCTCCTCTTCTGGTCCTTCTCCCCATGGAAGTGCTCTGGCCTCAGGGGCTGGCTGCGTGAAGCGCAGGGGTTTGGCTGTGGTGGAGTCCTCTCCTCCTGGCAGCTCTCACCTGGCCCCAGCGCTCAGCTCTGGCGGAGGGTCCCCCCCATCCCCAGGCAGCCAAACCCGGGGCTGGGTGAGCCTGGGGCACTGGGACGCTGTGGCAGTGTTTGCCCCACACCCTGCAGACCCCCTCTTTGATTCCTTCCGGAGGGAGGCGGGTGATACCTCCCACACAAGGTAGGACTTCAAAGCACTTTGCACCTAACGCCTTGCCTCAGAGACCCCATGGACCCCACGGACCCCATGGAAGTTTCTCTCTGCAGCCCCCCCGGGAGGCAGCTCGTTACCATCTCACAAGCAGGGTAGGTGGTGGGATGCAGGGCGGGGGAAGTCTGCACTGGGAGCATCTCCCAGGCTGTGGGCTTTCGCTGGCAGAGGATCCTTTCTTCAGGTTAGACAGAGGATGCTTTGAAGTGGTTCAGTGCTCAGTTGGTTTTTGTGCTTTGCTTTTTTTTTTCCCCTCCCTTTAATGGGAATTGTATTTCGTGTGTGAAGCAGCTGGTAATTCTCCTCCTGGCTGCTGCTGTGTCACCTCTGAGCAGCTCTCATGAGACTCCTCTTTTCAATAGCTGTACAGAGAACTTGAGCAGAAGAGCCTTGGGTCTGCTCCTGCTGTAACCCTACTGATTAGAGAGACGTTTCTGAGAAGGCTTTAGATACCTGGTCCTGCCTGGGGTGGGGACACAGAGAAGAGACCTTGCGAGCAGCATCCCCACCCCATTTGCTGCGGTTGTCAACCTGGGGGTCTGTACAATCGCAGCCAACACAGCACAGTGTGTGCCTCACTGATGCTTAACAGCAATAAACTGATGTTTTTGTTTTTTTTTTAAAAGTGCTTTCCTCAGTCAAAATCCTCTAGTCCCAGAGGGGACCCAGGCCTGAGCTCGGTGAGGGAAGGGAGTGTTCCCCAGAGAGTTGGGGCTGTCCCAGAGCTGTGGGTTCCTCCGGGGAGAGAGAAAGACCTTGTGGTTGTGGGAGAGAAGCTGGATGCTCCCGTCTCAGTTCCCATCCCTTGGCTCTGTAAGAGGAGGATGCCAGGGTTTGCTTGTCTCAGCTCTTCAGAGGATGATCTCTTTATAGCAATGCCTTCCCTTGCTACCTGTTCACGCAGGATGAGATCCAAGTTAGATAGTCCCCGCTAATGCTGATACTAATAACTTGCCTGTGTTTACCTGCCCCCAGCAATATTCTTGCAAATGAGGTGTCAGCAGGGATGCTGGCACGTGTGAGCCGCTGCATGTGGCTTTTACAGGACCAATAAAGCGAGGCTGGGGCATGTGGTCAGGAATCACGCTGGCATCCAGCCGGAGAGCCAGTGGCACATGGGGAAGGTCTGTCTCCCAGGCTGGTTTGAGATGACAGCGTCTCATCATGTGCTCCTTCACCTGGCGCTTGTTCAACAGAGGGTCCTTGTGGAAATGGCTTGAACTTCATGTGTGCTAACCACAGCTCCTGCAGTCTCCTCTGCTGAGAAGGTGGCAGTTTGTTACCCCAGCTTCAGCGCAGACTGCTTCCCCAGGAATCGCTCTGCTTGGCATGAAAAGCAAAGGCCAGGCATAACACCTGTGGGTGTCCCAATCCCTGAGCAATTTGGCTGCAGAGCCCTGCTCCTGCCTGTCCGTGAAGGAACTGGGCCAGATAAGTCTCTGATCTCCCAGTCCCGCAGCACCGGACGTAAGTGATGCCCCCAGCCACAGCTCTGAAGAGACTGGGAAGCATCTCTCAGCCATTAACGCTGCATCTCTGCCTCAGTGGCCCTAGGCATTATTTGGAAACTGCCCCTAGACCCTGAGCCTGTTATTGCCTGTAGCCTGTAGCATCCGATATACCTCGACCACTACGTGCAGCAGGACTGGTGAGTCTGTGTGACCAAGGACTTGGGAGCATCTCATCTCTGTCCTGCAAATTTGTGGTACCACCTGTCGTTACCAAAAGCGCTGCTGCATACTCCATCCCCAGTGTGCAAATGGGCTGGCAGGGAGCCATGCCTCCGGGAGATCTGCTCCTCCTTCCTCTGCCATGGACGCTGGCTCCAGGATTTGCAGATGCTCTGGGTCAGAGGGTTTTGTCTCTCCTCCTTTTTAATTGCAAAGAGGATAATAGGTTTTGTGGTTGAGCACAAGCGCGGGAAACCTGCGAGCTCTCCTTCCTCCCCAGCACCCATGCAGCTCCCTGGCAGCAATCAGGCTCCTCTCGCCCCCGCAGCTCGGAGGAGCTGGCTAGCTGAGTGCCGAGAGGGTGCCAGAGCACCCCACTGTGTTCAGTGAGGAGAGAGGTCTGTGCTAGCCACCTTCCCCTGGAGCCAGGCAGGCTGCCTGCTCCCCTCCAACCTCATTGCGACCCCTTCCCATGCTTGCAGTGAGCCCGTTACCATGCCTAGTTAACAGGCTGGGGTGGAGGCTGGTTTGTATGGATTTAGCATGAAGAGTGTGGGCCTGGAGCCCACCGCCTGGGGGGTGGCTTTCTGAGTCAGAAGAGTCTGGGGGGCTGTGACTGACCTTCTCCCAGGGTGCCCTTTGAGTTAGTGGCCTTCCTTCCACCCGTCCTGGTGGCCTTCCATCCTTCGTGCTTCACTGTGTAGGGCTATTACGAAAAACATTCCCCTTCCGTGAGGGCTTGGCCAATGCTGCAGTCATCACTGAACCCTGGGGCTGGAGCTGAACCCCCAACCTCTCTCTTACCACTCCTTGCCCCGGGAGCCCCCCAGCTTTCCCATATGGATGTCCATCCTAGCCCCAGGACAGAGTTTGTAGCTCCCATCTCCCTGTGATAATGAGCTGCTGGCAGCCAGGAGGTATCAAGGACCAACTGGCTCATCTGCTGAGAGTGTTTGATTGTTGTTGTTATCATTTTGATTACCTTTTTTATAGGCTAGCAGAAGGATTTTAATCTGGACAGTGAAGTAGGAAATGGGAGAAGCTGTGCCCGGAGCTCGCCGAGGAGGCGGCGGGGGCTGGTGGCTCCTTATCCACGTCTCCGAGAGGTGATTCTGATGCTCCCGGCCAAACTAGGAGTGTCAGGGAGAGGCGTTCCTGGCCTGGCCTTGCGGGACTGCAGTTGCCCCTTGTGTTATTCACAGCCCAGCTGGTGCCCAAACAGCCAGTGATGCTTAACCCTGATCTCACAGCTGCCTGGAGCCGGTCGCTGCCTCAAAGCATTGATCTGAGCAGGCAGAGGAAAGGGCGGCGAGCTCCCAAGGCCAAGTTTCAGCTCTCCCTCCTGCTTCTTGTGACTCAGGACAGACAAAGTCATCTGATGTGTTCCCGCCAGCGGCTACGAATTGTCATTCACTAAAAGTGCCAAGGTGACAGCTGTGGAGACCACGGGCAGTGGTTTCGCTTGCAGATGAGGAGCAGCGTATATCTTGGCCTTGCGATGCTCTCCGGATGCTAACATGGCCGGTGTGAATGGGCATGGTGGTTTAGGGAGCCGCCGCTGCTGTGCTGGGCTGTGCCGCCCTTCCTCCGAGGCTCGGCCACTGCCCGGCAGCTGGTTCGAACTGCTGCAAAATGGGTTTGTTTCAATCCCCCTTGGTGAAAGCAAAGTAGCGGTGCTGTAGGCAGATCTGTTTCACACTGCAGCGGCTCGGGGGCACAGACAGTGGCAAGGGAGGGGATGTGGATGGGAAGCAGGGCTGCATCCCAGGGGACTCAGCCAGCCCCACTGGGGCTGGTGCAGGGAGGTATCTTGCCCCATCCTGAGATCTCCGTGCCACCACCAGCTTCTTCACTGGGGATGTGTTTCTGAAGGGCTGTTGCAGTGTGGGTGTGAGGTGGCCCAGGACTGTCACACAGGCCCTCCATCACTCCTCCTGCTGTACCCACAACTCCAGCCACCTGCCACCCACGTCAGCCCCAGCCTCAGGTGCTCGAGTGGCAGCCAGTTGGTTGTTTCAGCCATCATGGTTTGCAAAGCCCGTGGGCAGCAGACTGTGGCAGTCCTGCTGCAGAAGAGATGCAAGGGGCCGGGTGACAAAAGCGTTGGCCAGCGCCCCTTGGATAGGCGGCTGCCCAGAGAGATAATGGAGGGGAGGCAATGCTCCCACATGCTGGGGACTCTGGGTGCTGTGGCATAGCAGGGGTACCGCAGCCCCACGGTGGTGCGGGTTGCAGGGCATCGTGCAATAATGTGTTGCAGCTAATGCTGTGTGACAGTTTGACAGGTCCTCCCAGGACAGCCGGAGCTGACATGCCATCTTCAGAGCTGTCACTCTTTGGCTTCCA
>NW_008825532.1:1883290-1884352 GCF_000699105.1 Pygoscelis adeliae
GGCTCTGGCAGGAGCCAAGCATTGCCATATCCTGCTCCAGGGCTCACCCCTGCCCAGCCCCAGCAAGGGGTTTTGCACCCACTTGGGCGAGCCACAGTTGCCGCAGCATACAGTGCTCACGGCGCCCTGGCTGGGGAGCGGGTGGGGATGGCATCGGCTCCTTGGGGCTGGGCAATGACCCCTGCCAGGCTCAGGGAGCCACTTTAGGAAGGAAGGGGCTAGAGGTGCTCACGTGGGGCTCACCCAGAGAAGGTCCTTGAGGCAGCTCCTGCCCAGCCTTACAGGATGATGGGCTGGATGTGGAGCTTCACACGTAAAACGCAGGAGCAGAAGGACATACTGCTGCCTTCCCCAGCCCCTGAACTTGACCCAGGATGTGAGCAGCATGCTGTATGGACCACTGTCCCCCTGGCAGGAGCTCTGGGGCATGAGGTGCCATCATGGACCAGCCCGGGGGGATGCTTGCGGTCCCGTGCCTTCCATTTCTCTGCTCTGCTGGGTGCTCTTGATGCTTTTTAAGAGCAGTGAGGCTCCCGGTACTCAAACCATTTCACTCTCAGAGAGAAACAAACTGGGAACACGCACAGTGAAGCAGAATTACCAGCGTGTCTGGAGAGGCAGGGAGCTGGAACAAGACAGGCTCTGACAGCTGCTTTCAGGAGGTCTGCGGGAGACCGAGCAATGTGTCAGCCATGCACAGCTCGTCCTGCAGAGCATCAACCCCCATTTTGCCCGGCTGCCTTTCAGCACACACAGCCTGTCCATGTCTCAGGAGCTGCCTGGCTCTACCTGTCCTGGCCGTGAAATGCATTTGGGGTGGGCGCTGGGGCAGCAGCTGTGGGCTGCTCCCTCGTGGGATGGTGGCTGAGCGATGGGGACACACTGGTCCTGGTGGTGGGGCTGGAAAGCAGCATGTGTTTCCAGGCTGAGTCATGCTGAGGATTGTGTCTTGTTCCTTGTTAAGAGTCCAGATACAATATTTGCTTGGCAGAAGTCAGCTCATCACCCACCTCTCCCCACCTGTCTGTCTGTCCATCCCTCCCAGCTCCCTCACGTAGCAGC
>NW_008825532.1:1884368-1895905 GCF_000699105.1 Pygoscelis adeliae
AGAATAGCATCGGTAGGGAAAAAAAAAATCTCTGTCTGGAAGATTTGGGTTGCTCTGCAGGGCTGTAAGGTCAGGAACGCAAAAGCTGGTGCTTGCTATGCAGAGCACGGAGCCAGCATGCCGGGCAAGCAGGTACTTACTCAGCTGCAGCTGTGAGGGCCAGCTTTGCACTGGGGTGAGGGCTTGCATCTATGAGAGGGGGGATAAGATGCTACCAGGGCCAGAAGGGGATGGTAGGTGAGCAGGGGAGATCGAGACACCCTGAGCTCCTGGGTGCCCCTCGCTGTCCCCCATGCCGGCCAGCGAGGTGGTCGGAGCTGTGGAGGCGGACAGGGCACATGCGCTGCTCTGTCCCCCCTCGCCGAGTTGTCTTTGCTCAGCTGCTCTGTGCCTAGGTTATCGTAGCTTTGATTCAGCTCCAAAATTGCCTTGGCTGAAACTCTGTCTCTATTGTTTTCAGTCTGCAGGAGCATCATTGAATGTGTCAAAAAGATAAATTGGAGAAAAGGAGAGGAAAAAAAAAAAGAGGAGAGCAGTGCGGTTGGTGAGGAGAGCCGTGCCGGTTGTGGTCTCCCAGGGCAGCTGGCTGCTTCAAGCACACACTCCCTTCCCAGAGGCAGCTCCTTGCCCTGCTGCCCAGCTCCCTCCCCACAGCCCTGTCCCCTTCTCTGCAGGGCTGGACACCCTTCCAGATATCCCCCTTCCCTTCTGCCAGAGGGGTTTTTCCCTTCAGCAAAGCTCATTTAGGCTTAGCACCTGCCCTGCGCGAGCCTGGTCTGGGAGCACCAGGAGCGCCGGGAGCACAGCCTCCAACACCTGCTCTCTGTACCTGCCCTGGCTGGGGCTGAGACGGCAAGTCCAGCCCGGTGGATGATGAGCTAAAGCCCCTGTAGATCAGCCAGGAGCACTGTAGCAGGGCTCTGGAGATGAACAGAAAAGAGGTAGGAGGGAACGAGACAAACCCAAGCAGGACAGACAGTGAGAGGTGTCCTGGGCCCTGGGCGGCGGCTCAGAGCAGACCTGTGTGCATCCCCAGGGGTTTCACTCGCTGGTGGGCTTGTGCACATCTCAGGGTACAGCATGCCAAAACACCTGGTCCAGGGTCCATGGAGCTGGGGAAGGTCTGTGCAGCACAGACCCAGTCTGCATGGGTTGGCTTGGGCTCCAGCCCAGGCTTTCTAAGGAGTCCAGGGGGCCCCCATCCCAACGGTTTGAAGAGGGTTCAGGCTTCTGCATCCCTGGAAGGATCAGGCCTGAGGGATAAGGTTGGGGGTTATCTGTCCATTTGGGATTATCAGTCGGTGCCGGAAGACATGGTGCCATCCAAGGGCTCCTGGAGCCAGCGCTGGGGATGCGGCACTGAACAGCTCGGGCAGGTTGCTGTCATAATGCTTTCACCACTGCTAATGCAATCAGCCTCCTCCAGGACATAGCTATCAGGGGAACCCCTGTCTCGAGGGCTCATTAACTGCCAGGCAGAGAACAAGCGTGCTCCCAGGGGGATCAGGAGGGTTAAATCCCACCGAGGTGCCGGGACCCCTGGTTTGGCTCCTGGGAAAGGTGCTCGTGGTGAGTTATGGGAGGTTGAAGAGGCAGTTGTTACTGCTGTTGGGGACACCAGGGCAAATTAATAGCCTATTAAATAAAATGTCAGCCAGAAATGGATGAGAACTGGCATTGCTTTTTCAGCTTGCACTTTACAAAATGAATCTCCTTGTGCACAGTTGATTTGCATATTCAAAATAGGCTACAGCGGAGGGGCTCTCCTTCTGAACCCGCTGACACCAGGGGCTAAATTGTGTAAATTCAGTTATCCAAATGCTCCTCTAAATTACTGGAACGATCTAACGACATAATCCATTGCCAGAGGAGATGGGTTTTCAGACCGTAAGCACCTTTGTTTCTGGAAACGACGTCAACTCATGCATGAGAAATGAAGCTGAGAAATTGCCTGTGAGCACCGAGCTGGGTCCCATGCCGGGGCAGATGAAACCATTCCCTGCCCCAGTTGCCTTTCACACCTGAAAAGGGAAAGATTGATCTATGTGAAAACTTCAGGAGGCAAATACTGAGCGGATCCCATTAAATAAGGCTGGTTTCAAATAGTAACTGATTTGCATGGGCTGATCAAACTAATTACCACAGCAGAAACTCGGAAAATCATCAGATTCTTATGCAGCAGGAGTGCTGAGGTCTGCTGCTATGAAGCTCGGTGCATAGATGCCTGCCAGCATTACCATGCCTTCAGCAGCAGCCACACCGGCATCTCCGCTGGGAGCTGTGCACGGGATGTGGCCGGCGTGCCGGCTCCATTTGAGGCAGTCGCTGCCCCCCTGCCAGCAGCAGCCTGAGCTGTCACTCCCCCTCATCTGACGGCAGGCAAACTCATGACATCACTAGTTTATAAATCATTTAGTCTAGTTTAGAAACCTGTTGGGGTGTTTCTCTGCACTACCGATGCTTTCCAAATGCCATGGTGCGTGTGGAGCGCGATGACCCTGCGGAGCAGCGCCTGCTGGCACGGGCAGAACCAAGCCACCAGCAGCAGGGGCCACCCACACAGCACGTGGGTAATGAGCATCTCCGTCTTGCTGGTAATTTGGTCCCATCTGGTACGCCGGGGACCGAAAGGCTGGGCTGGCACCTGCGCTCCTTCTGACACAGCTGGGCGAGTGTGATCTTGGGTGCTGCCTGGGAGCCCTGGCAGAGCGTGGGGGTCGTGTGCCAGTGGGCAGGCAGCCTGGTGGGTGACCAGCAGGGATTTGTGCCGTGGGCAGGCGGTAGCTCTTGGGTGGCATTTGGCCTGGTGGAAGGGAGGTCCCTTGGGCATTCCCAGCACCCCTGCCTGTGTCCCACGGGAGACCGTGTGTGCATGTATCCCATGAGGACCCCAGGTGTCTTCATCCCACAGGGGACTATGTGTGCCTGCATACCACGGGGACCCCAGGTGCCTGCATCCCACAGGGAAGCATGCTTGCATGCATTCCACGGGGACCCTGGGGCACACGTGTCAGGTTGTGCCGCCGCAGAAGCAGCTCCACGTCTCCGTGCTCGTGCTGTTTCCCCAGGCGAGTGCCTTCAGGTGACTTGTGGGCGAGGAGGCGTGCGGCTGGTGAGACGTGTGTCTCCCGTCGACAGAGAGACACTGTCTCCCGAGGCTGCTGATTCGGTGCAACATTTGTACACACACGTGTAGAAAACAGAGTACACGTGGGTGGGTGTGCCTCTAAATATAGGCCTGGCTACCTGGGAAGTGCACTGCACTCACAAGCCCGCTCACTGCAGCTTGCAGAGTCTCCTCCTCGCCCTGTGCCTGCGGGAGCATACTGGCACACGCAGCAGAACTCAGAGCAGGTTATAAAGAGATTATAAAGTATAAATTAAGCCTTTCTGCTAGAAATGCCGGCAGCCCCAGGCTGAAAGCATCACGCTCAAAGGCTCCCCCTACTCCTTTGCTTTTTTTCTTTTTTTAATGGTTTTGCCTTTATCTGGCATCAGCTCAAGAGCTTTACTGAGCCTTGGAGCATGGAAAGGGCTCCCAGAAAAGGCAGGGGTGGAGATGCTGTGTTTGTCACCTCCCATAAGTGAGTTCCTGTGTAGCTCTGGTCAAGGCGGGTGACAGTATTGGGGGCTTGGTGGGACAGTCCCCGCTGCCACGCAGGCAAGCTCGTGGGCCAGCTCCGTCGTGGCTTGGGGGACCTTCTCGCCAACGTTGTACTGCCAGAAATGCTCCAGGGTTTGCCACCTCTATGTCAAGGTGAGCTCTTGCCCTGGACGGGCTGGCAGGGCTGAGCAATGGGTAACTGGACTGCACTGGGAGGTGCTGGATGAGTTCACTGGGTCTGACTCACGCTCCCTCTGCACCTGGGGCCTGTCACGCAGCGTCTGGGCTGGGAATGTTGCTGTCGCTTCTGCGGTCCTGCTTCCTCCATTGGCATCCCTTCCCTCAGGCCTCTTCCCTGCTCTGCTCTGCGCTGGGTGGAGATAGCAGTCCCAAAAACCTCCAGCAAGTCATCAGCTGAGCAAATTGCCCTCTATAAATCCAGAGTGGAAGTCCTGGGATTCATGAGAGCCCAAAGGAAAGTGCTTGATTGGATTTTCAAGCCTCTTTCTGCGGTACTGAGAGAGAGGGGCTGACAGCCTCCCTGAATCTTCCTCACTGCTGCCTGGGAGGGGATGCAGACTGTGCCCTCTTGCTAATGGGATATAAAGGATCCGTAACTCTCCCCCCTTCAGCTTCCCTCTGGACTTGGTATGCAGCAATAAATTTCTCCTCCCTGCAAATCCTTTGGAGCAAGGCGGGCAGCTACAGGGTCCCTCGGGCAGGCGTGTGCTCCTGCTGCCTGGCTGCCAGAGGGGAGCCACCGCACCATGCAGCAGACAGAGCCTGTCCCCGAGGAGTGTGAGGCTCTGGGCACACGCTGTGTGCATTTGGGGTCTCTTACAGGAAAGGCACAGTTTGGGTTCCAGCTGCCTGTGCCAGCATGAGAGGGGCAGGAGCACCTGGGGCTGGCACTCATCACCTGGTGTAAGCCCCCTCCTCCCCACGGGGCCAAAAGTGTTTGTCTCCAGTACCACCAGAAAGCAAAGTTAATACAACACGAAGGTCTCCCGGGTTAAAATCGGGGAACACAGGAACTGAGTGGTTCAATCAGCAGCAGTAAGAGAGCAGCGGAGAGTGGCCAGGCTGTGGTGGGGAATTGGTGTCACTCCAAGCCCCCATCACGCAGCTGAAGTGTCACGCAAATAAGGGAGAAAAGTGCTGCGAATTTTATTCCATCGCTCCTTATCTCTGATTAATCCTCTTATGTGTTCATCTCATTTTAGCCCAGTGTTGACTGTCTGTTTACTGTATTCCTATAGTCCTCACAGAGATAAAAACCCCTCTGAGTCTGTAACATCTTCCCCAGACCTGCCCTGGCTGGGCGAGGGGGCCTCCTGCCCGCTGACACCGGTGGAGCACCACGGAGGAGAGGACCAAGGTAACGTGCTCGTGGTCACCACGGTGGACAGTAGCAGAGGAGGGGCTGGAAACCAGTTTCTCCCAGGTCCTAGATTAGTGCCCAGCCACCTGGGCATCCCTGAAGGGAGAGGAAAAATACCCTAAAAAAATTGTCCCATGGTGTGGCTTTGCAGCCCATGCTCAGGGCACGTGCTCAATGCACTAGAGAGAAGACGGGCTTTCCTCTCACCATCCCTGTCTCATTGCAGGCAGATTTGTTAGAGCCCTGCAAGGGAAGCCTTGCCTGTCCCATGTCCCTCTCCTCTGGCCCAGGCTGTCCAGCTCAGCTCAGTTTTGCTGGCAGCCCCGGGGTAGCGGCTCCCCTGCCCGCTGCTGGGTGAGGCAGGAGCACGAGCCTTCTGGGCCTGACCCTGTTGCTAAAGAATTTTGCCTTGATCCTCTTCTCGGCAAGGTGCTTCTCCAGCTGGGGAGAACAAAAATCCCTTAAACAGCCAAAAATCCTAGGGAAAATTGGAGGAGAAAATGGTGGGAGCCCCCAGGTAAAAACAATTCACATTTATAGGAGAATGGCGTCTGTAGCAGTGTGGGAACCTGCACAAATGAGGCAACCCACTGTCTTTGCAAGGCATTCAGACAGGTTGCACAGCATCCCAGCCTGTCCCCAGTTTGTGCGGGCACAGCCAGGCTGTGTGTGCGGACACCCTGGAGGTCTTCATCATCTCTCACGCTCAGCATCCTTCACTCCCACAGGTACCCAATGCCCCGTGGCACTGCTACCAAGCATCTGCCCCGGAGCCCTGCTGCCTCCTGAAGGCACCCAGCGGCACACTCAGGCGTGTGCAAGCGAGGTCCCATCTCTGCCACACTCACATGCGCCTCGGGGAGCCCATGCCAGTGGCCTGACACGTGCAGGTGAGTACGCGCCCCATCAGTGTGCCAGAGAGGTGGGCTCAGTTCCTCTCTCCCACTGTGTATTGAGGGAGAGGGCTCATCCCGATCAGGCTCTTCTTGGCGTAAATTCTTCCAGGTTTTGGCAAGCTATAGCATGGGAATTTTGGAGGCCTCTGGCTTTAGTAGCTGGAAATTGCTTTTCAAACCCAGTTGAATTTACAGCCTCCCCAGCATCCTGTGGCACTGAGCTCCGGGGATTTATTGGCTCTTGGCTGGCAAAGTCCTGCCTTCTCCATGTGTTAAACCTCCTTCCACAGGTGCCCTCCAGTTCTCATGCAGTGCCGTCTCCCTGCCCCATGTCATGCTGGTTTTAGGGGCCCCATCACAGTCCCTCTTCCTCTTCTCCTTTCCAGGCTGGAGACCCCAAGTCTTAGGTGGGGAAGATGATGTTTGTGAGTGTGGAAGGTGCGATCCAGGCTGGGCTTCAGGTTCTCGGTGGTGCTTCTGGCCATGTCTCACAAGGCTTGTTTCAGGACAGTCTCTCCTTGCACAGAAGCTGTTTCTTCTGTTAACCTGAGCGTGTCTGGAGGTTGGGGTCAGGGTCTTTGTTAGCCATGCTTACACTGTATTTTCTGTTAATAAGCAGTATTACTTTGGGAATGGCCCCTCTCACCCTCCAAGATGCAGCTCTGAGCACCAGGTCGGGCCAGTCCAACTCCCTGCCGGGGCGGCTGAGCCCCTCTCCATCCCTCTCTGTCACCCCCGGGGTATCACAGGTCCTGCGATTTCCACCTGGCCCCCATTCCCTCCCTGCCCCTCTGCCTGTGTTTATCTCTAGCTGAGATGCCAGGACCGTTTAAAAAGCTGTAGGCTGAGCAACAGAGAGCTGCTGCTGATCAGCAGCGAACTGCGGCTGCTGCCCAGAGCCAGGCTGTGGCTGCTGCTTCATTGTTTACAGCTGCCTTTGGCCGCTTGCTGGCTTCTCCAGCAGCTCAGCTCCGGCTGTGCTGGGGGACGCTGCTTGCCGTCTGCTTGTTCCTGCACTGAAATCCCAGAGTATTTTTGCCCTCAAACGGTTGCCATCTGGCACCCGACCTCTGTACCAGCAGCGTACCTGGTGTACCTGCCAGCTCAGGACAGACCAAGTGCCAACGGTAAAGCTAACCCTTGCTAACCCTTTTGAAGAGCTCTACTGATTTCAAATTGCTTCCTAATATGGACAGCAAATCCGAGCTGGAGCACAGGGGTTAAAGCCCTGGGCCATATGGCAGAGCCATACGCAGGCTGCAGTTCTCCAAGCTGGGTCCATGAAGGACTTTAGCCCTGAAGGCCTGGGTCATTCTGCTGCCTTTAACGTCGGTCTCAGCCAGGCTGGCACCCCTCGGGCCACCCCTCCTCACTTCAGCCAGCCATTAACTGCTGCCAAAGCAAGGGTAGCTGTTACCAGGCCATCAAACGCCACCTCTGTGTGCACTGCATGTCTGAAGAGCTTCACAGTGGTCTGGAAGTACAGCATCTGTTTGCCCTTGCTGGGGACGTCGGACATGTTGATGTGGTCCAAATGGCATCTTCCAAGGTGACCAGATGCTTGCTGGGTGCAGATGTGCAGGGCTGATGGAGCAGAGATGCATGTCATGGTGGATCCCATGCAGGTCACCTCTGCCCGCTCTGCTCTGGTCCCCGCCGTTGGTCCCCACACACCCTGACAGCGCTGTGAGCTCCGTCTGAGATGGAGACCAGCGTGCGAGGCTGGAGCTGCCATATGCTCCCCATAAAAACATTTCTTGGCCCATTCCCCAGCGTTTCCTGCCGCTGCCACACGTGCTCAGGATCCCACATGCCTCGCAAGCCGTTCACCAACTGCAGCCTGGCAGATGGAGGAGCCGGGCACGGTTTTGCAGCAGGAGAGACAGGAATCCACAGGCTCTGTTTGTTCTCGGGGTGTTCATGGCAGCAGAGGAAGAGGGAGGAGAGCTGGCACCCCCCCCTGCAGCGCCATCTGTGCAAAGTGCCCCTCCGCAAAAGGCTCAAGACCTTTCCGTACCCACTCCCCATCCTGGGGCTCAGCCGTGAGCCCTTCTTCAGCTGCAGAAAGTGTTTCCACCTGATGCTGTCCTGTTTAAAGGTGGCTGGAAATGGTGCGAGTGTCCTGAGTAGATGGAGACCATCGCTCCTCCCAGGCAGGTGGTACTGGTTTGTTCTGGTGGCTTTTCCCACTAGCAGAGATGGTCAGTCAGCACTAAAAGCAAAGGGAGAAAACCAGTCCTCAGAGGGAGCAGAGATTTATTGCAGTAGGAAATTTAAAATGTACACATCAGCTTTTGGAGTAATTCTTGCTCTGCCTTTATCTGTCGGGGGCGGGGGGGGGAATGAGGGCTCTGGATTCAGCCCTGCTTTGTAGCACTGCGGTCTGAAGGTGCTCAGGAAGCTGAAGGCACATCCCTTGACGGTGTATCATGGTGGGGAGTGACCGGACGGAGCTGATGTCTCTCTTACCTTGGGTGGCAGAGCGTGACCGGATCGGTGACTGAGCTCTGAGAACAGAAGATAAGTGTCCAAGCCTCAGGAGAGAGGATATCTTCATGCCGTGTTGGTTGAGACACCGTGAAGAGCCGGGTGAGGGGCAGACATCCTCCCACAGGGGCACATCCGTAGTGAGCTCCTGCTACTGACGGGCACAGGGGGGTTTCTCCTGCCAAGTCCTTTTACCTTGTGCTGAGCTGTTTTGCAATGACCTTGTGGCTTTGTGCCACGGTGGTCCCCAGGGACACGAGGGGGACGCGGTGCAGCCTCTTGGGCTGGGGGCAGGCAGCAAGCAGGAAGGAACATAGGCAGGCTGGGGACATGGACATGAATGGCCATCTGCTCCCTGTGGTGGGATGGGGTCAGTGCTGGTCTGTGCCCCCCGAGGGGGGTGGCAGGTTTTTTCCAAGCAGCATGACCCAGATCACCAGCCGCTGAGCCCGGGATTGGACCGGGTTTGGGTGCTGCCAACAGGGCAGAGCTGCTGAGCTCCAGGGATTGTTTTATAGCCCCAGTTCCCTGCTGTGAGAGTGAGGACGAGAGATCTGCAGCCCAGTGCACTTCTCTGTCCAGGAATTAGGAGAAGAAACAAAAAACAGGCTTCAGGGGAGCGACGGCTCCTGCGGTCCTGGGGTGCAGCCAAGCTGTAAATACCAGTGAGTTACCTGCTGCTGCTGTTGGTTTTCTCCGACCTCTTGCTCTGGTCCAGGGTGAGCACATGTTGTGCCCCAAGCCCAGTGTGAGAGAGCTGCCACAGAAAAGGTGTTCAGAGCCACAGCCTAGAGAAGGCATGTTGTACCTGCTGCTGAGCACATTACTGCTTCTCCGGGAGTGGATAAGTCCTGCTTACGAGGACACTGGTCCTCTTTTATTTAATTTCCTGGTAATGCTTCTGCAGCATCAAAGTCTTATCAGGAGAGGAGCAGCTTAAGAACCTGGTAAAGGAGTTTTATTGCCGGTATCCAGCTCTTTATTCCCCTCTTCCCTTTAACGCCGGCAGACTGGTTGTGGCTGAAATGAGATGTGCTTTCTTTTCCTTTTGTCTGTTCAAGCTGCAAAGATTTCCCCGCTAACCTTTTCTGATGGTAATTCAGCTGCGTGAGAGGCTGCTGTTCCTGGGTGGTCATTGGAGGGTTGTGGCTCAGCTGCGGGCTCTGTGGGGAGGAGCGGGGTGAAACCCACTCCCAAACTGCACACAAAAGGACAGATCTGGAGACATAACAGCTTTAACTGGGCAGCAGTAGTCTGGGACTTGTCATCCACTTGGCTGTGACTTGGTGAGCAAACGCCTGCCTCAGCTTCCCCAGAGCAATTGCACTGAGCTCAGCCACATCTCTGAAGCATCCCAGGGCTTTGAGCCCCTGTTGTGGTTTAACCTCAGTCAGCAACTGAGTACCAAACAGCCGCTTGCTCACTCCTCCCCCCCACCCCCCCGGTGGGATGGGGCAGAGAATTGGAAGAGTAGAAGTGAGAAAAACTCATGGATTGAGATAAAAACAGTTTAATAATTGAAATAAAATAATAATAACAATTATAATAATAATGTAATAATACTACTACTACTACACAAAATAGTGATGCACAGTGCAATTGCTCACCACCCGCCGACCGATGCCTGCCCTGGCCAGCTTTCCCCAGTTTATGTACTGAGCATGACGGCACATGGTACAGAATGTTTCCTTGGCCAGTTTGGCTGTGCCCCCTCCCAGCTTATTGTGCACCTGCAGCCTTCTCAGTCAGTAGAGCATGGGAAGCTGAAAAGTCCTTGACTAGTGTAAGCACTACTAAGCAACAACTAAAACATCGGTGCATTATCAACATTGTTCTCCTAAATCCAAAACACAGCCCTGTACCAGCTACTAAGAAGGTAATTAACTCTATCCCAGCCGAAACCAGGAGAGCCCCACAGTTCATCCTCACATTCATGCGCTGCAGGGGCTTGTTGAGGGGGGGGCTGGAGTTGTTGTGGGCAGTTTGTGGGGGGAGGTCTCCCCTGGGAAGTGAGCAGCTTCGTCGGCTTTGTTGTGTCTTGGCAGCCGGCTCCATCTCTGCAAACAGCAAGCATTCTCCCCAGCCATGCCAGGTGTGCAGAGATGCAACGCTTCGTTCAGTCCCCTTTTCAGCCACAGAAAATGGCTTTGGCTAACGTTCGTTTGAGAAAATTGGTTGAATTGTGATATTTTGTTATTGTTGTTGCTGTTGTTCTTTTAAATGCTCATGGGAGTAGCAGAGCAGCTAATGAGGCGGCACGTAGCCAGTCGCAGGGGAGACGGTCTTGCCTGCGCTTCCCCGCAGCTGCACTCTCCTGGCGACGGAGCTGGCCCTGCACCCCATGCCTGCGGGTGCTGCACCCCTGCTGGGACAGCTGACAGGTGCGGGACTCCCCCCACCCTGGGAGATGCCCACACCCTACTGCTCCTAGCAGTTCCCTTCCTGGGGTCTCACTGTTTTGCTTCTCCAGCCATGTGCCGCTCCATGAGGGAGGGGAAAGCCACAGGTACCCATCTGGCTGAGCACCAGGGATGGATCAGGGTGGACCTGGCAGTGGTGGCATCACATCACCACAGAGTGCAGCTCATCCACAGCCAGCGATGTATCCCTGACACTGGGTGGAGGTGCCCAGTGCTCTGAGCCCTCCTGGCTCCCATGGAAGACAAGGCAGCAGGGACAGGGCAAGATCCTGCTCCCTTAAAGGATGTCAGGACAGGTCACCTGGGGATCAGGGTTGGTACAGGGCTGTCTTTCCTGGCAGCGATGTGCTCAAGCCCAAAGCTGTGCATGTGCTGGCACGGAGCTGCAAGAAGCTCCCGTCCTCTTTCGGCCCCACGTGCCGTCTCTCTTCACTCTGCAGCAGGTGCCAACATGCAGCGCTGGGAGCGGGTGGGGGGTGTCGGAAATGCAGACAGATTGCATTAGACGGATGATGCGTCAAACCCTAAACTGATAAGAGACAGAACAATTGATGTGTTGCCAAAAGGCCTGGAAGGATCTTTTTTAAGCAGGCTAAATAGTCTGGACAGGAACAAGCAATGAGCAGCACAGAAACAACGGCGCATTCTTCACTTTCTTTTTCTGGTTGCGGCCGTGCACGTTGCCATCTCTCTGTGCTGCACTCCACCACCATCCTGATGATCCATCCCAGGATTGCTCCCCAGTAGCA
>NW_008825532.1:1895996-1902584 GCF_000699105.1 Pygoscelis adeliae
CTGCTGAACAGCCCAGAGCCACAGCTGGCATTGCTCTGGGATGCCAAGGGCAGGTTTGGCATGACCTTGCCCTGGGCTGGGTCTTCCCGGCTTCTGGCTGTCAGTGCTTCAAGGAGTCCCAGGGCTGGCAGCGGAGTCTTGGTCGTAGTGCCAGCAGCCATGGCTGATCCTGCCTTAATCCCAGTTTTTAGACTGGCTGAACTTGTTTCCACTTATCTCTGATACTGTGCAGCTGTGTTACAGAGCATGAAAAAGCCAGCCCTTGAGTTTGCTCGTAAATCTCTGCAAAACAGGCAGCGAGATGGCACTCCGGCCGTGCCAGGGCTGCCATCTCCTCTGAACCTCATGACAGTGGCATCCCTCAGGTAATGGCCAGAGTCATACCACCAGGAGTTTATCCTGCACAGGTCTCCCATCTAATGAAGTGAGATGCTGGGACAGGGTTGGGACAGTGAGATGCTGGGAGAGGATGGCATGATTTACCCTTGGGGGGTATCTCTATGAATGTCACCCTGCCTGAGCTGCTGATGCTGTGGCAAGGATGGGCACTGAGCAGCACTGCTCTGCAAGGGAGGATGTGGGGGTCTGTGGATGTCCCGGCAAGCTGCTGGGACCTGCAGTGCCAGCAGCGATGCGGGAGGCAGGTGGAGTGGGGCTGCCCTCCAGGTCACTGAGGGCTTGAGGCAAGCAGGGAGGGCTGCCATGATGGGGTGCATTACAACCTGCCCCTCCGCTCTGCAGCGCAGCCATGTGATGCCGGAGGAGCGTGGTGGCGATGATATGGAATGTGGGCAGCTGCCTTCGGACACGCTCCGACAGGTGACGGTCCAACGCCACCCCCGCTACGGATTCGGCTTTGTGGCCGGCAGTGAGAGGCCGGTGGTGGTGCGCTCGGTGGCAGCAGGTAGGGTGTGCGGTGGGGGGCTCCCTGGACACAGCTGCAGGGTGCCAGGAAGCACAGCGGCACCTTCCCCTGGTGGGACCCCTCCCTGGGCTCCTGTCCTCTCCTGTCCCCCTCCGGTGTGCCTGTGGGGTGCCCTCCACAGCCACATACATGGGCAAATGCTTTGGTGGTGCTTGGGACCCTCCTGCTTCCCCCCAACCCTGCAGCCCTGGGATGCCTGGGCTGGCCCTGACTCTCTCTCCCGGCAGGCGGCCCCTCTGAGGATAAACTCCTGCCAGGAGACCAGATCTTGGCCATCAACGATGAGGACGTGAGTGAAGCCCCCAGAGAGAGATTCATCGAGCTCATCAGGTGAAGACAACACTCATCCCTCATTGCCTCCAGGGAGGGGGCTCATGCCGGGCTGCTGTGCCCTGACCGGAGCCTTGGGGTGTCGTTGCACACCCCCAGGCTCCACTGTCACTGGCGGTCACTCTGGCATGGGGAAGCCTCAACCTGAGCAGGGGGAGTGTCTTGGAGCAAGTGCTGTACCCGTTCCCAGCTGGCCAAGGGGTGGGCAGCACTGGGAAGGCACCCACAGCTGTGTTACCAAGCACCCCAAGGAGCCCACAAATGTCCCAGCCACCATCAGGCTGGGGAGGGTGGGATGTGCTCTCTCGATAGCCAAATGCACGTGTTGAGGTCCACCACCATGAGGTCCTGTCCACCTTCATTTCTCCTTTCTGTCACAGGAAGGCCAAGGACTTCATCATCCTCACAGTCCTGCACACCCACCAGGTGAGACCAGCAGGTCCATGGCCAGCCCCGGGGGAGCCAGGACGGGGGTTAAGAGCCCTTTGGGAGACTGAGGTGGGGTCCATGGAGGCCCCGGGGGACCACTCAGGCAGCTCAACTGAGGTGGTGTACTGGTGTCCCACCAACCCAAGGTTCTTCCAAGATGTCGGGTCTGAGAGCTGCCGCAGCCCCACAGGGTCAGTGTGGGCATACAGCCATCTCCCTGTCCTCGTCACTATCTCCTCGCAGGAGGGAGGGAGGAAAAATATCCCCAAACCCATACAGTTTGCTGAGGGCATCAGGCGTGTCTGATGAAGTGACTCATTATGCCAGAGGCGGCAGGGAGGGACTTGCCATTGCCGTTGCTGGCAGGCTCGACCGGGGAATCCCTGGGGAGATGGGAGTGCCAGGCTGCGGGCCCCGAGCAGTGCAGGTGGCGGTGGTGCTGGCACCGGGTGGTGATGGTGCACTGGAGCTCAGCACCCGTGGTGCTGAAGCAGATTGAACTGTCATGCCGGCAGTGGTGGTGGCAGGGCATCATTTCTGCTTTACTGAGCCTTTTGATGTTGGTGAAGGAGATAAGTGTGAGAGCTCCCCTGTGCTCCCCTCCTCTCTGGGAGGGAGATGCCACTGCCCAGCACAGCTCCATCAGGAACGGGGCATGTGCCGGGCTCCAAAAAAGCTTTTTTTGTCCTGGCCTTGATGGCCACCAGCCAGGACAGGCTGCTCAGCTGATGCCGGTGCCCTCAGACTCACACAGTTCTGCAGCACAACTGCCTCCGTGCTGGAGCATGTGCAGGCAGAGGCTCCCCAGCACCCAGCACTGCCATCGGAATGTCCTGCAGGGCTGCCGGGGGTCCTGCCATCTCCCATCTCCCAGCCACCCAGCTCCTCCCCGTGGTTGTAGACCCACATCTGAGGGGCTTGTCTCTCCCATCCGAACCAGTGCCGGTGCCTCCAAGCAAGTCCTGGATCGTGTCTGCTGGAGCTCAACCTGCACAGGGGGTGCCAGGCACATGTGCCGCTGGGGATGCAGCCTCCCCCGTCACACTGAGCATGCTGGTGTGACCTCAGGGGCTGCTGCTCATCATTCTGGCCCTGCCTGTAGCACTGTATAACCACAGCGAAGGGGACTTGCTTTCCACCCCCACATTTCATGGTTTGCTGCCTGCTCCCCATCGTCATGCTGGCTTCAGAGAGGCTTTCTCTGGGCCCCGTGTCTGGCTTTCCCCACGCCATGGCTCCAAGGGCAGGCAGGTGATTTACCCGGTGCTCTCTTTCCAGTCTCCCAAATCTGCTTTCATCAGCGCAGCCAAGAAGGCGAAGCTAAGGTCCAACCCGGCGAAGGTCCGATTTTCAGAGCAGGTGACAATCGGCGAGACGGACCCAGTAAGTCCTGCCCTGCCTTCCTCCGTGAGTCACCCCCTTGAGGCATCCCCGGGGCTGTGGGGCACGAGGTAGGCACGGGCCGCAGGGCTCCTCTCCCCTGATTTGGGCTCTACGGGTGAGAGCAGCCCTCTGGCCCGGGGAGCCCTGCAGGGCAGGTGCCCTTGGGCACACTCAAGGCATTGGGTCAGTGCTGGGGGGGACATGCTGTGGTCCTCCCCTGTCCCTCTGTCTGTATGGAGCCCCAGAAACTGTCCTTGGAAACCTGGTCCCACCTGAGTCCCCCTAATCACCCAAGGGTGACATCTGGGCAGTGCCAGCATCTGCCCTAAGGAAGGTCTGTGGCTTCCAACCCAGTGCCAAAGGCTTCGCAGGAGTGCCTGTGCGTGGGGCAGGGTGACCAGGGCATTGCTGCGTGGCAGTGGAGGCTGTTATGCTGCAGTAGCATTCCAGCCCAGTGCCATTCTCTCAATTGCAGAAAGGTTTTATTAAGCAGCATACAAAAAAAAAACCAAAACCAAAACCGAAATAAAACCTGTAAAGCGCTTCTAACAAATTCTATTTTTAAGCAAAATCAATTAAGTAATTATCTGATCAAAACACTTCTCACTAAATAAAATCAGCCTTCACCCAACTTCCTGCACAGGGCATGTGCAAGGTTGAGGTGGGCTAGGCTTGGGCTATGGGTCAGGAAAGGGGGATCAGCTCTGAGCCACCCTGGCCATCGCCTCCCCTCTGGGACACCAGCTGGGGAGTGGGACAGGCTGCCAGGCATGGGCACAGGTCTGGGACATGCCGGACGGAGTGGGATGCTCCGTTCCCACTGCAGCTGCTGGGAGCTGGGGAGGTAAATCTATCAGGGAGCTCTGAATTGCTCCAGCTCTGCACTTCTCCGTGGCTCAGCAGAGATGCTGGATTTTCAAGGGGAATGTGCCTCTTAGAGCATAAGCCCAGAGAATCGGAGGATGCCATAACTGCTCTATCACTGAAACTCATTCTCTCTCCCCACCCTCCCTCCGTCTCTCTGTGCCCCCCATCCTCCTCGCCTCCCCTGTTGCTGGCTCTGCGTGCCAGGACATGTTGAAGAAAGAAGCTCTCCTCCTCATTCCCAATGTGCTGAAGGTTTTCCTGGAGAACGGGCAGATCAAATCCTTCACGTTCGATGGCCGAACCACCGTGAAGGTGGGCCCCTCTGCTTCCCCCATGGCACCATGACGATTCTCTCCTCCCGCCTGCACGATCCATTTTTCCTTGTCTCCTGCTTCCTTGCACAAACACTGCAGCGGCGCTTGGCTGGCTGCGAACTGCCACCGCATGATAGATAGCCCCTCCACCTCCTCGGGTGACACGCTTTGCAGCTGGCAGGGATGGGGTTTTGCTGTCTTTCTCCCACTCCTAACTTTTCTCCTTGCTGTGAGCCTGTCCTCCAGCCAGGATGGATGCTCCTGTGAGTCTCCCTGCCAGGGGCCAGCTCCCTGCAGCCCCCCCTCCAAAACACCGCAGTGTTACCCGAGGTAATGGGGGTCTGGCTGCTGGTCACCTCCTACTGCAAGGTCACTTTGCCTGCCAGTGGCTGGGTACCATCCCACGGCCCCTCTCAGCACTGCAGGGCCTCATCCTGCACTGGTGCAGCCCCAGGTGCCAGGGAGAAGGGGACTTTCAGTGGGAATGCCAGTTCCCACCCTGGGAGGGAGCCAGTGCCTCGCACTCAAACCTGTCTGTGGCATTTGCAGGACGTGATGGTGACGTTGCAGGACCGCCTGTCCCTGAGGCACATCGAGCACTTTGCCCTGGTCCTGGAGTATTCCAGCCCAGAGCAGAGCCACCGGTTCCTGCTGCTCCAGGACAAACAGCCGCTGGCCCACGTAAGTCGCTGGGTGCAGGAGGGCATTGGGACAGCCATGGCTGGTGGCTGGGGCACAGGGAGGCTCTTCTCCCACCAGCGTGGGGCTTGGCCAGGGTTGTGCCATGGGGTGGCGTAGCCTCTCCTTGCCTCTGGCATGGTCCTGCGGGCTCAGGGGTGCAAAGGGTGGCCAAAGAGGGAGATGATCAGGGTTTTACCCATCCTACCCTGACAGCACCATGGAGATGCTCCATGCTCCAGCCTGGGCAGCTGCAGACAGCATTCATGAACATCCCTGGCCTGCCTGGGACACCCAGCAAGCTGGCACTGTACAGGACCAGGGGTAAAATGGGGATCGTGGAGGAAGCATTAGCCTTGGTGGCATAAATCCCTGCAGCACCAGGCAAAGGTGTCACACCAAGGAAGGCTGGGCTGATCCCAGGATGAAAGGATCAGGTGGTGCATGGAGGAGAGAAATCAAATCCTCCCCCAGGGGAGAGGAGAGGGGGTCTCCTGCCCTGCAGGCAAATATACGTGGCTCCTGGGCTCACCGCTCCCCTCTGCTCCTGCCACAGGTTGTGCAGAGGACACACTACCATGGCATGAGATGCCTCTTCCGTGTGAGCTTCTTCCCCAAGGACCCGGTGGATCTGCTGCGCCGGGATCCTGCAGCGTTCGAGTACCTGTACATCCAGGTAGGGGACTCACCCCTAGGAACTGGGAGGTGATAGTGCTCGCGGCCCACGTGTCTGCCCAGGCTGGGGCCTGTGGAGGCATCCCTCATGTGGAGGGTGCCCTGTCCCCGTGGCTGTCTGAGGACACCTCTCCTCCCTCCTGCAGAGCCGCAACGATGTGATCAGAGAGCGCTTTGGCACAGAGCCCAAGCCAGAGATGCTGCTGGGGCTGGCTGCCCTCCACATCTACATCACCGTCTCAGCCACCCGCCCCAGCCAGAAGGTCTCCCTCAAGAACGTGGAGTGAGTCCTTCTTCCTCTCCCCACGCCGCTGCGCAGCCCTCCTCTGTGTTCCCTCCCTGTGCTACTGCTCATAGCCCCTGCATAACTGGGGTGCTCCCAGCAACATTTCGAGGTGCTGAGCGTGAGATGCCCTGGGAGCCCTCCTGGAGCTGGCCGGTGGCTCACAGGCTTTGCAGCAGTGACACACAGCCCCTGGTCCCACCACGGGGCTGTGTAAGACCCCTGCATGCTGACATCCAGCTGCACACGGCAGCCTTGCCAGGGCTGGCAGGGATATTTGCTGCGAGCCCAGGATCATTTCCATGGGAACCAGGGCTGATTTTCCACCTGGCATCCAAGGGAAGGAGAAGGCACTGTGGCTGTGTAATCTCAGCCCATCACCAAGCCGTGCATCCCTGGCTTCAGCCCTCCTGCGGCTCCCAGTGTTTTAAACCCATGCAGAGTCCGTCTGTGCAGGCTGGCCTTGCCCAGTGTGCACAGGGAGGAAGGGGGGAGATGGCACCCCGGGAGGACCCCAAAAGAGGTTTGGGGATTTGCCCTGCATCCCTTAACCTGACACGAAGGTGAGCGGGAGCTTGGCTCGGCTGCAGAGCCTGGCGCTGCTGTGTTCCCCAGCCCGGTGCTGGTGGCTGTGACACCAGCTGGGATCCCATCCCCTTGGGGGCCCAGGCTGGGGGCTGCGGCTGGTCCCGCTGGTGCCACGC
>NW_008825532.1:1902656-1915338 GCF_000699105.1 Pygoscelis adeliae
GGGTCGTGGTGGCTGTCCCCCCGGCGGGGATCCCACCCCTTTGGGGGCCCCAGGCGGGGGGTGCGGCTGCTCCGGCTGTGACACCAAGGAAGTGCTGGTGCAACTCTGGCTCCCTCTGATGGCAAGAGGATGTTCTCGGGCAGCATCCCTGGTTTCTGGCCCTCCCTGCCCATCGGCGGGGTCTCTGGCCTGGTGGCTCAGGCAGGCTTCCCTCCCCGCAGGAAGGAGTGGGGCCTGGAGCCCTTCCTGCCTCCCTCGCTCCTGCAGCTCATCAAAGAGAAGAGCCTCCGGAAATCCCTCTCACAGCAGCTCAAAGCCCACCAGAACCAGCCTGGCGGCACCAAGGTGAGTCCAACCCACACGGCCATGGCTTAGGGCTGGTGGAGTGGCAGTGTGCCTTCCGCTCCAGCCATCCTGTTGTCCCCGGCTGCTCGGGGACTCCTGTTATTGCTGCTTGTCCCCTTGGATGGGCGATAAATCCCGGGGTGACAGCCAGGCAGCCAGGCAGCTCTCTCTCCTGAATCCAATTCCGAGAGCTGATCTGGATTTCGGGGACTGCAGTGAGGATCAGTGGGGTGAGATCAGCCAAGAGCTGGCTCTCAGCTTGGCTGAAGCGGCACACATCAGTTAAGCCTGTGTTTATCATTATCTCTGCTTCTGGGCTTGGAAAGCTCTGGAGGAGGCTGCTGAGCCACTGCCTTGGTCCCTGCAGGTGTGAGAGCTCCCCGGGGGGGTTATATATCCTCCGGGGGGGTTATATATCCTCTAGGAGGGTTATACATCTCTGGGAGGATTATACATCCCCCGGGGGGGTTATACATCAAGTGTCTGGGCTCCTCCCTGGCTGTGCCTCTGCTCTGAGTTACCTCCCAGCATCTGCCCAGGACGGCAGGGGAGCGGAGCCCCTCTCCACCCCATGTCAAGCCCCCAGGCTCGCTGCCAGCACAGCCCATGCCCCGAGCTGCCCGCCAATGCACTGCACACCCCTGCTTGGGAGCTCCCGAGTTTGCACCAGCATCTTGCATTTCTTCCACCTTGTGCTGGTGGTGATCACCCATGTGATGTGTTTTGCCAGGTCTCCACGGCCCAGGCGAAGCTGCAGTACCTGAGGATCCTGAACGAGCTGCCCACCTTTGCTGGGGTCCTCTTCAACACAGTGGGACTGGTACGGTAATTCAGGATGGGCTGGGAGGTGCTTGGCACTGGTCCTGAGTATGCGCTGGAGGAGAGAGCCAGGGGAGATGTGGCTCCCACAGAAATTACTTCCCTCACTCTCTTGTTCCGCCCCACTGGGGTCCAAGCGCGTCCAGAAAAGCCTTCAGAGCCTCTGCTGACAGTAGGTCAGATCGTCAGCTCCGCAGGGTCAGGGTCAGCTCTGTTCTTGCCAGCCTTTTGTGCCACGAGATGACCGGCTCAGTGAAGTTGGAGTAATTTCAGACAAATGCTTATAGCTCGGTCCTGCCCTGGCAGCATCCTGCCATCCTTCTCAGAGAAGGGCCACTCTTGGCAAAGGTCACCACATTCTCTGCTTGTCCACGCAGGGAATAGCCTGGCTGGCCTTACCGTCTCCGTCAGCAGTGGTCCAGCCCAACCACTGCTTGGCAGCTCTCAGGAAGCTGCCACCACCATGGCCCACTCCTCCCTCATCTCCATCAGAGGCATCACCACCCCTCACCCAAGCCACCTCACTTTCTCCACGGCAGGAGGAAAGCCACCAAGACAAACAGGAGAACGGTGGACCCGCTAAGGCTCCCTGCTGCCTGGCTCACCTCTCCATCCCTCTCGCTCCACCTACCATCCAGGGGTCTCCATGTAAGTGTCACCTCTCTGCCATCCTTGCCTTTACCCCCACCCAAGATCTCAGCACTTCCCTGGCTTCCCTTGCTTTGCCTCCTGGGTTCCATCTCTTGCAGCCTTTGATCTGCTCTGCTTCCACCATGCCTCAGAGCTCCTCACCTTGCAGCTCAAAGGGCTGCCTGTAGGAAATCAGTGAAAGCAGAACCACATGGTGTCTAGTCAGTGCCATGGCTGAGTGGTCAGAGCCTGCCTCCGACACTGCCTGGGTGTGCAGCGTTGGGCAATTCACCTCTGGTGTGGGTGCCTTGCCTTTTTTTTCATCTCTGTCACCAAAGCAATGACTCTGAGCCAGCCTAGGAGTGGAACCACATGTAAGTGGTAAAAAGTATTCCCTTATCCTCTTCTGCACTGGTCTGCCCAGCTCCTCTTCACCTCCAGGTCTGGCTTGAAGCATCCTTCCTGGATGAAGAAAGCAAGAGCAAGAAAGATCTCTATTTTCAGTCAAAGCTCTAGTCTTTCTTTTCTAAAATGCATTCACTCCCTCCTCTGCTTCCTTCTCTCAGAGGCAATGTCAGATCAGGCAGATTTGTAACATGCTCTTACTTTTCTGTAGTGACACCAGCAGGCCTGAATATTTCATGTGGACAGTCAGTTCAGTGCTTTATTTTTAAATAGCCTTGGCATCCCGCACACCGTTCCCAGCCCTGCAGAGAAGCTCAGGGAGGGGTGTTCATGGCACCAGCTTCACCTGCTGCTCTGCAAAAGCCATCCAGGACCCGGCTGAGTTGCCGACATCAAGGCTTGGCTCCACAGAGAGAGACAGGTGTAGCCAGTGCAGCCCCAGGATGCGTTTATTCACCCCTATCTGTGTCTCTCTTTCTCCATGTGCTCGTGCTACCAGGATGAGAAGCAGCCAGCCACCACGCTTCTGGTGGGACCCCGGCATGGCATCAGCCATGTCATTGACCTGAAGACCAACCTCACCACAGTGCTGTCGGAGTTCAGCAAGGTCAGCAAGATCCAGCTGTTCAGGGAGAACCAGGGGGTGGCTCGGGTGGAGACGAGCATCCTGGATGCCAAGGTAGGCATGGGTGCCGCGGAGGCAGGCACTGGGGAGAGGGGCTAGTGCGGAGGCTGTGGTTGGGTTCGGTGCTCGCCTTTGAGGGGGTTCAGGACACAAGTGCATGTTGGAGCATCTGCTTGGAGATTTCTAGGGACTCAAAAGCCCCTTTCACATTGTGGTCACAGGGCGCATCTCCTTGCACCATAGAAGCAGGGACTGACGCCAAGGGTGCGCAGTGCAGACACGGTGGCATTCTGGCCATGACCAAAACACCTACCCAACAGTTTGAGCAGGGTCCTTGGGGCAGATAGGGGTGACACAGGCCAGGCAGGTCACAGGGCCCTTTGGAAGCAGGACAGCGCCTCACCTCTGCTCAGGGCTGGAGAGGAGTGATCCATGGCCATACCTGGGCTGGATGCAGGTACTGGAGGGGACTGGTGGGGCTTCGTCCATTAGCAGCACTTGTGGAACTTGTCAAGCCACACAGGATCATTGAATGAACTGGAAATGATAGGACGGGGGGTGTCAGGCTCAGAGTGCAAGAAGAGATCGCTGGGCATCCCTGGGCATGGGTGTCCCTGGCTCCAGTAAGCCACTCCCCGGGTATCTTACCAGCTGCCTCTGTTATCCTCCCCTTCAGTCCATGGAGCAGTCTTTCCACTTCTCAGTGTACATGCCCTCCTGGGCCCTGTGCATTGTCATCCTGCCATTCCCTGCTAGTTGTTGCGTGGTGTAGTGCTGGTTCTGGTAGTCAATCCCCATGGTCAGGCCCCACCACCCCTCCACACCCCTTGCAGTCTCCTGTCTCTCCTGGGTCCCAAACCCTTCAGAAGGACTGTCAGCAACACAGGAAGAGCTTTACTGACTTCTTTGGTGTCTGGTCCAGCAGCCACAAGATCCTAAAGAGATCTTCCATTGGCCTTTGCTCAGGTTTTTAATAAGCTAGGACACGTCTCCGGCAGACTCGCAGGCACGTGGCCGTGTGCCTGCTCCAGGGCATCCTTGGTTTCACTGCCTCCCCGCACCCAGCCCTTCCCTGCCCCATGGGGAAGGACAGAGCTGAGAGGCAGCTACCTGACAGACAAATGCCAAGCCTCATCCTCTCCTCTCCTCCCACCTTGAATTCAACAGGACAGAGTTAGGATTGAGTTTGGGCTAAATTAGACAGGAGCAGTGCTTGGCAGAGGCTGTCTCATGCCATGACATCTGGCATAGTGGAGCTGTGACCGCTGTGGGGCATGCACAGCAGACAGGGTGTATCTGCACAAGCCCTCCGAGCCTTTGGCTGTAGGTCAGTTTTGCTGCCCCCGCATTCATGCCTTTTCCCCCCGAGGCTGATGAAGCTGAGCTCCTTTGCTGGCTGCCTCTGTGTTTCCTCGTCTCCTGCGAGCTCTCTAAGCCTCAGCCCTCTTTGCAGCCTTTTCCTTGCGCTATTTCAGCCATAGCCTCACAGATGTAATCATGGTGGATTTGTTTAGGATTCTCCTGCTGCCTCCTCTCCTAGTGGATTTTAGCAGTTCCTCCTACCAGGCTCATTAATTCCTCCAAGTCTGTTTTCCTGCTGCCACTGTGCCTGGTCCAGTAACTCTGCTGAAATGCAGTAACACTTCAGTAGCCTCTGCCAGAGCCGCGCTCATCCTCATCCCCTCTGGTTCAGCTGTCCCCTCCAACAGCCTCATCGGTGAAGCCCTTTTTTTGCATTTGTAATTCAGTGGGTATTTGGTCAACTGTGATATCTGTAATATTCCCTCTTCTGCATCCCACTGAGGTCAGTTGTTGCCCAGGTGAAGTCCTGGTTTCCTGCTGTGCCTGTCCTTACCCTTCAAAACCCTCAAACCTCCCCCCCTGCAGCCTGGGCAGGTGGAAGCCCTCCCTGCACGGCCCCTCTGACTGCCTGGGCTGTGCAGGAGCCCACTGGGTCTCCTCCTTACTGCTTACGGAGCAGGTATAACCAAGGGATATAGTCTGCACCATGAGTAACCCTTCTGGTTCCTCCTGGTGCCCACGCCCCTCAGATATGTGTGTATAAATCACAATATTAATACATTAATAATAGGCTGGTCACAACCCTGTGATTGACTGCTCATGGCTCACCGCGAGCGCTCGGAGCACAGCATGTTCCCACTGTCATGTAGCTCCATGGCCGTCTCGCCAGCTGCGAGTACTGTGCGGCGAGATGTGCAGCGTTAGCTCTGCTCCATGCAGCACTGCTCAGTCCCAGGAGCGCATTGAGCTCACGGTGGGGTGCACGGGCCCCTCTGGTGCCACTGTCCCCTCCCTGCCATGGGAGAGGGCAGTCGTCGTCCCCGGCACAGTCCGGTGCGCAGCTGAGACTGGCCACAGGAGCGGCAGATGTGCTGGAGGCTGAGGTGATGCTGACATCCATCTGCTATAAATTAGGTGGCAATTCCCACAAGGCTTCTCCACAGATCCTGCAGTGCCACTCCCCTCAGCCGTGCTCTGCAGCAGTAATTAACTCCGTAACACCACCAGCCCTTTCCTGCTGTAGGAGTAGACTTTCTCCCGTGTCCCCTCTATCCAGCCTCCCAATTGCTGGAGAAAAGGCAGCTCACATACAACTTCCCGCAAGCACGTACGCATGCATGGTGGCTTTATCTTCCCGAGAAATTCCAGGCAGCTGCCTACAGCCACTGAAAGCCCCTCTGCCCACCCAGAGTGGAGTGAGCATCCCATTCGTGAATCTCAGCCGGCTCAACAGCACCCCACCAGTACAGAGGCTGTTATCCATCTTCATTTAACCATTATCCAAAGGGCTGGGTTTTAAAGCCAGAATGTCTGCTCCAAAATGAGGCATATGCTAATCCTACGCAGGACAGTGATAGATGAGGCAGGCTAAGAAAAGCAGGCATTACCTCGCAGAGATAATCTGCTTTCTGCAATTATTCTGTTGCACTGAACGTGTTGCTGGCTAAAGCCCTGGGTTGCAAATAAATCTGTTTCCAGCATGAGTCGTAAACCATTAGAGGGTTGTGCTTGAAGTAGTGTCCTGACTGCTCTGGGGACCTGCGCTGAAATCCATATCACCGCTGGAAGCCTGTCGGAGCCCTGCAGATTGCAGAGCAGGTGGGGGTGTCCCCCTGGGGCCGTTGCACTGTGATGCCTGGTGCTGCGTTGTGGGATGCTGGTGCTGGGGCAGCTCTGGTGCGTTCCCCAGGTAACTGCAGGGATGCAGGCAAGCCAGCCTGAATCAGTGGGGTGGCGGCAGCCCGTCACAGCTGCTCACTGGGTTACTGTGGAAACGGCAGATGTTCAGTGACGGTTAAGGGATTTGTGCAGAAAGGCCATTTTGAATTTCTAAGCACCAGGTTTATTGATGTTGTGTAGTTGATCCTAAGGGTTAAAAAAAGGGGTCAGGTCACAGAGCAGCCATCAGCCGGGAGGTCTGCACACCCCGACCGCACCAGCCAGCGCCACCCAAACGTCCTTATCCACTGCTTGCCTGCAACCGCAGCCCAGACGTACCTGCCAGGAAGGAGCTGGGGAAGATTTTCAGGTAACAAGCAGGCTTGAGGAGATCATAAACCATTTGCATTTAATTCAGGAGGAAAAGAAATGGTGTTTGTCTTATAAATTATAGTAGTGGGTAGTTAACTGGTTTGTTTTGGAGCTTTTCAATCCTGGGCTTCAGTTTCTGTTTAAAACAGCCCCTTTGGGATATACACCCAGGGCTGGCACCTCTGCTTTGCTTTCTTTAGCTGTTTGCCACTGCGAGGGTGGCAAGGTAGGGGTAAATGCTGGCAGGACCCCTTGTAGAGGAGCTGCGCAACCTCAGGGCAGAGAAACAAAAGCCTTCAGGCCTCTGCTACTAAGTCCAAGACAGATTTTTATTCCCTGCAGTGTCTGAGGGAGCTGCTGGGAGGAGAGGAGCAGGTTTCACTTTGACAGAGGGAGTGGGGCAGGTTTGCTTGGAAATGCTGAGAAAGTTCACAGCATGCAGCTGGGGCAGGACAGTGCTTCCCCAGCTGCGCCGCAGCGGTGCGGCCATTTTGCAGGGTCGTGTGGTCATTCCCACCTGGCAAAGTCCCCTCTCTGCTGGGGCCGTCACTTCTCTGCTCTTCCTCCTGCGCTCTGGACTTGCTGGTGTTTGAGCATTGATTCTGGAGCTCATAGAGTTGCTGGGGACAGGGTGGTGGCAGATGGTGTCTCCTGTGATCTTTATGCATTAAATGCAGCTTGTCTCAGTGCTCTGGGGGCCCCACAGGCTTGCATCTCCCAGGGGCTTCCCCCTCTAGCTGCCCAGCAGTGCTGGGACCAGCATTTCAGAGCAGCCAATGCTTCTGAGCCAGCTCAGATTTGGGCTTCCAGGCATGCATCTCCCCTCCTCCCTAGCACAGAACTGCAAAGTTCTCTTCTACCTCCCAGCATCTCGGGAAGGGCAGTCTCAGCATCTCCCGTCCGGCATCTGGGCAAGCCCGGCAGCACTGATGGGGTGCAGAGGAGGCAGAGGGGCTGCTGCTCACCGTGCTCACCCAAGCTCCCCCGTGCAGGAGGCTCAGCTCCATGAGCATATCGGAGCCAGCTCCTGATGTCCAACTGGGTGGCTCCACCAGGTCGCACCCCTGACTGTGCAGCTCCACAGCTCCTGCAGAAGCAAAGGTTTTGTTCTTACTGAAATGCCTTTTCAAATGGACCATTTCTCCTTTCTGATTTACACAGCTACATGCCGCTGGGCTTTTTATTATTAACAGTCTTGACATTGGCAAAAAAGCCGCTGAAGACCTCTGAATAGGAATGAAAGAGGAACGCTCAGGGGGTAGCTGGATTGCCTGAGCCCAGACAAGCGTCTGCAATTTAACGGAGGAGCTGTCCCAGGCTGCACCTCGTCCCTGCGCCAGGCTGCGGGGCAGGAGCCCACAGCGGCTGGCCACTCACCAAGCACAATTCAATCAAAGGCATTGGGGTAATTGATTTCATGTCTCCCAGCAGGGCCTGCAGCCAGCCGGCGCTTTAGCCGAGATCAAGACTCAACAGAGGAAAACAAAGGAAAAATTAATTCAGAAAGGTCCCCGGCTGCTGCTGTGCCTGGAATCTGGCTATTGATGTCGGTGTCCCAGGGGCCCTGGTGGGCTTCCAGCCTGCCATGGAAATAAAAAGCCGCCATGCACGGCCAGGGTGCAGCCTTCTCCACTCCCCCTGGAAGGAGCGAAGTCCTGCCTGCCGGCCACCCCTCCCTCTCACTAGCGATGGGATGCGATGGCGGCAGATGGCGACCCCTCTGCCTCCGAGCTTTCCCCGCCAGAGACGACCACAGTGGGTGCCAGCGGGGCCACAGATGGGCCTGAGCCCAGTGGTGCTTCCGCGATGGCGGCAGATGGCGACCCCTCTGCCTCCGAGCTTTCCCCGCCAGAGACGACCACAGTGGGTGCCAGCGGGGCCACAGCTGGCCCTGAGCCCAGTGGTGCTTCCCCCAGCCAAGCATGGCAGGGATGCGCTGTGGGTGCCGAAGCCAGTGCCATAAGTGCATTTGCCAAATTGTAGTCTGAAAATGGTGGGGAGCCCCATCAAACTGACGCGGGCAGGCGAGGCCAGCATTACTCCCACTCATGCAAGCAATGACTGAAGCCCATCAGATTTCTCCTACATGAAGAGCGAGGCTTCAGAGTGATGATGGACCTAAAGGCTCTGGTTCCCTAAGCTGAATTCATCTTTATTTGCATTAAGCCATTCTGAAACACTGTCATCTCGTGGGAGAGAGGGAGGGATTGAGATATCCTTTGGCTCAGGTGAGTGGGAGGCACAGATGCAGTTTCTCCCCTCGCAGAGCCTTTCTAGTGGGCTGTAAAGCAAATCACATACCAGCATGTGGTGCCAGCCCCGGCGTCACCTATAGCGCTGCCCGCAGGGACCTGGGATGGGAGCCAGCCAGAAACACAAGAGTCAGACAACATGTAGAGAGGATGAGTTTCCAAGCCTGCAAAGCCAAATTTGGTTTGTTTATTTTAAAAACCGAAAAAATAAACAAACAAGCAGACCTCAGGCGTCCAGTGCTGTGGGAGTGAGAGCAGCCCAATGGTGCTGCAACCTCGGGAGTCCTGAGAACTTGCTTCAACAAATAGGAAACATGGAGGATGCCAAAAGTGCCGGCAGGCTCTGGTTATTAGAAATCCCACAGGGAAGAGCACGAGCCCTTTGAGTAGCCAGGGGGGAGATGAAAGCCAGCCAGGGTGGCAGTGGCAGCATGATGGGAAGGTGTAGGCTGGATGTGCACCTTCCCTGGGACACAGCAGCACCACAAGGGGACACAGCACCGCCATCAAAGTGGAGAGAAGGAGACGCCTACAAGTTTGCAGTCTATAGAGGTACCTCTCCATCCACTGTGACATTTTGTGGGACTGTGCAGGGAACAAGGAGGGCATTCACCTGGCGGAGGTGGTGGCTGCTCAAACCCTAAGGAAGGAGACACTACTGCAGAAACCTGAAGGTCTGCTGCTAACAAAGGCAGGAGGTTTATTGATCAACAAATGGGAAATAATGGTCCTAATCGCAAGCAGCCTGGTATTGATAGACCTGAGTTAATAATGCTTAAAGGGAGGGAAGGAAAGGTCAATGTACAAGTGAAAAATTGACTGCTGTCTCATTAGGCCTGGATGCCTATATTATTAAATATAAACTTGGCAGTGCACCTCAAATAAACCAGGGAACATAAATTATGTAAATTCATATCCCACCTTTCTACTGCACTGCATTAAAGGAAGCAGGGTAAGACCCGAAGTACATGATAAAGGGGGGAGATTAAAAGGAAATGCACATAAGCTTAAGGGTTATAGCACACATAGATCAGGTCATAAATTAATTTAAATATGAGGACTGTTAAGATCCTCTAGCATAACCCTGGCCATAAAATTTCCTCCAGACATTATTCTATGAAACCTTCACCTTTGTCTGAACAAGAGAATATCCTCCAGAAGGACATCGAGGTTTGATTTAAAGGCAGGGCATAATAGCAAAAGCACTCTATCCTTAATAAGCTAATGGGAAACTCATCTCTCATATCCAGTATAAATGTATTTTGTTTTACTTTCCAGAGAGACTGGTTGCCAAGCAGGAAACTTTAAGTGAAGAAATGTCCTTTTCTCATTAGGACTAGAAAATCTAGAAAACCAGTATGAGTGAAAGATCAAAACATCAATAATTTCAGGCTGGTATTATGCCTTTAGAGGTAGAAAGAGCATTCTCTTTAAAATTTGCTTCTTTTCATGTTGGCATATTACAGGACAGAGATGAACCTTTACCTGTGCATACCACTGGGAATCTGATGTTTGGCATTTTTAGAGCAGTAGGATTATCCCAGTAAGTTTGCTTCTGTGTAAAATCAGCTTTCATCCTAAAGGTGCTTCTGCCCTGACAAAAATCAGACAGGCATTTCTGCTCTGGCATCCCAAGGAAGCAGAGCCCTCAGGGCCACCGAGGTATGAGACCCCACTGCTGTCACAGCAAGAACATGCCAGTGAGGAGGAGGAAGAGGATGGGCTGGTTGGCATGAGACACGCCATCGGTGCATGGCGGGAGGATAACTGGAGGGTTATCCTAGTTAATAACTTGTTCCCCGACGGTGATTAACACCATCTCCTGATTACAGCTGGGAAAGAGGTACTGCATTTTGTGACCACTTCCGAAACAATCAGTGCCGATGGGACAAGGAGCAAGTCTTAGAGGAATGACTCCAGTTTTGCTCCTGCTGCATCCTTCCCTGCCTTCCGGCTGCTCACGGAAGTCTCTCTGCTCTACCACACCACCAGGTTTAGAAAACTTAGGAAGATTCACACTCTTTGAGGTTGCTGCCTTTTTGTCAGGTCTGGTTGAGATTGAGCAGCGAGTTAAAAAATTGCAGGGGGAGGCGGGAATGTTGCATGAGCCCCAGCCCCCTGGGGACTAGGCCAATACTGACCACAGGCACAAGCCCTCACTGCTCCTTGCAGGATGTTTCCAAAGGAAAGGAGGTCAATCCCATTTGCCACAAGACATGGGTATCACAAGGAAGCCCAAAGCACAGACTACAGTCCTGCGTTGTTGTTACTTAGAGCAGCTCCCTGCAAAGCTGCCCTGAATTTACCATCTAAAACCCTTAGCAACATTAGTTGGAAATTTTTCATGCATCTGTTCAGAAAGTCAATGTTTGCTCAGCTTGCCTGTGCCTGGCTGTCTCCATGAGATCTCATTTGCCTTGCCTGCATGGAACAGGGTGACCAAGATTGCCGATGTCTAAAAATAACATCTCCATTAGCTGCCATCCCCTGACACCTCCTCTTTGTAACCTGATTTCCCAAGGAAACAAGGCTGCTGCGATCATGTTGCCTCTTTGCCTCTTGACCCCACAACTCACTTTCAGATCTGTTGGCCACTTTCAGGGAGATGTGGCAGCAGGGTGGAAGTCTCGAAGGCAGCTGAGCTGCTGCAATCTTGGCAAAATTACCTAGGTGGGTGGAAGAGAGAGATTCAGTCTTGTAACCCCACATGGGAAACGGTTACAGCCAGACCTCTGTTAGTAAGCAGCAGAGAAGCCACCGAGGCCAGGAGAGATGCACAGCCTGACTGCAGCAGCTTTGCTCACATTCAGTATCTTTTTAAACAACCAATAATCCATCAGCAGGACACAGAGCCCCTGCAGCATGGGCTCCCGGGCCATGGGGAACTCGCTGGAGTGCTGCCGGCAGCGCGGGTGGACGGCTTCAAGCTTCCCCTGAAGTGATTTAATCCCTAATAACAATATTTGAATGCTTGACAATTAGAGAAGAATTCTCACGCTGCTTGCTTGCCAAGATGTGAGAGTAATCGTTTCTAAGACCCGTCACTAAGCTGTAATGCTAATCAGTATTAAGATTCCTCTTTCAGAGCAGAGTGCTACAATTAACCCCAGCATGCCACACACCAATTGCTGGAAGCTGGTCTGGAGGCTGGGCTTGCTTGGACACCTGGCAGGGAGCTCACGGCATCTTGGTGCATTGCATGTGTTTTATTTGTAGGCAAGAAACACCAGTCGGGGTGGTTGTGTCTCAGTCCTCTCTTCCTTCAGAAGGACTGATCCAGGGACTGCTTCTTGCCAGAAAGAACCTACAGTCCCATCTCTGGATGGGTGGGAGCATCCTGAAGCAGAGGTATCTGAGCAAAGATGGAAATAGGGCTGGGTCCCAGAGGTACTGGTAACCAGCTGGGGTACCAGGACTGCACTGCGGGCTGAACGGCAAGCTGTTACAGGGAGGCAGTGAAGGTCCACGATTCTTGCCACTCAGCCTTGGTGTCCCCAAGAGCTAGCTGTGAATCGCACGTGGTGGAAACTACCCGCCTAGCTTTCCCTTTGAAAGGGAATTCTCAACCCACCTTGGCCTCTTCATTTAATCTCCCAGTAGTGGATACTCATCAGCCATTGCCTCCCTCCCCTTGGCATTTGCTTCCTTTCTTGTTGCTAGCACTCAAACCCTCACTGTGCAAATGTCGCTTTATTCAACAAGTGGCTTGAAAAACCCAAGAAGGCTTAGCCCTATGTAGAAGGCACTTGTTTTAAGGATGCTTCATGTGGCAGAACTGGAACACATGGTTTCCCTTCATCACTTATGTCAAGACTGGAGCTGGGCTCAGAGGTGTCACACACACACCCCGCACTGCTGCATGCCTGCCTCCTTCAAGCTTCTCTCCATTCTCTCTATCTTGATACTTTCCCTTTGATCTGTGTCATCTCAGGTTTTTTTTTCCTTGGTGCAGAAAGTGCCTCGTCAAGCAGGCAGAGGCAGAGCCTCTCAGCAGAGCATGTTCGCTCGTTGGGTTATTACTCTTCCACGTCGGGTTATTTCTTTTCCTTTCCCT
>NW_008825532.1:1915374-1919149 GCF_000699105.1 Pygoscelis adeliae
GCCCGAGGAGGAATCAGCCCCTGCCAGGGGCTGGCGTGGTTTGGGGATCACACGCAGCTCTGCCCAGGGCTGATGGCTTCACACCCAGGTTTATTGCGTTGTATGGTCCAGAGCATGACATACAGAGCATGTAAGGCCAGGTCTTCCTTTGCCAGAGTTGGCTTGGTGGCTTAAAAAAGCAAGTGTTGAGCAGAGCACAGAACTGACCAGTGGGTACCAGGAACCTCCTGTGGTTATAAAACAAGAAAACCAAAATAGCTTTAAAGCTTTTCACACTGCGTAGGCTTAAGTGTTTTTTAAAATGGGCTTGGTTTGCCCTGGATGTGGTAAACGAGTTCTTCTGAGTCCTGGAGGGCTGTCAGTATGCAAAAGACCGAGCATGGCAGGACAGGCAGCCCGAGTCACAGCAGCAGCTAAACATCCCCCAGTTGCCTCAGATAAGCCCTGTACCTGGGTACAAAGGCCCTTTAGGGAGGGTTGCTTTGTGCAAGGGGTAGATGATGGCTAAAGCTGCCATGCAATAACTTTATTGAAGGCACTGTCAATTTTTTTTCCATCTCACGGGAGCACCTTGAGTGGTGCTCAGGGCTCAGACCAAGTGTGGACTGCTCGACCAAGCTGTGCTGGCGCAGGCTGCTCTGCCCAGCCAGGTCCCAGCAGTGCATGGGACCTCTCTGAGCAGGTAAGAGTGGATCCCAACCCAACAGCTTCCCTGGGCTAGCTAACCTTCTCCTTGGGACAAGCCGGGAGCCAGGGAGTTGTGGTGTCTGCCACTAGATTGTGCAGTGAGGTTATATGTGGCACACAGATCGTGTCTGATTTTTTCTTCTCTTTAAAGCAAAGACCTTTTTTAGCGTGCGAATAAATGCTCTCCTAAAAGAGAATACACCATCTGCTCCTAAGCACAAATTTAATTTTCCAAAGGGTTAAATTTAAATAAGATCCACAGGCTCAGAGTGGTGACTGGGGGAGCCTGTAATGGGTTTTTGCCCCTTCTGCATCTTGCTGGAAGCAGATGTCTTAGTTTATGGGAGGGCGATGTGGTGCCTGCAATGAAACAGGGGTTCTGGCAGCTGGAGACTCCACAAGCTCCCTTGAGCTCCCCAGGGCCTGATGGTTAATCTGGTGCTTGCAGGTAGGCTTAGAGCACTGACATGCAGACAAACGATCAGGAGCCAGTTGCATGGGGGCCCTGCCATGCACAGCCTGTGCCCTGCAGGGCTCCACCTCTTTCATCATCCTTAGGGGAGTCGGCAAGTGGGAATACAGTTGCAGCAAGGCACTTTCTTGTGCACAGCAATTTGTTGGGTGATCTGGAGCAAGGACGTGCGCCTGGCTGCTTTTTTCTGTGTGGGTGCTAAAAGTGCCAGCCAGCTCACCAGTTACACCAGTGCAGGGCCCCGGCACAACCCCTTTGGAGCACTGGTCGGTCCCGTGTCAGCTGAGCCACGTGGGCCTCATGCACTTGCCTCTCTTGCCTTCCAGCCGCTGGTGTTGCTGATGGAGTGGCCTGAAGCCACCAACTTCGCCTGCCTGATTACAGGTTACTGCCGTCTCCTGGTGGACTCCAAGAAGATGATATTCTCCAGGGCCCCCAGCCAGCCACCCCCCCCTCAGATTATCAAGGCAGGTATGTTTCAGCCTCTGCTTTCTGTGCAAGCCCCTTCCTCAGCCTCCCCTTCCTCCTCCTCCTCCCTCCTCCCAGGGCTCTGCAGCATTAGAAAGGAGAAGGGTTTATCTGGCATCTCACCTCTGCTCCCATTTCCCCTGCAGAACCAGCAGACCCCCTTTTAACCAGAAAACAAGGAGCAGGGAGACAAGTCCTCATTTTGGATAAGCTCTGACTTGTGGTGTCAGCTTGGGCCCTAAACACTCACTGCAAGTGTCGTTCTGGCAGCTCCTAGAGCAGATCCAGGAGGTGCCGTTTGAAAAGACCTGTAATGCTGCCAGCTAAACGCTGGGTCCTCGCAGAACAGCCTGTGCGTTGCCACAGGGATGCAGCACATGCTCCTTGGCCAGCATCCCGGCTCCAGAGACCACCATGAGTGTATGCACTCAGCCAGGGACTGCACTCCTGCTGCCTTTGGACACTGCTGCCTTCATCAGTGGGGGATCTGGGCTGCATGAGCAGCTCTGCAAGCACGGCTGCTCTGCTGATTTCCTAACTCAGGAAGAAAACTTCGGTGTCCCAGCTTTTCAGGTGCCCAGCCTGATGCAGGGAGCAGAGGGCTGGTCTGGACATAGCAGGAGACCAGAACAGCTAAAGACAGGTTCTGTCCCACCAGGCACCGATGCTCTATTCATTGAGGATGGATTGCAGGTGTGAGTCACCCTCAAAATGATCAATAATTCTCAAGAGTGATTTCAAACAAGAGCCACCTATGAGCTACATGCTGTTGTTCCATGCAAGTGTTCACATCGGATATGTTTTGTACAGGGAAATATAAAATACAGGATCAGTGGCTGGAGATGGGCAAAATACCAACCCAGCTGACTCTGGAAGGTTGCCCCCCGACCTCCCAAGTGACGCTGCAGTTCCAGAGAGCTGTGACAAGTCTTCAGTTTAGCTGGTAGAGTGTCAAAACTGCCTCCTCAAGATGGGACTAGCTGGGGGAGGTGGGAGGCGTGCCGAGAGCTATCAGGGTCCTTGGGAAAGGACTCAGTGCCTCTGAGGTCTAAGGAAGGCACCCAGACGCAGACTTAGCACACGTGGGAGGACACGCTCACAAGAGGCATCAGGAAAGCACCTGCGGCAACCTCAGTGAATCCAGGGAAAGACCTGGCAAGTGATGTTGATGTAAGTATACGCGCATGGTTTCCTTTTGTTTCTTCACCTGCGCCTCTTATTGACAGCTGTCACTGTGCTCTCTGCGCTGGGTGCCCTACAGAAACACATTGAGTCACATTTTGCTATGAGTGGAGGGTGTTTCCAACTTAACTGGCTATCATCAGAGTGGTCCTTCCCTGGGTCATGTCACCCTGAGATGGGTGACAGGGACACATGGGGCACATGGCTGTGGGGAGTCAGAGGAATGTGGTAGGAAGCGGAGAGCATCCCAGAACATCCCCAAGGGCTCAGAGGGAGGCTGGCGGCGCCCACAGTTACTGGTCACTCAGGAGATGTCTCAGCATGTGCGAGTGGTGCTTTTCCACACTCTAGCAACAGTGATAATAGCCAGGATTTTTCCTTGGGGAGATTTTGCTTCATGGGCATGGTCCAAACCTATGCCAAAAAGGGTAGTAGATCTTGCCCTTTTCTTGACAGTCTCGGGAAACCAATGTCATTCTGCAGGGGGCTGGAGTAAGTGTGAGGGGAAGTCACAGTGTGGGTAGGACAGCGATGGAGCAATGGATCCATGGTCTTCATACCAAAGAGCTAGCCCCTCTCTGGATGGCCTGGTCTGTCCTCAGAGGTGCAGTGAAAACCCCTCTGACCAGTGGAGTGCAACAGTTTCCCTGCAGACCCAGTACACTCAGCCCAGCCGCTCAGGCATCCTTCAGAAGGAGTGAATTTACTGTGTATTGAGAAAACAAAGTCTGCTCACAGTTTTGGTCTCGCTACAGCTGCAGGCTGAGCTGTCAGGAGCTAGGCAGATCACAGGGAGCAGGGACTGCTGATCATTAGCACATCTCTGCAGGAACGATAAGAAAGCCCCACTGGGATGAATCAAGTTAGCCCAGGCTTTGACTTTCCAGGCTGCAGGCAGGCTGTGCCAGAATCTTAAATGTAAAATCAAGCCCTGGCCCATGCTTTTTGCCTAGAAGAGGAGAAAAT
>NW_008825532.1:1919218-1922100 GCF_000699105.1 Pygoscelis adeliae
GGCCTATTAAAGCCTCCTGCTGACCTGCAGACATTTTTAGAAATGCACGCTCTGCCCAGATGCTGTCAGTTAGATCCATCTCTCTGCATTTCCCTGTGGAGCCGTATGCCAGATCCTTGCCCTCCACAGGAAGGGTTGTGCCGTGCTGGAGCTGCGCAGGCAGTTCGCCTCCCTACCCCTTCCTCTCCCTGCTCCCACCAGCAACCATCGTCAGCCAAGCAGCTCTGTGCCCTTGGTTGCTCTTTCATCTTTTCATCAGGACCTTCTCCCCCAGAGCATCCAGCAGCTGGATTATGGATTTTAGGGTTTTGGTCCCATTCAGCAACAGGCCCTGGCTCAGTATGGGCAGCCAGCGAGGCTGTGCAAGCAGGGCAGGCTGCTAGCATGACCCATCAGAGGTGTCTGGCTTTGGGAAAGCCTCTGCTTCGGTCCATGCCACCCCACCGCAGCCCAGAGCTGAACACATCCCCAGCTGCGGCAGCCTTGTGTTCACTCACACAGCTGTCATTTCTGAGTACCAGTATGTCCATAAATGAGAGAGATATTGTTTTGATTGGATTTTAGCATTGCAGGTGATGAACAGTACAATACAAATGTGTGTTTGGGGAGACAAATTGTCCAATTTGTTGAGCTAATGAATTTAATTAAGATTTATTTGATTTAATTTATACTTCTAAGACAGAGCCTGCATCACCCTGGCAGCCATTCGCAGCACAGCTGCACAATTCAACCTGTAGAATTGAATTGCAAAATGCAGACAGATGCCCCTCCTGAGGGCTGGACCACTGACCAAAGGTTCAAGCAACATTTCAGCCGCTTGCCTCAAACAAGGGAGCAAGGGGAGGCCGTCACAGGGAAATGCTTAACACCAGGAGCAGAGGGCTCTTTCGGAGCTAGCCTGATCCAATAGCTGTCAGCCAGACAGAAACAACACATGGATCATGGGCAGTGAGGGACAAGGGACTGGGGGGGTGTCTGTCACTTAAAGTCAGCCAAGCTACGTTGATTGTCTCCCCAAAAGGCAATATTGCACCACGTTTAGCAGTCTCCTGAAGAAAACTGCTTGGTCTGGCCAACGTTATGCAAAAATGGTGACAACAATTCCTTCTTGCTGTATAACACATGAACTGGCAGACTGAGGCTGAAAGTCCTCGTTCGTGTGTGCAGCCAGGCTGCTCCCATTGCCCTCTGAATATGGCTGGTGGCTCGGTGATGTGGCACCCACATTCCCCTGTCTCAGTGCCTGCTGTGCTGGCCAGCCCTCCTCTGGTTCTGCCCAGCTCTGCCTCTCAGCAAGCTACTGGGACTTTGCTTCCTCTCCCTGCTGCTCTCATGCAGCACAGAAACAAGACATTTTCCCAGGTAGCCGATGGAGTCCAGCCCAGAGCAGTAAGAAAGCTGAGGCATTTAGGAAACAGACCTGTCAGGAAATGTTAAAGGAATTTGTTGTGGTTAGTCTAGAAAAGAGACGGGTGGGAGATGGAGAGGGAGGAACAGGACAATATTTCTTATGTCTAAAGGTTGTTTGTAAAAGGGCACTGAACAGTTGTGCTGCTGGTCCATGGTGTCATTGATCTAATTCCTCGCAAAAAACAGCTTTAGGGTCAATACTTTCTTATCATAAATGTCATAATATTTAACTTTATAAAATTTATGTAATTAACCTCTATAGCACGTAATCATTTTGGAGACAATGGACGAAACCACACGAGGAGGTGGCCTGCTCCGTCAGTGTGTCACAGGGTTTTTGCTGGCTGGGGCACAACTGTTTCTAAATCCTGCCCGGCCACTCTCTAGGCTCTTCTGGTCTCCATCATTGCTATATCCCAGCCACACCTAAGGGCCTCACTAAAACACTTTCAACAGCTATTTGCTAATGGGAATCCAGATTTTATTGATTTAGGAAAAAAAGGCATGTCAGCTTCTTTGATACCACGTGGGCTTTTTTTGAGCTGGCCATCTTCCAAGTCCACCATGTAAATCTCTGTACATCCCTCTCCCTTCTGCCTCCTCCAGGTCTTCTCTTCTCTCCTTATTGCAGGGAGGGGTTGATGTCTCAGAGCCAGGAGGTCCCTTGTCTTCAGTGTCAGCAGTCCCCTCCTGCTCTTGGTGGCAGCACACATGGTATCCCTCAGGGCTTAACCTTTTCCTCTAAAGAGACCCACACACTCAGGTGGGGAGGCCAAGGCAAGGGTGGTGCACACAAAGCCGCCCATGGGAATATGCTCCCCTCCATCACACATGCATTTATGAAGGTTGCTTTAGTTACGGTTTTCCTGCCTCAGAGGTGGGGTACTGACAAGCTGATCACCCGAAATCCCTTCCAGCCCATGATCTGTTCGAGGAGTTAGTCAATAGGACCCCCTGGGAAACTGCCCTCAAGGACAAGGGAGCAGAACAGAGCTGGCAGATCTTTAAGGATGCTTTCCATAGTGCAAGAGCTCTCGATCCCCATGTGTAAGAAATCAGGAAAGGAAGGCAAGAGACTGGCATGAACGAGTCAAGACCTGCTGGTCAAACTAAAGAGCAAGAAGGAAATGCACAGGCAGTGGAAGCAGGGACAGGTATCCTGGGAGGATGCTGCCCGGTTGTGTAGGGATGGGGTCAGGAAGGCCAAGGTGCAGATGGAGCTGAACTTGGCAAGGGACGCAAAGAATAATAAGAAGGGCTTCTATAGGTATGTCAGCCAGAAAAGGAAGGTCAAAGAAAGAGTACCCCCCAGATGAACACAACTGGCAAACTGGTAACTACGGACAAGGAGAAGGCTGAGGTACTCAACAGCTTTTTTGCCTCAGTCTTCACTGGCAACCTCTCTTCCCACACCCCTCGAGTGGATGGACTGCAAGATGGGGACTGGAGGAGCAAAGTTCCTCTCACTGTAA
>NW_008825532.1:1922989-1927654 GCF_000699105.1 Pygoscelis adeliae
GGCCAAGTGCAAGGTCCGGCACCTGGATCGGGGCAAGCCCTGGTATCAATACAGGCTGGGGGCATGAAGGGATTGAGAGCAGCCCTGCCGAGAAGGACTTGGGGGTACTGGTGGATGAGAAGCTGGACATGAGCCAGCAATGTGCACTTGCAGCCCAGAAAGCCAACTGTATCCTGGGCTGCATCACAAGCAGCATGGCTAGCAGGTCGAGGGAGGTGATTCTGCCCTTTTACTCCGCTCTGGTGAGACTCCATCTGGAGTACTGCGTCCAGCTCTGGAGCCCTCTACAAGAAAGACATGGACCTGGTGGAGCGGGTCCAGAGGAGGGCCACAAAAATGATCAGAGGGATGGAACACCTCTCCTAGGAGGACAGGCTGAGAGAGTTGGGGGTTTTAGCCTGGAGAAGAGAAGGCTCCAGGGAGACCTTATTGCGGCCTTTCAATACTTAAAGGGGGCTTATAAGAAAGATGGGGACAGACTTTTAACCCTTTTAACTCTTTTAACCGTAGGGCCTGCAGCAATAGGACAAGGGGTAATGGTTTTAAACTAGAAGAGTGTAGATTCAGACTAGATACAAGGAATAAATTTTTTTATGATGAGGGTGGTGAAACACTGGAACAGGTTGCCCAGAGAGGTGGTAGATGCCCCGTCCCTGGAAACATTCAAGGACAGGTTGGACGGGGCTCTGAGCAACCTGATCTAGTTGAAGATGTCCCTGCTCATTGCAGGGGGGTTGGACTAGATGACCTCTAGGGGTCCCTTCCAACCCAAACCATTCTATGATTCTATGATCTGCATGTGCAGGACATTTCTTCCTGCACTCATTATTGGCAGATAGGCCCAGTGGGTTGCAGAAGATATTTTTTCAAAAGACCAGCCAGGTGGCCTTGCTGTGCTGCAGGGAACACGTGTCCCACTGCAGTCCAGCATGCCAAGGGCTGGAAGGCAGAGAGCACGTGGATGCTTCTTCAGGGTGAGCAGGAGCTTCCCCATGCTGTTTTCCCTTCTCCCGGGTGCTGCTGCTAATGGGCCTATTGTGGTTTTGGTTTAGATTACATCAACGCACACAACCTCCACCGGCCTGCCGCAGCGGGGCACACGGGAAAGAAAGAGAGCGGGTTGGTGGGTGGCTCTGCCACCAGCACTGGAGCAGCTGGGGCTCCAGCCGCCAAGGCTTCAGACTCGGAGCTTATCAGCTTTTGCTACCTGCACATGCGAGAGCAGAGGAAGGAAAGAGAGAGCAGGACGGATATCAATGAAAACCTGATTTTTTTTGAGGAAACTCGTCCCAGGACCAAATCTGACCCCACTTCCAAAAGCTCTGGCCAAGGCTACAATGGGGCAGCTAATGAGTATGACCTGGATGGCCTTGACCAAGATAGGCATGCAAGTAGGGCCAGGGCGCACACCATAGACACCCACCTGCGGAGCGACGCCTCACACTTCTACTGCGAGTCCTGCCAAGCCAAAATCAAGAGCCGGCTGGCCTCATGCAAGGGGGGCAAGCCCAGCAGCGTCCGGGACAATATGGTGGACTTGATGTCACTTCCTCCTCCCGGGAGTGATGAGGAAGAAGATGAGACGACGTCCCTGCTCCCCGCCATCGCCGCTCCCCCTCCTGGCTTCCGAGACAACAGCTCAGATGAGGACGACCCCAAGCGCCGGGCAGCTGCCCAGAGCCAGGAGCAGGGCCGGCACCTCTGTGGCATCCTCTATGACGAGATCCCTGTCACGCTGATAGACAACGTGCAACCGCGGACGGTCCGAGACCATGCCCAAGAGCTGGATGATGCCCTGGTCTCCACCCTGCAGGCGCTGGAAGCCCTGGCTGCTTCAGAGGATTGTCCGCATCCCCCACCACAGCAGACAGCAGGTATTTCAGTGGCTGTGACTTTCTTTTTTCCCTATAGCCTTTCTTTCCTATGGTACCTCCTTCCCTTTAGTCTCCTTCTCCCATCCGATATGTGATTGTGGAGCAGCTTCTAGTAAAAACTAAGTTGTGGCAACAGGCTCTAGCAGGAGCAGCCAAGCTGCTGCTCAGAAGATTTCTAAGAAGCTGAGGTGGGACTCCTCTCCCTGACAGTGGCTGAAGGAGTCTCTTGGTTATCCCATATCTGCCATGGTCCATGTGCCATGATGCTGGGGTGAGGCACTAACAAACCCATACTGTGAGCATGAGTTCCTCCCTGTGACCCCACTCAGCTGGTACCTTCGGCCCTCGGTCTTCGCAGGTTCCCACCCAGGTTTTGCAGTGTGTGAGCCCTTCACAGGGCAAACCTGCTGTGACATGGGTGTCTCTGGGACCAGCCTGCTGGCAGCACAGTCCTTCGTCCCTCTCCCTGCCTTGGTTGCCCTACTCACTATGGCAGAGTAGCTATTGCCTGATTTTCCTTCTTGCTCCAGAAAGTCCCTGTAGCTCTGCTATCACTGACACTGGAAAGCTTCCCAGGACCTTTTCCTGGGCCATTAAGCCCAGGCCATCTTAAAAGCATTAACTCTTAGTTGCGGGAAGTCACTAAAGTTTCTCCGATGGGATGCTGTGTCCTGCATTCCTGGGACCCTCCTGCCGCGTGGAGTTCCCCTCTTGTCTGCGTAGCAGTATGGTGTGAGTGTTGTCGTGGGGTTTTCTTTCTGTTCCTCCACAGGTCTTATTGTCCTGGCTGCCATCACTCCTGAGTCATCCTTGGATTCTGGCCATGAAACCAACTCTTCAGAGCTAACTGATGTCTCAGAGATGGTCTCTGCTATGAAGCAGCATCAGAACGCAGCCTACTTCCTCGCTCAACACATCAACAAAGAAAACATCCTGGCCAGAAAGGACTTGCCTTTCCGAATCCAGAGCTGTGCTGCCCAGGCTGTTCTCACCTCACCGTACCCCCTCAGCCGCCAGGAGCCAAGCCCTTCATTGAAGCCAGCTTTCTCTCACCAAAGCCCCAACCTTACCAATTGCAAGAGCAAACAGGAGCAGCAGCATGCTGAGCGGAGCTACACCTTGGCTGTCCAGCCAGTGCTGACCCCCCAGCTTAATGAGCAGAACAGGGGCACTCCAGTGCCAGGCCCTGAATGCAAAGGTGCAAGCCACACAAAAGCTGCCTTTGAGGTATCTCTGCATGCCACAGCAGCCCCGACCAGGGAGCAGGCACAGGATCTACAAGAGAAGGTGCCCAAAGAGGTCCAGCAGAGCTCCAAGCTTCTCCTGGATCAAAAAAGTGGTGTAACTCCAGCCATCATTTCAGCTGCTCTGCAGCAAGTGGCAAATGCAAAAGGATCAGCTCCCCACGTGGTAGCAGCCTCAAAAGAAGACAAGAACATGAATGGTACCAGCAGCTGTGCATCAGCCAGCAGCAAGCCTTTGAAACTTAAAGGAGGACCACAACCTGCAGACACATGCAACTGTCAGCAGCAGCAGCAACTCTCTCCACAGCAGCACTGTGAAGTTTCTCCAAGTCCTAAAGAAGCTCATGGCAGTAAGGCTGAAGCTTTCCACCTTGCCTCAGCAGGTGAGGAAATGATGCCCAGTAAGACTTTTGCCTCTAAAAGCTACCAGCAAACAGTGAGTAGAGATGCTCCAGGAAAAGCCGCAAGCGGAGAGACAGGTCAGAAGGCAGATGAGGAAGCCACGAGCCTCATCTTTCAGAAACACACAGCTCCTTCAAACCAAGGACAGAAAATGCAACAGGAAAGTTCAGCCAAAAGCTTAAAAGCTGAGAGTAGCAATCTGCACTCTCCATCACCTGGTAGCACTTTCAGGAGCACTAGTGAGGAACCCAAAGGGCCAATCCAGCTGGTGCCCAGATCCGAGAGCCTGCAGATCAGCACTGTGCCTTCCAAAAAAGTAGAAAAAGTCCTGGAGGTGACCCAACAAGATGCTGATGTCCCAGCTAAACCCAAAGCTCCAAAAGCTCCTTTCAGGTTGAGGAACCTGTTCTCTGCAACATTTCCGACCCGGCTGAAGAAGGAAACGGACGAGCGGCAGGCCCAGCTGCAGAAGGTGAAGCAGTATGAGCTGGAATTCCTTGAAGAGCTGCTCAAGCCAAAGAGTAAAGGTGACCTCCCACCACAGGAGTATCTGCAACCCCCTGCCCCTGGGCGCTGCAGCTGCCAGCTAAGGAGCAGTCCTGTGCAAAAAGTCCCAGGGATGTCTAGGGAGCAAAGGCGCAGCTGTGACTGCAAGCGGATTTGCAGGGGGGTGAGGCCACCCGCTAACCAGTTGGTGATGCCAGAACTGGAGAGGAGAGGGAGGGATAAACTTACCGATGACCAGAAGCAGGCAGAAGCCATTAGGTTGACAAGCGTGAGCAGCCCTTCCAAAGGCAAGCGGATACGATCCACAAGTTTAGAGTCCAGAGACTACCGGTCAGATCCAGAGAACAGCATGTCCTGTTTGACAACTTGCACTTCCCGGGGGGAGTGCATGGGTGCTCCACACTACAGGAAGCTCTTGCGTCGCTACAGTGTCAGTGAAATAGATAAGACTGATAGGACATCCCTGTCCTCTGACATCTACCAGAACATCTATACAACCAGGCAGAAAGGCCCCCAGAAAGAGCCTGAGCCCAGCATCTTTTGTCCTGTTCTGAAGAGCAAAATCCAGGAAGCCTCTGGAGTGGCTGGCCCCTCCTACGTCCAGATAGCACAGGAGAAAAAGAACCAGAAGGGTTCAG
>NW_008825532.1:1927665-1928203 GCF_000699105.1 Pygoscelis adeliae
GTTCAGCAGTGTTCTCCGTCCAGGAGGAGATGTATCCAAGTCCTGCTGACCTGCGGGATGAAGACATGGAGGATGAGAAGTGCTGCTCCATCCGGTACTGCTTCTACTACAGGAAATGCGATGTTGCAGATGATGGGAGCGAGAAGGATGAGCTGTCCTATTCCATCCCCATGCAGATACTCCCAGGAATGAAGCTGGACAATCAGATGGTCCCAGTCATGAGCAGGACTCTTCAGGTACTAGATGCAACAGCCTGCAGCAGTCCCAATGACAGTCAGACCCAGGAAATAGATTTAAGGACCTCCAGTGTTGAGGGGAGCTTGGCAAAGATCAACACCCTTCGAGGCCATGCCTACAGCTTTCCCAATGGGTTTCTGCAAGTGCAGCTGGACACCAATGAGCTCCTGACCATCCTGAGGCAGTGTGTGGTGAGCCCTGACGTCCAAGACTGCAAACCCTACATCTCCCAGCTGGCCGAGTACAAGCAAGAGCTTGCCCTCAAGTTCAAGGAGTTTCGGGCGTCCTGCCGCCGTGTGGC
>NW_008825532.1:1928470-1935728 GCF_000699105.1 Pygoscelis adeliae
CCCGCCAGTCAGCCACGGTTGCCACTGTCATGAGCACGCTCACACGCTCCCTAAAGACGTTGATCAATAAGTAAGCCAGCTACGAAAACCAACAAGCCAATGTGTGCCGGGCCATGTGCTAGTGGTTCTCAAATCGCATCGGTCTGGTGAGGATGCGTGTCTACAGGCCCACATCTACTGGGGTTTGCGATAGCCAAGACGCTCTTTTATCTCTGCAGATTGGATGGTTGTGTTGGTGGTGTTTTTGAAGGGTAAATTCATGCCCTGTCACAAGCTGTGCAACCAGCTCATCAGGGGTCTCAAGCAGCTGCTCTGCTTGCTCTCCCATGCTGGCTTGTCGGTGACAGTACTTGGGGGGCACAGTCACCCTGTCTCCATGCTAGTTTGGTTTCATGTGGTTCTGGGCCTCACTTGTGCAAAGACCTTTGTCACGGTGTATGGTGGGCCAGTGAGTTAGCAGGAACTGAGCTGAGATCTCCTGGCTTCACTTGGGCAGTTTGGAGCCAAACCAATGTCTTGCCACGTAAACAGCTCTTCTGCCTCCAGGGTCTTCCTGGCCCACAAATGCAACGTAATTAGCAGCAGAAGGGATCTCTGGGGTGCAAGTCCCTGCTGCTATGCTAGGGCTTGGGAAGTAGTCCTAGCATGAGCAGGATGCCATAATCCTGGGGCAGAGCTAGGTCACCCTAGCAGGCTCTACTTTCACAGCTTAGGCACCAATGCCCTAGTCCTGAGCACAGGTACTGCCTGTGCAAAAGGCGAGGGCTTAATGTGTGCGAGTAGGGAGGATCCAGGGAACAACAGGCCTGTCAGTCTGGCCTCAGTGCCAGGGAAGGTTATGGAGCAAATCATTTTGAGTGCCATCACATGGCACATGCAGGACAACCAGGTGATCAGGCCTAGTCAGCATGGGTTTATGAAAGGCAGGTCGTGCTTGACTAGCTTGATCTCCTTCTACCACAAGGTGACCCACTTAATGGATGAGGGAAAGGCTGTGGATGTTGTCTTTAGTAAAGCCTCTGACACCATTTCCCATAGCATTCTCCTGGAGAAACTGGCTGCTCATGACTTGGACAGGTGTACTCTTCGCTGGGTAAAAAACTGGCTGGACGGCCGGGCCCAGAGAGTTGTGGTGAATGGAGTTCAATCCAGTTGGCGGCCGGTCACGAGCGGTGTTCCCCAGGGCTCAGTATTGGGGCCAGTTCTGTTTAATATCTTTATCAATGATCTGGATGAGGGGATCGAGTGCACCCTCAGTAAGTTTGCAGACGACACCAAGTTGGGCGGCAGTGTTGATCTGCTCGAGGGTAGGAAGGCTCTGCAGAGGGACCTGGACAGGCTGGATCGATGGGCCCAGGCCAACTGTATGAGCTTCAACAAGGCCAAGTGCCGGGTCCTGCACTTTGGCCACAACAACCCCATGCAGCGCTACAGGCTTGGGGAAGAGTGGCTGGAAAGCTGCCTGGCGGAAAAGGACCTGGGGGTGTTGGTCGACAGCCGGCTGAACATGAGCCGACAGTGTGCCCAGGCGGCCAAGAAGGCCAACGGCATCCTGGCCTGTATCAGAAATAGTGTGGCCAGCAGGAGCAGGGAAGTGATAGTGCCCCTGTACTCAGCACTGGTGCGGCCGCACCTCGAATACTGTGTTCAGTTTTGGGCCCCTCACTACAAGAAGGATGTTGAGATGTTGGAACGTGTCCAGAGAAGGGCAACGAGGCTGGTGAGGGGTCTGGAGAACAAGCCTTATGAGGAGCGGCTGAGGGAGCTGGGGTTGTTTAGCCTGGAGAAAAGGAGGCTGAGGGGAGACCTCATTGCTCTCTACAACTACCTGAAAGGAGGTTGTAGCGAGGTGGGTGTCGGTCTCTTCTCCCAAGTAACTGGCGAAAGGACGAGAGGAAATGGCCTCAAGTTGCGCCAGGGGAGGTTTAGATTGGATGTAAGGAAAAATTTCTTTACTGAAAGAGTAGTTAAACATTGGAACAGGCTGCTAAAAGGCATGTAGACATGGCGCTTAGGGCCATGGTTTAGTGGTGGACTTGGCAGTGTTGGATGGTTGGACTCAATGTTCTTAAAGGTCTTTTCCAACCTAAATGATTCCTTGATTCTATTATTCTATCTATGATCCCCTTCCTCTGCTGGATGGCTGTGTCCATGCTAGAGAGCCTGCAAGGAACCCAGATTGATCTTTGACCATTGCAAGCCAGAAGCTGGGCTAACAGCTGAAAGGAGATCTCTTTCACACCATTCTCCAGAGGTCAGTTCCGTGCCTCCAAGGCTCAGCCCAAGCCCTCTCCTATTTCCTTTCACCATGCCCCTTAGAGAGGAATGCCAGATCAGCTTTGTCTGTGAGACACAGCTTGCCCCCAAGCCAGGCAGTGCTACTGCCATCGGCCAAAGGAGCTGCCCTCCTTGCCAGGGCATTGGGGTCCTTTTCTTGTCTCCACCCCGACTGACTGCCATACGAAGCACTATTTAGTACTGTGTGATGGTTATTTATTTGGAGTTGGGGCTTTTGGATTATTTGTTTTTCACTTCCAGGTGAATGGTAAAATGATTCCCAATTGCTTCCCGTCGCACCCCAATGTTCCCCCCCTTCTCCCAGTCTAGCTTCTAGACCTAATCAATCAGACTGCCTTAATTGGTGCTTCACTGCAGTCACCCACCCTCCAAAACAGAGTGAGGAGAAAAATGCAAGGTTACACATTGCGTTGCCCTTACCCTGCCACCCACTGCACTTCACGCATGCATGGGGAGAGCGGGTCCTGCCGGGGTCCCTGTGCCTCTCCCCATCGCACCCACCTCCGGCTGGGAAGGGAGATCATGGCATCGGCCTCACAGCGCCAGGAGTGAGACCGGTTGTCAAATCCAGCCAGCGTGCCCCAGCACTTGGGGATGATCAGGGATCTCCGTACGATCAATCGCTTCCCATCTTTATTATTTTTATAAATACGCACATTCAAAATCTCTCGTTCTTCCATATGAGTTATGGAAATGCACAATGTGCTTTTAACATGCGCATCCTCTACAGAGTGCAATAACCTCCCCTGGCCCATGGCTGTCCCAGACTTTGGCCATTGCTGTCAGCAAGGCAGAGAGGATCCTGCTGTGGGGACAGCCTCCTGCTTTCAATAACCATGTAGCAAATATACAGTGGAAGAGCCAATTCAGATTTCAGTCCGTGGTGGGCAAAGCCTGTTATAATGCTGAAGGCCGACAGGGAGATGTGTTTTTCTTTTCCCCATGAATTATCTATTACGAAACTCTGAGTTTCTTCGAGCTCCCTGTTATGCCTATATCATTCCTCCATAAATCTCTCAGTCTAATACAGAGGAAAATTTTTTTATTGTCTGTATATAGTATATATAAATAAAAAATATATAAATTATATATATACACAAATTTATGTCTTGTTTTACAAACAAGAAAGATTAAATATATTAATCTTAATATCCAAACTAGCATTTGTGTCTTTTTTTAAGAACTTTGTGGAAATGTGGCTATTCTTAGCTGTACAAAACACTGTTTGTAAGCAAAACCCCCTATTTTTGTTGCTATAGAAATGCATGTATATGCCCTTCCCATACTGGAAGGGCACAGCACAAAGTCGCTGGACTCCACATCAGTTAAGTACCAGGCTATGAAGGAAGCCATGAAGCAGCAAAAATGCAGGTTTGAAATGAACTGTTTGACTTGGCAGAGTTTTGTGTTGTTAATGGGCGTTTTGGCTTAATTCCCCTGCCGGAGGGGAACGCCTCCAGCGGCTATCACCCCTTCACCGCTGGCACGGGGCACTGCGGCCGTGCTGGGGAAAGTGTGGTCCTCCTGGTGCCCGCAGGACACCCTCCTGCCCCTAAAGCAGGGGAGAGCCGGGACATCCTTTAATCCCCCTCTGTTGGCAAACTCCTGGCCCTTTGAGGTGAGCCAAGCTGAGTGCCCACTGACCAGCTCCAGTGCGTGCTTTCAACCAAGTCGCAGCCTCTGCCTGGCATTTGCTCTTCTGCCTGGGAAGAGGTGACAGTGTGCGACCTGCCATCAGTGGCCTGATGGTTCTGCTGCCCTGTGGGACTGCTCAGGTGTGTCTGCAGGGGAAAGCCCGGCAAAAGCATAATGCCAGACCCCGGGAGAAATCTGAGCAAGGCAAACAGTTTCCTAGCTACAGATGACATTTCCAATATCCCATTCCCTCTGGGGACACGTTTTGCCTGGCACAAAGAACTGCTATTTATCAGGGAGGAAGGCATTGATGTGTGCCCTCTATGTGCCCCAAAGCCTCCAGGAACTATAAAAGCCAAGTCTGATAAGGATCCAACACAAAAAAACTTAGGAACTGGGTCATTCTCTGTATGGGGGTTGAGTGTGTTCTCTAAAGCAAAGCCAGCAGCAGTTGAGACTCACACGTTCTCTGTGCCTCCAGGCTCGTTATTTTAATCTGCATCAAAGCATTTCCCATGCTGAACTAACTAACAATGACACTGAATGGGACAAATCCCACCTATTTATAAAGTTGGGTATGGATCAAAAAAATGGAAAAGCCAAGAGGTTTTCTAACAACCCCCAAAGCCTGAAAATATTATTGACAGGAGGCAGTTTAATCAGCAGTTTCAGAGTCGATGCTTAGTACCATCTAGTGGGCAATCAGCACCCCATCAGAAAGGAATTATTTCTTCACAGCACACTGTTATTATTTGTACAGCGATAGGTGCTCCAGGATCAGGCAAATGTCCTTGTGTGAAGGGAGGAGCTATACTGGTACATACCCGAGAAGGACGATGAAGCCCTGCCTTCATTATTGCTGTACTCGTCTTTTAGGAGCTGTCCCCGCAGCCTTACTCTGTTGGGCACTTGTAAATGCTATTAAAGGAAATGATCCAAGTAAAATGGTCTAGTTAATGTTTTTGAATTGCAGATTTTTCAAAAAACTGGATCTCAGTTACACAGCACAGAGAATTGAAAGTAAATATTTTTTTTCCCAATCTAGTTCCCATTTCACTGTCCATCTAGTTTATCTACCTGCAGACTGCCTTGTTCTCATTTAGCATCAGCATCTCTTCAGATTGAAGCCACCGTCACCCAGCAAGTTAAAACAAAGTATATGGTTCTCAGAAAAGGACAATATTGTTTTGCAGGTGTGTGTGCATAAAGATAAATCAATTTTTCCCCATGCCCTCCCACCAGAGCAATCTGCCTGAGGGTGGCAGGTTGTGTTCGCCCGCCCTTTAGCACCCTCTCAGAGCAGCGCCAGCGGTAACTGCCCTTCTCATACTGCCTTCGCCCTCAGTTTTCTTACATAGCATTACAGCTGGCAGAGATATCCTCCAGGGCCTTCATGGCTCCCATGAGCATTGCTCAGCCACAACACGCATTCGTGACCATCTGATGTCATTTCACTCCCACAGTCTGCTCCCTCCCTTAATCTTCTCTAAGTTATGTCCACTACCAAGAAGTCCTCACCAGGGCTCTATCAGTCACGATGGATAGAAAAGGAACAAAAATTGGGCCCTTGCTGGTCCCTCTAATACACATGAGAAAAACAGAAGACCTGGCTTTCAGGGGTTAAAGTGTCAAAAGCAGGAGCTGGAAAATTAGCAGACCTCAAGCAGTAGTCCCAAGATAGGTTTGGATAAAATTGCTTGTGTCTCTGTGGACTTTGCTGGTCATTGTCAGCTGGAGACAACAACTGGGCACCATGGTTTAAAGCACTTTGAACTCTAATCCCCACAGCATAGCGTCCGCATTCTCCTGTCGGGATTTCCATCCTCCCCAAGGTCCTGGCAACGCTACATAGGAATCGCAGCAGCCCCAGATACAACAGCAGGGCAAGCTGAGCAGCTGGGACCCACTGCTTGTTTTCATCACGTCCAAGGGAGCTGACAGTCAAATAGAAATGAGTAATATCTAAATTTTACCCTCATTTAAAGCACAGTGTCTGGATTCCTGTGTAAATCATCCTAACAAATTCCTCGTGTAGGCAGACACGGTGGAATTGGCTGGGACACCCATGGCTTTAATTGGACATGGAGAAGTCTGCCAGGGAAGACAGGTATCTCAGCTTATTTACATCACCCAACCTTATTTAGTATATATGAAAACAGTCCGTACACATGATAGGAAACTTTTCCAAAGGTTTTTGTGTCAGGCTATGTAATTTCATGTCAGGGCATGAGCAGACCGGGAACCTGCCCATGCCTCATCCTACTGCAGCCGCTGCACAACCTTCCAGCCCAGCTGAAATGGTGCCCCTTACTGTCACCTGCTCCCCAGACACAGAGTGAACAGGGAAGGTGTTTTCTGCCGCTGGACTATAAAGTCATTAAAAACCAAACACGCTGTGTTCAAAGTGGCAGAAATCCCAGTGCAGCCTCTCTGAAGTTTCTTGCACGTGCCACAGGCTGGGGACAGAGATGAAAGGGCTGGGGACGTGCACCAGGTCTACACACATGGTCCAGGACACTTTATAACGCTCCACTAAATTCCACTTTTGAAAAGCACCTTGGAAATACTCCTGAAGGTAATGAATATCCACCTCTTGCTAGACCAACAGGACTCCATCCTCATACTTTTGACTGGGCTCCTTAGAAAGGCACAGTAAAAATGCTGAGTAGAAAGATCAGGAACACAAAGGGACCAGTCAGGATCCTTTAAAGAGCTTTTCATCCTTAAGTCCATACTGTTTCTAGTGGAGACTTGAAAATAACATTTATTTCCCAAAGTTTTCTCCTTTTCCTGACAAATGGTGTGCTTTTTCCTGGTGGATGTGCTCTGGTTCAGCTACGTCCTGTGTAACTGGTAGCGTTTACAGCGCTACAGGCGAGCTTCATTCCGAAATACAACCCATCGGACCCAGTGGGATACCTGTGATAGTGATCTTCTCTACAAAGGGAAGAATAGGGGGTTCTTGTGTAGTCAGTAAAAGTTCAAACCGACGCGGTTCTTATTGCAGCCGAGTGGCTTTGAGTAGCAGAGAGAGGATTTACCTAAAAATGATGCCTGCAAAGCTGATGTTACAGGCAGAGGAGCGGGCAGAAGGCCAGCGGCCAGCAGAACCGCTCCCAGAAGCGGTGTCGGTTTTTCCGCTCCGGCACAGACCAGCCCCGGTCTCCGAGGTGTTCAGGGAGAGTCGGGGGAGGGGAGCGAAAGCCGGACGGGCCTAACGCGGGAGATGCAGCCCTTCTCAGCCTCCCACCCGTTCTCGGCCTCTCACCCCTCTTACGCCCTCAATTTTTCTCAGCCTCTACTTTCATTTCAGCCCCTCAGCGCC
>NW_008825532.1:1936443-1941127 GCF_000699105.1 Pygoscelis adeliae
GGCGGTGCCGCACTACAGCTCCCGGCACAGCAGCCTGCAGCAGCCCCGATGACAGTCAGACCCAGGAAATAGATTTAAGGACCTCCGGTTTTGAGGGGAGCTTGGCAAAGATCAACACCCTTCGAGGCCATGCCTACAGCTTTCCCAATGGGTTTCTGCAAGTGCAGCTGGACACCAATGAGCTCCTGACTATCCTGAGGCAGTGTGTGGTGAGCCCTGACGTCCAGGACTGCAAACCCTACATCTCCCAGCTGGCCGAGTACAAGCAAGAGCTTGCCCTCAAGTTCAAGGAGTTCCGGGCGTCCTGCCGCCGTGTGGCAGCCGTCGACAAGAGTCCTACCCACATGCTCTCTGCCATCACGAGCAGCTTCCAGGTGCTAAGCAGCCTCATCGAGACGTCTGTGAGGCTGGTGTACATCGTGCACTCGGGGTCCCAGCGCCAAGAGCTGCTGACTCCATTTTTGGCCTCCCACCCCTTTTCAGCCCTAACTTTTTCTCAACCTCTACATCCCTTTTCAGCCTCCCACAGCTTGTTGGCGTCACACTGCTTTTTGGCCTCCCACCTCTTCTTGGCCTCTACTTCCCTTTTGGCCTCCCACCTCCTTCTAGCATCCACTTTTCTTTTGGCCTCCCCTTTTCAGCCTCCCAGTGCTTTTTGGCCTTAATTTTTTCCCAGCTTCTACTTTCCTATTCAGCCTCTACTTTTTTTTTCTGTCTCCCACCCCTTTTTGGCCTCCACTTTTTTTCTGGCTTCTACTTTTCTTTAAGCCACCACAGCAAAGGGCAGATTCTTGTGTAATTCCTACCAAGTGCCATTCATTAACAGAACCAGCTGTGAGTTAGTGCAGTTACATGGCAACAGAAAGAGAAAACAACCCTCTGCCACAGGCTTTCTGCATGAAAATGTGTCCTTGATTAAGTGGCTGGTGGTAATTGAGTGGCAATTGTATGCAGGAATGTGCCAAGAGAGGCACAAGGGCTACTTGTCTTGATTGACATCACCATGAAATTTGATGGTGTTAATGCACTGCTTAAAACTTCCTGGAAAATGTATTCTCAGGCCATGAAACACAAAGGTATTTCTGATTAAATGCATCTCCATAGAATCGGGTAAATAAAAAGGGGGTTTTGTCATTCGTGCGCTTTCAGGTTCTCCTTAGTTGGACAGTAATTTACTTCACAGTTTCCAAAACGTGAGGGAACACAGCAGCTCAGGCTATGAGCTTGTTCTTTCTGCTACCAAAACCAACTCGTGTTTGTCCGCATTGTAAACCACAGGAAAATTAAATAAAATTCTTTGAAGTAGATAATGAAATTTATTATATTTTGCTTTCAGAATGAAGTAAGCCAACTGGAATTAGGTGTATAATTTTGAATAAGGGTGTCAAAATAAGAGTTGAGATACTCCAATGCACTTTCACATCCAAACTTCACTTAGGCTGTGATCATTTTCCTGAGTGTCCTTTGACAGACAATTTGACTCACAGGCCACACTGTTTTCACAACAACAGATTGTTTTCACAGTCTCACCCTTCATCCCATTTAGGACAAGAACCAGATAAACATCTCCCTCTTCAAAGTGTTTCTCCTTATCCCTCCTTCTTCAGTTAATGGCAATGCAAGCTGCTAATAGACAAGCTATGGCTGAGGGACCTCATAAGCAAGCTCTTTAGCTTTGTTTAACTAAGACTTTGGTGCATTAAGAGCTTCTCCTCAATCAAATCTCTGAGATTATCCTGTTCCAAGAGCTTTGCTAGCAATAGTGATAAATCGTTAAGGCAGGTGGACTTTTGTCCTCGTAACCAAAGTGCTGTCTAACCTACAAAGACACTGTGGTAGCTGAAACACTGAAGGGTAGCAGGGACTTTCTTAGATGGCACTCATGGCCATTTAACGCTGCTGTGAGCAGCACAAGGCAGCTGGAGAGACTGAGCGACTGCAGCACCCAGCCCCTGGCTCTGCTTGCCTTGGAGGAGAAGAAGGTGTCATCCACCAGCAGCTCCGCAAAATCTTCCCTCCCGGGGGGCAGCTTCTGCCAGCTCTCTGGGGCTCCTGAAGGCACGCTTGGCCTCTAGCCCAGAAAGGCAAAAAAAAAGTCTTTGATTTTACACATGAAAGGTTGCCAGTCCCTGGTTTACAGGATTAAGGATCTAATTTCATCTTTTGTCAGATTTTTCACTCCTGCAAATCCCATCTCTGTGATCCCAGAAGGAAGCTGAAAGACATGCTACTTCAAAATTCCTGTGTAGGGGAAACTGGGACAGAGTTTGTCAATGAAAGGCACAATTTTCATGTTTTAGTATACCTTCTGCTGCCTTCAGCCTCAGGTTCCCAGTGCCTGGTTCACGAATAAACTGGGAGGGGACAGGGATGTTGGGGCACAGAAGACACTCATTCTGCATTCAAGAGCAGGGGGGGGGAAAATGGAATTTAAACCGAGACTGAAGCAAATGGTTCAAAACCAGAAACAAATATTTTGGGAACTGGAAAGAAGTTATCCATCTTCCAAATTCTTCAAAGTGCAATAGCAGCAACAAACCTTCTGTAGTCCATGTTTTGCAGGGAGGAGAGGCCTTGAAGTTATTTTTAGACTACATAGCTTTATCACTGAAAAAAAGGTACAGAACAGCCATTGCAAACTTGCAATTATCCCAAACTATCATTTGAAAAAAATGTTGTGAACTGTGAAAGGCCCATATAAGAATGCCAACAAAATTGCCGTATTTTTTTAGGTGTCCTCCAGTCAAAAGTACGGGAGTCATTTGTAGGGAATGTTTTCAGTGATGTGGATTTTGTGCAAGAATATAGCTGCTAGAAATTTGGGAGGTATCCACAAATCCTGTCACTTGAACCACCAGGTAGCCATCTGACAGTGAAGTTTTCTTCTGTGTTATTAAGATGAGCAATGTTTAGCAACAAATTAGAAGCGAACGGCTGTATTCTTCCTTTCCCATTCCTTGGATTTGCTGTACGTCACAGCATTTCACAAGCTGCTACAGTTACACCAAAAAAATCTAAATTACCATATATTGATATTCCAGTTCCCATCAACAGGATGGGAAGTATGGGAATATCTATTTTAATCCAGATGAATTCCAAGTTTAGTGACACCCTACAAAGGGTTATAGAAAACTTCCTCAAAGGACGATTTTGTAATCATTAGTTTACTGGCCTTTGGGGATAGTCACAGCAGCAATTTGGGCCAGGATACTTGCAAGACGAAATAAAGAAAATGTGGCCAGTGTCTGTGAATTGCGGACTATTTCTTCCAGTGGAATTCTCAAGGACTCAAAGCAATAACTTATCAATGCCAAATTCATTGCATAAGTTTGTTATCTATGAGACAGTCAAGTAAAACAAGGAGGAATTACACGACTGCATGCAAATTTTGAAGAAGCTGTTTGTGGCTTATTTTGTATGTTTAAAAACCTTTAAACACTTTATTTTTGCAAAAGCTAAATTAATCTGTATAATATAATCACATACAGGCTGAAAGTTCACAGGAGGCTAATAACAGAATTAGGTACAAAACCACGATTACAAATGTAAAAAAACCCTCAGAAATTAAATTAAACAGCCTCTAAAAATAGTACCCACACGGGTTTTAACGATCCAGAAGACAGAAAAAAGCACCTCTGTATTTGCAATTCAGAGTATCCACCACAATTATGATTTTTTTAATCTCAAAACGTGGGCAAAGGCTATTTCCATCAGAAAAATAAGTAGCAGAAAGTATTGCTGCAAATTCTGAGGACAGGTGCAGAAAATGTTGATTACAGCTATCATGGTATTTTTTCTCATTGAGTTTGCAGTGAGACCAGTCGTACTGGCTATATATGCAAGAAGTCAATGCCTCTTCGCAGATAAAGCCCGCTATCATCATTTCACTTTTGAAATGGGATCAATTCGCGATTCAGCCAAAGGAAAAGAGACTGAGCACAGCATGCTTGAAGGAAAGGGCAAAGAAAATCAATTGTTAGTATTTTTGTAGACTGAAGTTTGCAAGACAAGAAAGCAAAAGGTTTATCATCAAGTGAAGAAGATAAGCGCTATCCTTCAAAAATTGAAAACCTGCTCCGACTTAAATTAAAAACCTGCTCCGACTTGATAACGTTGACACATGGTCCAGCCCAACCTTTGAAGCCAGTAGCCGGGGACTGGTCCCAGCCGCTGGGCTCAGTGCGGCTGGTCTGGGCACGGCCGATGAGGCAGCAGAGCTCCCGTTTTCCCCTGCTGCCCTTGACTCTCCGCGGCCTCCAGCTGAGGCACCTGGGCCTCTGTTTGTGCTGGAAAAGCTACCCTTTCTCTTGACGAGAACCTACTCGCTGTGGAAATCACAGAGAAACATGAAATGGTGGGTGCCCAGCCCATGCTGCTGCTGCTGCAGGGCACTGCCGTGCCTGGGGCGCCGCAGGCTGTCGTCCCACAACTGGGGGCTTTGCTTGGGGGTAGCTACAGCGCAGCGTGAGCCCGGGGGAGCTGCACGGCATGTGGCTGCCACGCTACAGCACCCCGAGTCCCTTGCGGCAGCGCCAACAGGCAGCGTCCAGCGGCACGGCGGGGTGAGGGCCCTGCAGCGCTGCCCGAGGCGCAGCAGTGACCCCCGCGCAGCGCTAGACAGGGTGCGGCAGGCTGGCGGGGCGGGGGGGGCTGCACCGCCCGTCTCCGGGGGCAAGCGGCCGGG
>NW_008825532.1:1942499-1955673 GCF_000699105.1 Pygoscelis adeliae
GTGCCGCCGAGCCGGGGTTTACCGAGTGCTGGGCGAGAGGGAGCGGAGACAACGGGCCCGGTACAGCGTGACATCCCGGGGAGTGGTGGAGCCCCGGGGGGTGGGCTTTCGTACAGGGAGAGGCCGGGGCTGTGGTGCTCCCTAGAGAGCTCCCGGCGGCGGTGAGCCATGTGCTGGGCGGCTGCGCGGCTGGGCGAGAGGGAGCGGAGACAACGGGCCCGGTAAAGCGTGACATCCCGGGGAGTGGTGGAGCCCCGGGGGGTGGGCTTTCGTACAGGGAGAGGCCGGGGCTGTGGTGCTCCCTAGAGAGCTCCCGGCGGCGGTGAGCCATGTGCTGGGCGGCTGCGCGGCCCCGGCAATGCCTCTAGCGGCCTCCGCTGAGAAGCGTCTCTCCCATGCGGGCTGTGCCGCGGTGTGCTGGGCTTCCCACCGGCGGTTTTATGTTTTCACGGCACCTTGGGGGGGGGCCGTGGTCCTACCCTCCTACACGTGGAGGAAAGGCTTTGTGTCACCTGGCTGCTATGACAGGTTGGAGCGGCAGAATTCACCAGCCGGACCCTGCCCCCAGCACCCCAAAAGCTAGGAGCTGATGGGAATGCACCTCCTGGGGTTTTCATCCACGTTGATTAGCCTCTTCCATGCTTAGTCTAGACTGTGATTGCTTGAGGCTTGATAGTTTTGTGCTTAGGGTGTAGCCGATGCCTTTAAACTATTCTGAAGAGCATCAGAGTCTTAAAGAGGTATTGATAAAATTATTCAGGAAGGATCAGAGGCTGACACCACCTTGCAGCCCATGATGCAGTTGCAGTCATGCAGTCTGTGCTCCCCGCAAGCTCTGAAACCTAAGATTCGTTTTGTTTTCTGTGTCTATGCTTTATAAGTCTTGCTGCCATTCTACTTGAAGAAGCTAAAAGAAAGGAGAGGCTAAAAACTATTTGGAGCTCTTAAAGATTGCTTTAGAGAAGTACACTAAGCATGTATACACCTCACAGTATAATACAAAGACCCTTGAATGATTGCTCCAACCCACTCCTTTCTTCTGGAGACAGTAATTTTTTCCAGGAGAATCCAGGATGTACACATGGTATAGAATATTATTATGTTTCTATTGCATGAGTATTGATTGTAACTGAAAACTTCAGAGGTGGTACAAAGAGTTGTAGAGGAGAGTTGTAAAAAGAGTCTGTTTGATTTACAGCCACTGCACTGTTCTCGTTGCTCTTTATTAACTGCTCTTATCCATCCAGTTGGCTAGCCAGCAGGTTCTTATGTCAACAGGTAATGTGACTTTAAGACCTAATGGACATCTTATTTACCCTAATAAACTGACAGCAGATGCTTCCCAGAAAAAGTAAGATTGTTTTAACAGACTAGTTCATTGATACTTTTGTACAATAAATGTCGTGAACCAGCTTAATACTAGACTGTTAGTAAGTACAGTTGGAGATGACACTTCTATACTAACTACTGTTAATTCAGGCACTTGCTTAGCAGAAAGCTTTCATGCTGGCTGAAATTCTTCATGAGAGATTGGTGTATGCTGTAAGTCAGTGTTGAATGAAGATGATAGCAGTTTGCTGATGGATATTGAGCAGTAAGACTATAAACACCTAATGGTTATCAAAAACATGTTGAAGAGGGGAGGAAGATCAGAGAATGAAATATTAAAATTGGAAATCTACCCTAAGGTGCTCTACAAGTGAAGCCATTAGGAGTGGGTTGGGTGATTGTCTGTCTACTTGTTCCTAGAGTTTGATGTGGCAGCAGTCTGCAGAGTGGGTGAGCATCTCCAGCGCAAGAAGAAAGAAACCATGGAAGAGCTTTATCCTCAGTAGACTGACTTCTGATTACTTCCAAATGTGTGGCAGGCTTCTCTAAACTGAAATGTTGGAAGTACTTAGTAGTTAATCTGTTCCTACAAAAGGCCTTCTGCAGCATTGCCCTGTATGAAACCTCAAACCTAAGACTACTACTGCTTTCTTTCCAACCCTGCCTCTGGTGCAGGTGTCTTGATACACGTGCTGAAGCTGGCAGTTTGCTGCTGGCAAACAGGACCTTTGGCTTGTATTCAGTCCCTTCATCAGCAGGGATTAGTGTGCATTACATCCAGGAGGAAATTAACCCCAAAAGCCTTTCCAAAGTGAAATGCTGGAGGGCTTCTCTGTTCAAGCCAGTGAATAGCTGTTATGACTCTAAATCTCATAATAGGCTGCAGCATAGCTTCTGGTAGAAGTTTGGCTCGGCTTTCTTTGCTGACTGGCCATCATCCTTGCTTCCTTTGTACACTTACGGCTTTTAGCTGAGGTGGTTGTACTTCTGATTCAGGGGGAACAAGGTCTGTTCTTGGGGTGTTTACATGCTCAGCTTGTGTTGAGATCGAGAGTATGGGCTGAGTGCTTTTAGCCTTACTGATGGAACCATTAAATTTGATTAGTGAGCGATGTGAAATAGTTACTGAGCAAATAAGCAATGCTGTTCCTGCTCAACACCCTTGATTATATGACACTGTCACCCACAGACCCTTGGGAATGCAATCCATTGGTTGCTCTGCAGGCATATGTAATGGCTGTGTTTTAATTTGTATTTGGATACAACTCTCCTTTCCTCCTCTGTTCCCAGTGTGGAAATAGGCGAGAGTGTACGTGGGGAGGATGTCTACATTGTGCAGAGTGGCTGCGGTGAAATCAATGACAATCTGATGGAGCTCCTTATCATGATAAATGCCTGTAAGATTGCCTCAGCCAGCAGAGTCACAGCTGTCATACCCTGCTTCCCTTATGCTCGGCAGGACAAAAAGGACAAGGTAAGGGATGTGGTAAAGGTTTCTGCTGGGAAGATGAATGCACACCTTGAAAGTCCTGACTGCTGGATAGGGATTAGATGAAGTTGAATATGTAGAGGAGAAGATAAAACTTAGTTTAATTTCTTTAAACCTCAGGGCATCAGACTGCAGATTCATCTTTTCGTAAAGATCTAGTTCTTATTGGAAAATACACCAAGCTGTAATCACCAGTTGATGAAAAGATGCAATGTTAATGAGTACTCCCTTTAGTAACTGCTTGTGAATCATTGCCTAGAAGTGGAAGACTGACATCTTGATGAAGGAGTTAAACTTGTCTTAAATACTGTTTTTTCCTGTACTAGAGCCGAGCTCCAATCTCTGCCAAGCTGGTTGCAAATATGCTGTCTGTGGCAGGTGCAGATCATATAATCACCATGGACCTGCATGCATCTCAGATTCAGGTAGGAGCTAAAATCAGGGAAGTACTTACCTGCTCTAATCTGAGCCTCTTTACTGCCTTGCAGGCTTTCCAGTGATCTGCTTTTTTTAGGCACAGCAGTGATAAGGACTTGGGAACATGGGACTGGAATGGAGTTGTAGAATCAGTCAGAAGAGGATGGGGACATGGGTAACGGGTTCATCTGTAAATTAAATTATAGCTGTTCTTGATCAGACTAAGCATAATGAGTCTTGTGTAAATGAATGTTGGGCTAGTAAATGATCCATGCAACTTTATTGCCACACAGTGACACTGTATATTCTTAACTGGTCCTTTGAGGAATTTGAGATGGAGAATGGCTTTATCAAGTGTGTTCTTAAATATTGAGCAGAGCTTTCTGATATTTACTGAATTATCAGGAAGAAGGAAGCAGTGCTGTTTGACACAGTGGCTGGTAATACTGCTGCCCTGAGGTTAGCTCTGTCTCCAGGTGTACTGGCACTGCTGCTTGTGAGGGTTCAGTTGACCACGACAGTGATCTGATAGCTTGCTGCTGACAAGGTGGACAATCCCACTTGTATCCATTTAGTACCACCCCTCCAAATAAGTTGGCTTTGGTTCTCTCCCAAGCTGCTTGTGAATTGAAAATTATGAGTTTTGCTGGCTTAGTGAACAGAATAGTCACACAGAGCAATTAAAATATTGACCAAAACTGTAAGAGGAGTGGCAAGAGCATATACCAGGGAGAGGAGGGACAGCAAGCTGTTAAATTATCAGTCTTGTCTCTTTTCACCCTGAGCAAGTGCTCTGAGACCAAGAAACCAACTCAGTGCAACTGAGAGGGGTGTGGCAGAGAGGAGGAGATCTATTGTATTGCTGCAAACACTTTGAATCCAGAAGGGTAAGATATCTACTGCCTGGTGAAGTAGGTGGGCTGGCTGTCATTTTAACAGTTGAAAATGCAGCTGTTCACACTGCAGTATAATTTCTTCCAGTATAATTTGCCCAGAAATACTTGTCTCAGATGGAACAAAAAATCTAGGGGGGGGGGCGGTGGCGGCAGCAGAGCTGAGAAGACTTTCAGAAAGATAATGAAATAAAAGAACAGAGCCCAAGGGGGTATGCCTCTTCCCTAAGAGGCTTGGAGTTGTGCTGTGTGCCATAGGGTTTACCTTTTACCAGCAGCAATGGTGACATTCAATTGAATAATGAGGTTTGTGCATATAAGCTTCCAGCATCTGGCTGGTTTCAACCTGGTTCTTGTAGTTGCTGGGTTGCTGAGTGCAGAAGGAATGATGGTAGGAGAGGTCTGTTACCCCTATACTTTGAAGCATTCCTCTAGAGTCACTGCCCCCGCTCTCTTGCCTATTACTCCCTGTCCAGGATTAACTTCTGGCTTTTTGTGACCTTTGAGGTTTACCTGGAGGAGTCTGCTGGGTCAGTGTAATGTTGTGGAACCAGCTGCATTAGTTTAAAAACAAATGTTACTCAAACCTTTTTCATATGTTTCCTGTAGATGCAAATAGTGTAGGTAATGAGCTTTAAAGACTGACTTTGTAAACAGGCAGCTAGCTGCTCTGAAAATGAGTGTGTTTGATGCTGGGTTTCTGCACCCCCTTAGAATAGAACTAGTTCCATGTTGTGAAGATGTCAGATGTAAAGTGTTAGTTATGCTGCTAAACTGTTTCTGGCTCTGAAGGCTTCTCACATTACTATTCTGTGTATCCCAAAGGCTACTGCCCTTGCATTAAGGGAAGTAGAAAGGAAAGCTGAAAGTTGTGGAAAGGCGGTGGCTGCATGCCTGATCATATAGAAGGCTTCCTCCGACTGTTTTGGGAATGTGACCTTCAGCTACATCTGTTCCTGTCGTCTTCCTTGCAGGGTTTTTTTGATATCCCTGTTGATAACTTATATGCTGAGCCTGCTGTACTGAAATGGATCAAAGAGAATATTGCAGAGTGGAAGAACTGTACCATTGTTTCACCAGATGCTGGTGGAGCCAAGAGGTAAGCTGTCAGACAGCTAGCTTGCGGTGCTTCTTCTATATCTACTTGAATTCCTGAGAGTGCTTGTGACCTTATTCCTAAGACATGTTCCCTCTGCCAGCCTGCCTTCTGTAAGACAGTCTGTGACAGCTAGTGAAGAGTGGTCAGATATTCTTCCTAGGGAATGTTTAGAAGATTTCTTGGGCTATGTGGAGAATTAAATAGCTTCTAGAATCACAGCTGCATAGGTAGGAATTGCAAGTTACTACATCCTTGGACTAAAACAATTTTTTATAGAAGGGTAGTTATGCAGGTTGAAGGAGGGAATCGTGTAGCTCATACCTCTATGCCAAGACAAGGTTACTGCTGCTGGTTAATGATACATTTTTATCCAGGCTGTTTTCTTTGCAGTATTAAGCTTAGTCTATTGAGGCATTTTTTTACTTTATTACTCTTGATTTTAATATCTAACTGGAAATTAAGCCTGCTGCTATTCTTCCTCTTCCCTGAGGGCAAGGAAGGTAGTTTGTTTCTAAAAAGCAGCAGCATATGTTATAGCACATTTCTACTTGAATCTGACAATCTCCCATCTTTCTGCAGATAAATATGCTAGTTTGTGGGCAGTTCAGAATGTTCTCAGGTGCTTATTAGGAGAAACTAGGCTGTTCCTTGATGCTTCTGTATAAGGGCTACATGTGAACAGCAGAGGGATGCAGATGTGTTCTTTAATCCAGGACTGTCGCACCAAAAAGTTGGTGCGTGCTGATCTGATTCACATACTTTAGAGCGTTTTAAGCTATCTGTTACAAACAGCCAAGCGCTACTACTGCTGTAGGTTGCTGTATGCCTTCCTGTAGCTTTGTTGTGGCCCATGTATTGGACAAGACCTTTTGTATATTCAGCTACTTCTGTAGCTTGACACATAATGCAGTATATGAAATGCCAAGTCAGCCAGCTATAATCTGACGCTTGAAAAAACCTCTTCAAAAGCCACTTAAACTGAATGTGTCGACCTTAGTTGGTGCAATATTTTATGGAGATACTGCAGAACTAAATACTTTAGTAAACAGTTTAGTTAAATAATCTTGTGTAGGACTCCCAGGGTGATGAGTCTGACCTACTGAGGCTAGGAGTCTACTTATCTCAAGTGTAGAATTTCTTAGGGGCATGTGTATTTTGTTCCTTCTCACTCTTAATGCTTTTAAACTCTTTACTCATCAGTATCAATATTAAGTTTAGGTCCCTCTAGTAAGGTTGTTCTGTGGTCACTTTAACCAAAGTAAATGTGAGGTGGTGGACTTGTATCTTGGATGTGTATTCCTGCCACTGTCCTTGTGCCAGCACTTGTATGCATGACAATTGAATGCTTATATGAGTGCAAGTAGATCCCTGGTATAGCACAACTTAAGCCTTTCCAGTGTAGTGTTATAAAGATGACAACTTCCCAAGCATTCTGATCACTTCAGGTTTGCCAAACTTGCTGGTTAAGGTTTGTTTTGAGCTTATTAATTGACAGTGGTCCAGATGAAAGACTTTTATCTTAATCTAGTTGCTGTCATTGGGAGAGATTAGATCAGAGACTGTACTTTAACTGCTTGAAGGGAAACTAAGGTGGCAGTGTCTTCTATTAATTGCTTGGGAGCAGTAACAGATGTGGTGACAGCTTCTCTTACTGCAGTGGCAGTTTGTGCTTAATAGCTTTAAGAGATTTGATTGAAGCTGTTGTGTGGAGTTAAATGTTGTTTGGAAACTGTTCTTTCTTCAGAGTGACCTCCATTGCAGATCGATTGAATGTAGACTTCGCCCTCATTCACAAGGAGCGCAAGAAGGCCAATGAAGTGGATCGCATGGTGCTGGTGGGTGATGTGAAAGACAGAGTGGCCATTCTGGTAGATGATATGGCAGACACATGTGGTACCATCTGTCATGCTGCGGACAAGTGAGTAGGGCTGACTGATTCTTTCCTAAATCAGAAACCTATTGTTAGTGAACGCTATGTAACGAGTTAATCAGATTATTTGCATGTCAAGTTTCATAAAGTAACATAAATTTTCTTGACTATCTATCTCATGTCCTACATAATAAGTAAAAAGCCTAGTTAAAGTTCTCACAGTGGGAATAGCTAGAAGCCTGTAGTGTCTTTTTTTATTTGAAAAATGCTTGTGTTGAAAGTATGTCTTCCGCTAGACCATCACTGACTATGCTAGGTAGAACTAGGTGCTGTCTGGTCCATCAACTTATGGTCATACATCTGAATTTCTATTAGAAGTAAGCTTTTCAAGCTTTGCTATCTTTCAAGCCTTCTACACTAGAAACACGAGCATATGCAACACTCAGTATTAAATATCTGCTACCTTGTGTTGGCAAAAATCATGGAAGGTGATTTGTATGATCTATTCCAAATGTCCCAGGGCTAAGAACAGTATTTTTTTCAATGTATACTTTGCCTGTGGTGGGTTTTATGGTACTTGTTAAACTGTTTTCTTCCCCCACATCAATAGTGGGCTGGAGGGGGGAATCAAAGGTAGCCTGTCCCCTAAGCATATGGTATGGTCTCCTTTCATGCTTACCATGTGCCCTGCACTAATGTCAGTTAATACTTGCTAAGAATTTCTCATTCTTCTCCTTTTTTTTCCCCCCTTGTAGGCTTGTGTCAGCTGGAGCCACCAAAGTTTATGCCATCTTAACTCACGGGATCTTTTCTGGGCCAGCAATTTCTCGGATCAATAATGCCTGTTTTGAGGCAGTTGTAGTCACAAACACAATACCCCAGGAGGACAAGATGAAGCAGTGCCCTAAAATCCAGGTGAGCACCTACTTTCTCTTCTGTCACTCCTGGGGGGTGGTAGCACTTGTCTGTCCCCCTGTTGGTGGGAAAACCCCATAATACTGTCTAGTGCTTACAGCAGCTTCATTGGTACCGGAATCAGTGGCAGTGTTGACTAATCCCACAGCAATAGGAACAAGAGAATAACAGACCTGTTACACTGATAAAATGCAGCTTCTAATCCAGCTCATCTTAAACAGTTCATTTAAGTAAATTTTTTTCAGGGCTTGTTTTACCTAGATCAGATCACTGGTCTAATGGGGCCGTGATATAAGCAAGCAGTTGTATCTGTACGCTTTGGAGGAGTGATATGCTGATGACATGTAATACTGAAGCAGAAGTAGATGGAACTTCTGAAGCTGATAATGCCACTTCAGTTGTGTATCTATCACCTAATGCCCAGCCCTTTAAGCAGAGTGTCCCTTCCTTTTGTGAAGCAAAGTAGGCCTGGTCTGGGGAAAGTGAATGCTTCATGTCTGGTCATAACAGCAGTGCAAGTAGGCTGGAGAGGGAGTGCAGTCTTGTCCCACGGACATGTCTTGCTGGTTTGACTAAGAGCAGTTGACACAGCTCCACAGTACAATGTTCAGATACTTCCCAAAGATAAACAAAAAAGCTTTTGCCATCCACATGAAAGCTAAAAGCTGGTCTCTTGATGCTCACTCCATGTCTTGGGTTTTCCATTTAGGAAAAGTACTGTGGCATTTTTTTTCCCAAGCTGAGGCTGACTTTCCTGGAAGAAAAAAAATTGGCTGTGCAACTTAAGCTAAGCAGAACTTGAGGATTTCCTGTGTTAATGGACAGCTGGAAATTGCAGCTTTATCTCTGAGCATTCAGGCATAATAGGTCCATCAGAAGCTTCACATACTGCTATAGCATACACAGCCAAGGACATCCTAAATACTGGCTTCGCAGCACAGACATAGGACGCAGGCATTTGGGGAAGTTCTGGAAAGCGAATGCAACTGCTAAGACTCAGCTAGTACTGTGTTGTAAGTGTAGCAGGTTCCCCAGTACTGGGGTTCTGGTGAAAAGGAAGCTCAACTGGTTGAAGCTGCCCTGAATTTTAAGCTGCTTTTGGAAGTAAGTTAAAGCTGATTGCAAACTGCTGTTGGGTTGCATCTTTTTCAACACTAACTTCTGGATGATATTCCTGCAGCTGAGCACATCCAAAAGATGCCTGATGCTTCAACTTCTGTCCAAGCTCCACACTACAGTTAATGTAGGCAAAATGTTAAACTGGTAATCAGTATGTAAGTAGCTGTAGCCAAAGATTGCAGTGGAGTAGTTTTTCAGGCTCTCACTTAATACCTCACTCTTTTACGCTAACATCTGATGTTCAGTATTGAGAAATACAGAACTAAAGGATTTGTTGTAAGTCTCATGCTCTGTCTGCTCTACAGCTCTTCAGTTTTTTTCTTTCCTTCCTTAGGAGGCAAACTATTCAGAAGAAAGAAAATGTTAAATATGGATTTCACTTAGTTTGCTTAACGCACCATGAACACGGTGCTTCTTACTGAGACTACATATATCGAAATGCTTTCACTGCTGGGGTTCAGAGCTACAGTTTAACTGAGACTTGATTTTTCCCTTTTGTTAACTGGATTACCCCACCAGGTGGAGCCAGCACAGTGACTGGGAGCTTAGCTGCAGCACAGTAGCTTCAGGTTTCTTAGACTGCTGGCAGTGATGGTAAAGCCTCATGACTCAAGGGAAGCGATCTGATCTTGATTTAGACTCCCCTAACTTTTCTGCAACCTACACAAAGTGAATAAGATAGTCTTAGGATAAACAGACTGAGCTTAGGGAGTGTCAGCAAAGAAAGGTGACAGTAGCCTGTCATCCTGACAAAGATCAACAGTGAAATAATTCTTGTAGTGCTATATGTAGAATATCTTCAGAATTATATGTAATTAAATCCCAATCATGTGTAGAAGTCACTTGTCTGCATCTGGCATGTTATATATTTGGGTGATGAGTTTACTCTTTAAGTTCTTCCTAACTTACCAGCTGTTCTTCCAGGCTTGATGTCTTTTCTCAGTGATGCTGATGCATCTTTCTTCCCCTCTAGGTGATTGACATCTCAATGATCCTTGCGGAGGCCATCAGGAGGACTCATAATGGGGAATCTGTTTCCTACCTATTCAGCCATGTCCCTTTATAACAACAGATACCAGCTGCTGCTTGTATGGCTTTTTTTAAAACCAAAAGTTGTTCAGCTTGTTGTAAAGTTCAGTAGAAGACTCTGCTTGTTCCAGTGCAGTTCTCCACAGCTCCTCCTGCTTAAGTCAAGCTTACTGGCTCTGATCCCAACACTGGGAGGCTGGCGGGGGGAAGCTTATCTCTGTAACACCCCAACCCCACCAGCAACCCTGTGCATTGGGGCTTATCGGTAGTATTGACTCAATTCTGCAGATCTGTGGAGAGCAGGACTGACACATGGCTAATTTCCACAATTATTTTGAGGTGGGGGGGGAGAGGGTTTGTCTGTGGGCAGGTTTAGATGATCTGGCATGTGCACCCTAAATTGTTTGGAAAGTAGAGCTCCCTAGGACATGTTGATCTGGATCTACAGCAAGAGCCTGAGAGACTGCTGGCTGTCTTACCACTTTATACCTGACAGAAGCCCTTGAAGAGCGATGGGGAAGGCTTGTATCTTGGCCAAGCTTGACCCTAGGTGAAGCTCTGGGGGACACCTGGGAGGTGGTTCTGCTACAGCTTCCTCCCATGAAAGGAGATCAGTGTAGCTTGCAAACTTGAATTCATCTTAATTATTGATGAAATTAAATGCCCTTTAGCATGCTACACAGCAAAGTGAAGGTAAGAGCATAGTCCATGCAGTACTACCTTGCTGTGTTAACTTAGTGGTGAAGGTGCATCCTGGACAAGCATTCTTCTCCCTCTTGTGCAGAGGACTCATGGTGGTTGTGTGCTTTAGTTTCTAGTGTAGGCTAAAACCAGTTCCTCAATTTTGCAGCTTACTGTTAGCCTTGCTAGCAACTAGAGGACTGCTGTCATGTACTATAGCTGCACCTTGACTTGCTGTGCGAATCCTTGATCCTTTTTTTACTGGTACGCTAGTAAACTGAGCCTCTTTATCCCATAGTAGCTTGGTTGTTGCATCTAGCAAGTGCCTGCTCAGATGCTGGGGTGACCTGATATGCAACAGCTTTGTGTCCAGCTGCCTTAGCCTCTCATTGCCTGCAATCCTGTTGTCTTGTAAGTTACTGACACATTCTGGCTGCTTGTCCTGGTTGCTGTCTGCCTTGCCTTGAAAGTGTTGCTCCTTGCAAAAGATCTTAAACCAAGGAGCATAGGAGGCTGCAGGACTACAAAATCTGAAGAAGCCCTTGGTCTGGGTCTGATGCTGCTAATGAGTGCTTACAGCAATGGGTTGAAGAGGCTGGTGATACATAGTACTGGGAAAACTGTAGATCTAACACCAACCTGACAGGCAGCAAAGTGCCTGAAAGAAAAATACCAAAACGAGAGCTGGCTGAGGCTCCCGGATGTAGTAAGTATCATCTGAAACTTGAATATTTAGTAACTGTACCAGACAATCGTAAGGTAAACTGTCTCTCCTGGACTCTTACTGGGTTATATACTGAGCTGTTTTATGCTCTGGTTTTTATAAGCACTCCTCTTATTTGTTTTTGAGCTGGAGGAAGGGAAAAAGGGAACAGAAGGAACTTGAAATTACTTGCTAAAGTAATCAGCATGGCTTTGAGAGGCTAGGGTCTGGGGTATAAGTGGAACTAACTGAAAGACTTGGTTAAGATCTAGGGAAGTACTTTTTTAGTTGTGCCTTTTACTGAAGACTTCTCTCCCTTCCTAGAACTCCTGTCCTGTGGCAATGTTAACACTTCTATTACAGTGTAGGGTTTTTCTTTTTGTATAAGAATTGGTGTTTGTCTGGAAAGTGTGTATCTCTTGCTTCTTTGCTTTGCATCCTGCACTGAGCTCTACAGAGAGTCTGATTCCTGCCTCCTGTATTGGAGCCCCTGCTGCCACACTGCCAATGCCCTGAGAGCCAAGAGCCAGGACATCGGAGCAGCGGTGTGAGGATTTTCAGCAGCATTTGTGTTTAAACTTAAGACCTGATGAAGGAATTAAACTTTTATTTAAAAAAACATGGCCTCTGCCTATAAATGCTTCTAAAAACCTTACAAAGGTGATGTGCATCTTCTGAATTGGGTCACTTGCAAGGTAGATTATGGAGTACTGTTATTTGGAAGGGACCTTGGAAGGTCATCTGGTTTAACCCTCTTGTAGCGGCGCTGACTGGGAGGTTCAGCTTAGCTGTGCTCGCATTGCACAGAAGAAAAAACTTGGGACCAAGCTACTTCTCTTAATGGGTAGTGGATTTTGTCTGTATCTGATTTCCTAGACTTAATTGTTAGCGGTGGTAGTGCAGTTTCTTTTGGACTGTTCAATGTATCTGAGCAGATCTGTTCACATAATGTTCAGGTAGGGGAAAACCTGAATAGTTTAGCAAGTATGAATGAAGAATTGCTAAGTATCTTGCACAAAGCTAACAATCAGACAGCAGGATTATGTCCTGAGAAGCACTTGTTCTAACTAAACCATGATCCTTTCTCATTGTGTATTGTAGATGGGGAAAGTATAAATGAAGTCAGAAGGATGAGATGGCAGGTCTAGAGAAAGGTCTTCAGCCTTACATTAGACTTCCAGGCCTAGACTGAACATTGCCTCAGGAAACATGACCATGACCTCAGGTAGACTTTTGCTGAGGATCGCTACTGTTATCTGTTAAAACATATTTCAGTACTGGTCAATGAACAAGTGAACTGTATGTTTTTTTTCCCCTCAAGTAGCAGGGGCGGTGATGTGGGTCTTGTCAGGGTGATGTAGCAGACTTCACCTTCCTTAGAGAAGAAACAGAACATGAGCTTTACAGCCAGAAATTTGTACAAAAGTGACCATTGCTACTGGTGTGTATATACTGTTTTCTTAGTTACTTTATAAAACCTGGGGGTTGGAGTGGGAGAGGGCACAGACTTAAAATGCTGTATGACAGCACTGTAGCTCTTAAAAGGATGGGTGATACACAGGGTATGAGAACTGTCCCAAGGAGGTAAAGCTCTTCTGCTCTGGAAACTTCAGATCAGAAGGGCTGGACA
>NW_008825532.1:1955688-1958931 GCF_000699105.1 Pygoscelis adeliae
AAATTAAAAAAAACTTTCTAATTACTAAACCTATTTGTGGGCAGGTTGTGACTGACTGGCTGGAAGTGGCTGTTGTGCTATTAGAGCAAGTATGGATGCTTTTAACATGTGCATGCAGAATTAAAGCGCTCTTCTCCCTGTCCAGGACAGTCATGTACCAGGCAGCCATGGGAAGGGTGGCTTGGGCTTGCCTTCACTGCAGCTTGGGCTGTGATGAAACCAGCCCCTGAAGTGTGAATGGCAGAGAGCCAAGTTCCTCCAGTGCCCTCCAAGTTTAGGGGTGATGCAGGGATGCTCATCCCTTAGCCCAGGCAAGTTCAGCTCCAGCAGCATCAGCCATGCTGTGAAGCATTTGTGCTATCTTGAGCTACCTGCTGTAGTGGAGGTGATTGTCCAGCCTGTCCTGGAGAGCTGCTGGAGTGAGCACAGAGCATGCAGGGTGCTCTGGAGGTGTATTGTGTGGTGTCTTCTCAGGCTTTTTTCACAGCTGCTGAAGAAATACCATAGAAAGCAAGTCATTACTTCCCTGTGAGAAAATACCAAGTGAGTAACTTGTGCTTTTGTAGTTTGAGAGCTGGAAGAGCTGGACAGAGCTACAGCAGTTTGCTGTGCCACAGGCACGCTGGAGCATGGCTGCAGGTGTGCGGATGCTGATACTGGTGCCAGTAGCTGTCTCATGTCTGTCTGCTGCCTGCTGTAAAAGCAGCAGCAGAAGGGAACATATCAATCAAAAGTCCTGCATTTTAGTCCAGCTCGCCTGCCTGGGTAGCTGAAGCTAGCGTGCAGGGTGGGGATGCCTTAAGCCACTGTGAAAGCCGGGCTTACCATTTGTGCCTTGCAGGCAGGAGGACTTGTCTGCTGTTTGGAGCAAGATGAGACACATCTCAAATTGCTCTATCCAGCAGCTCCTTCCTGCTGCTTCTCCTTTTGCTTTATTAGTGTACAGATGATTTCTCATCTCCTAGAGTTGGTGTTTCTGTGATCTAGAGAAAGCAGCAGTGTGCCTTGCTGCTGTTGGGCAATGAGAAGGTAGTAAGGGTTAACAAAGCCCTTCTCTAAACTGCAAGGAGCAGCAAAATCCACAGGAGGAATGAGCCCTGGTGTAAGACACAGCAGCTCAAGTGTGCTGGCTGTTTTCCTGGGACTCTCTACTCCTGCCCTTGTGGAAGGAAAGGGTCAGGGCAGGAGGCTGGGGTTAAAAATGAGCGGGGAAAAAGTAAACTCTGGCCCTGTGGAGTAGGGGGACTGGCTCACAGCCAGGTAGCGGTGGCTGAAGGGGTCTCAGGTCCTGGCTGGCTGCAGTGGTGCCCTGCCTGTTCCTGCAGGCAGGAGGCTGAAAAGACCTGTCTGATCAGATAGAGAAAACCTCCTGCCTCCTTCCTGTAGAAGAGAATAAAGCGTTCCTGGAAATGGTCATCAGCAAGGCTGTATCTAAGCCCTGACAGCCTTGTTCTGTGGGAGATTTAAAACTCATCTAAAATGGCTGGCAGTTGTTCTTTTCTACTTTGGGTCAGGGCTGTTTTCTCTTTCCTCCATCTGTTGATGTCTCAGTTCTTTTGTTATAAATTATTGAAAGCAGAAATACCAAAACACATGAGAAAGAAGCAGGTTGTGTGGTTACAGGAGGCTTTGCAAATTTGTCGGGAGGGGAGGGGGGGGAGCTCTTGCTGGGATATAAGCTCCTTTCTTGTTCTTTGTGCAAGATGGATTTTAAAATCTCCCAGCAGTAGCCCTACAACTTGCCTGCTGGAAATAGAGGGTTGGCTTTAAAGCTGCTCTGGCTGTGGTTTGTATAGGTGGTGCCTGTGTGGCCGTGGCTGGCTCGGGGAAGGGGGAGCTCCCCTTCCCCTGCCTGGCCACGGTGGTGGCTTTGTGCCCGGACAAAGACCCTGGGGTTTGCAAAGCACTGCAGCATTGAGGAGATGCAGCCTGTCACACAGGGGCTATGCCTTGGCTGGGGTGGGTGCAGTTGATGCTGGCAAGGGGCTGTGCCCGGGGAGGATGGGGACCAGGTCGTTCTGCACTTGCTGCCTGCCAGGGACAAAAGCTACAGCAGACTGTGCAGCATCCGCAAAGGAGAAGCGTGTGGAGAACAGGCAGGGAAAGAAGGGGAAGCTGGGGGGAAGGCGGGCACAGCTGGAGAGTAAACACATGATAAAATGCTTGTCTGACTATTTGCATACAGGCAAAAAGGATTTCCTGCTTTCATTTTGAAACTGGGTGGGTTTTTTGTTTCCTTTTTGCTGTGCAGGAAAAATGAGCCCTTTCTCAGCTCGAGGTGGGCTTTGTGATGCAGGCTCTGCAAGGGTGCGTTTTGAAGGATGGTCATGAAGGCAGCCCTGCCTGGGCTTGCTGCTTCTAGCTATGTGGTACCCTCCACACCTGGCCCTGCCAGGGTGCTGCAACATTAAATCAAAGCTGCCTGGCCTGGGGATTTGCCTGCAGCTTCTCCCCCTGGGGACTGGAGGCTGTTTGCACCGTCCCTCAGAGTAGCAACCACATCTTAGGACCTGGCCTTAGATCTTGGCCTTTGCTTTTTCTGTGTATACCAACCATTGGCATTTCTTTAATTCAGAGCACACTTGCTGGCTTGGGCTGCCCTCCGGCCAAGACCTGCTGTTGCTGGAGAGCACCGAGCACCAAGCCCCCCTCCCAAGACGGCAGTCTTCTAGTTAAAAAACACAAAGCAAATGTTTCCTCTGGCTTACTGGGGATTTTCTTTGCAAAATCTCCAATAAGCCTGAAGAGAAACCCAGAGGCTGGCAGGCCAGGAGGAGGTGGAGGTGGGTGTGAGAGTCGCTGCAGTGCAGCTACTACCCCTGGTGCTCTACAGCAGGTTCCCGCTTGCCACAACACGGGGGTCTCTGCAGAAGAGTTTTGGCAAGCCTGCCATGGGGGTCAGGATGCTTGTTTTTTCCCTCGTCATTCCCTTCAGTACCTACAGGACCCTACTGCAAGGCTTCCCAGGCATCCTGGCCCTCCAACCCCTCCCCATCCTGGTGGTCAGTGTGTAGGTGCCCCTGCGCTGCCACTACCCTTTCTGTGCCCCAGCCCAGCCAGGAGCAGGTAGGCTGCCTGCCCTTACACTCAGCTTTTTCCCCCCCAAAGGTGTGTTTTCCACGTGCACCCCAGCCCATCTGCCCTGTGCTGGCTGCCACCCGGGCTTTCTGCACCCTATTGCCTTGCTACAGCCAAGCAAGAGCCTCTGCCCAGAAGCGCGGTCTGCCCCTTGCCCGCCCACGC
>NW_008825532.1:1960183-1960402 GCF_000699105.1 Pygoscelis adeliae
TGCCGATCCCCGTCCCCGGGGACCTCGGCTGACCTCGAGGGGGTGGGTCTCGCAGGCAAAATGTGCGACAAGCCGGACCTCTCGGAAGTGGAGAAATTCGACAAGAAGAAGCTGAAGAAAACCAACACGGAGGAGAAGAACACGCTGCCCTCCAAGGAGAGTGAGTGCAACGCGAGGGGCGGAGGGGCTGGCTGGGGGGCCGGGGTTGGGCTGCGCCGG
>NW_008825532.1:1960443-1962003 GCF_000699105.1 Pygoscelis adeliae
TGGCCCACGGCCGGTGGAGTGGGTGCCCTCGGGTGCTGATCTCGCCACCGAGGCACCCGGTGGAGAGAGGCGGTTTGGGGCTGTTAGGCTCTGACCCAGAGAAAACCACTGACCGAGAGGTGAGGGGTCAGGGTACGGCGCTCTGGGGCAGCGGGCGGAGGGCTAGGGCTGTTGCCTCAGGGCATGACTTCCCTGAGGAGAGCTGAAGGCAGGTGCCCAACTTGCTGTCACCCGTCTGTGCATCTCATCACCCTCTGACTTGAAGTGTTTGTCTACCCCACTTGGGATCAAACCATAAAACTGGGTGCCAGGGCCTGAGTGATTGCTCTGCAACCTTCTCCAGTGGGTGTTTCCCACAAAAAAGCGCCAGAGACTAATGGACCTCTCTTCTCTTGCAGCTATTGAGCAGGAGAAGGAATGTGTGAAGTCCTCTTAGAGCGAGATGGCCTGGCAGGAAGAGCTACCACTTGATTTTTTTTTTTTTTTGCTTTGAATTAAATCATGTGCTTTTTTTAAATTTACATCATGTACATGTATGGAAAACAGCTGCATCACCTAACCCACTGTCCCACCTTGCTGGCAGCTTTGGCAGGTGGGGGGGAAAAAGCGTGGCCCTCTCAGTCCATCAGTAGCCTGACCCAACCCCATCTCTGCTGCTCAGCTGACTCCTGTTGACAGCGCTGATCTTCCTCTAACGCGGTGGGGAGATGAGCAAGGGCTATGGAGAGGCTCCTGGGGACAGACCCCCTTCTGCCTGGGGGAGTGGGGATCCTTTCTGGCCTGGCCCATGGCCTGGGTTTGTCTAGCATACTCTTCACTGATGGTGTTCTGTAGCCTCACTCACAGGTTTTTTTTGTCTTCCTTGGGGGAAAAATGAGAAGTTTATTATAAAATAAAAAATGTAATGACTGACCTATAGCTTGTGGTTTCTTCCCTGGCAAAGGTTCAGGCTGCAGCCTGGCTTGCCCTGGTGGGTGGGAAGGTCTCTGGTGCTGCAGCAGCGCTGGTGGTTTGGTGTTGCTTGAAGGGCTGTATGGGATGGTTCCCTGCAGGGTGAGTCCAGCTTGGTGTTTGTGTAGGGATCAGTTCCTGGTGGCCTGGGGCAGACCAGAGCTGGGAGCATTGCTGGTGTGGTGCTGGGACTGGGGGCTCAGCTGGCTGAAGCCACTGTGTTCCACCAGCAGTCATAGAATCATTAAGGTTGGAAAAGACCTCTAAGATCATTGAGTCCAACCGTTGACCCAACACCACCATGCCCACTAAACCGTGTCCCTAAGCGCCTCATCTACCCGTCTTTTAAATACTTCCAGGGATGGTGACTCAACCACTTCCCTGGGCAGCCTGGTCCAATGTTTCACCACTCTTTCAGTAAAGAAATTTTTCCTCATGTCCAATCTAAACCTCCCCTGGCGCAACTTGAGGCCATTTCCTCTCGTCCTTTCGCCAGTTACTTGGGAGAAGAGACCGACACCCACCTCGCTACAGCCTCCTTTCAGGTAGTTGTAGAGAGCGATGAGGTCTCCCCTCAGCCTCCTTTTCTCCAGGCTAAACAACCCCAGC
>NW_008825532.1:1962934-1969645 GCF_000699105.1 Pygoscelis adeliae
CTTCCCCGGCACCGAGGTCAGGCTGACAGGCCTGTAGTTCCCCGGATCCTCCTTCCGGCCCTTCTTGTAGATGGGTGTCACATTGGCCAGCCTCCAGTCATCCGGGACCTCCCCCGTTAACCAGGACTGCTGATAGATGATGGAGAGTGGCTTGGCGAGCTCCTCTGCCAGCTCTCTCAGTGCTCTTGTGTGGATCCCATCTGGCCCCATAGACTTGTGAGCATCCAGGTGGCGTAGCAGGTCGTTGACTGCTTCCTCTTGGATTATGGGGGGTTCATCCTGCTCGCCGTCCCTGTCTTCCAGCTCAGGGGGCTGAGTACCTTGAGGATAACAGTTCTACCACCATAGTGGCTTCTTGGTGCATCTTCAAGTAGAGGCTAACCTGGGCCTTCCTGCTCACCTGAAGGCTGAGCCTCCTGCTTCAAAGAGGTTGGCGTCCCCTGCCTAAAATATCACTTGTGGAGCTGGGCTGGCTCCTCACCTGCACAGCTGGAGGTGCCTGTGCTGGCATTGTGGATGCTGGCCTGGGTCCCACTGGCGCTGTGCCCAGGCTGGCTCTGTCCACCCAGTTCTTAGAGCAGAGTTTTCCCCTCGCTGCCTGGCACAGCCCTCTCTTCACCTTGAGCCAACCCCTGCCCTTGGTTGGAGGTTTTTGCAGCCTTGTAAGGATGGATTAATGCAGTAGACCCCTTGGGTACCCTCTAGGCTGATCCCAGCCCTGCCTTGCAGGAGTGGAGATCCCTGTGTCCTGCAGTCAGCCTCCAGCATGGTGGGTGAGGGGGAGCTGGGGTCTGATAGTGCCTCTGGGTCTGCTGAGGCTTCCTGGGTGCTGCCAGGATTTCCTCACTTCCACCTGGCCTGCAGGGTCACTGAATGGGCTGCCTATGGAAGAGGTGGAGGCACACCTGCCAACTAACAGTTCTGGCCAGTGTCCCTAGTGAGCCTGGTCAGCTGGAGACAAACACGGGGCTGTTGTGCCTGTCTGGACACAGTGCCTATCCGCCTAGTACCTCCACCCACACTGCCTGCCAAGGGCTGCAAATAACATTGCTTGTGTGGCTGCAACTGCCTTCACCCCTCAAAAAGCAGAATTGAAAGAGCTGAAGGTAAGAGGTTGGCATTTGCGTACTGTCAGGGCAGCGTGCAGAGTTTTCCTTGGGGTGAGGGCAGTGGGGAGCGATGCTGAGGCCCAGCTGGGGCTGCTGCTACACTGGGTTGAGCACTGAGAAGCTCAGCACATGCCAGGGTGGCTGTGTCCCCTCAGCACACTGATTTCCCCAGGACAGCACCCTATCCTGGATGTGGGAATCCTTTTCTCAGTGCCAACTCCTGGGGCAGGGTGCCAGCGTGGCAGCAGCCGCTCATCACCCCGGCAGGGCTTGTCCCTTCTCGGGAGTGGTTTCTCTTGCCGGGCAGGGCAGGCTCAGCCCTGTGCTGGGGAGGGGGCAGGGGGTCTCTTCAGACCCTTCTGTGAAAGCAGAAGGTAGAACAGGTCACGTCAGCAAGAGCTGGGCTTGGGAGCAGCAGGCAGGGCTTGCAGACCACTAAAGGTTAAGCACCTTCTTGCTACTTCAGCATTTCACCCCTCCTGCAGAGAGGCTTTGCAGTCCCTTGGCCACTTGATGTGCCCAGGCTGGGAGTTGGGTTAAACCCAGAGGTAAAACCAGCCTGAGCCCTTTCTCCATCCCCGAAAGCCAGAGCATGAGCTGAACCAAGTGAAGCTTTTTGGATGGAAACACAAAGTGGCAGGGCTGATACCCTCTCCTCAGTGGGGCTTTTGGGGATAGGGAGGTCTCGGTGGCTGCCTGCAGCACCTGGCTGCTTCCGACGCCTCTCCCTCCTGCACACTCTTAGTCATGCTGCAATGGGCCACTCTGTGGGCATGGAAAACCACTGGTTGACTTACCTCTCCCTGAGTCACTCAGACCTCTGCAAGGTCACGGCAGGAGTGTCCCGTCCCTGGCACCACCATGCTCACAAAAACCTCCCCCTCACCCTCTGTTGCACACGCAGGCAGCAGAGACTTTGCCGAGGGGTGCCGGGCACCCCAGATGCCTGCCGACCGTGCACCCCCTTCCTATGGGGCCGACCGGTTTGCCAGCCAAGGCAAACCTCTGCGGCTCTCCAAAGGTTGCCCCAAATGGCAGGGTTGCTGGTGCCAGGAGCTGGCAATGCTCCAGCATTTGCCCTGAGCCTGTGCAACTGACCCATGGGACCACCTTGCTGCATCCCGGGGAGCTGCAGGGTGAGGACAGGGGTGCCGATGCACCTGGGTGTAGGTTGCTTTTTTCACTGTGGCCACCACAGGGACGTAGCAATGCAGGTTTAGACATGGGGTTAAGTGCTGGCACAGCTGGGTCTGTGGCCCAAGGAAGCCACTTCAGGAGCTGGCAGCCCCAGCCCGGCCCCGGGGACATCGGTTGGAGCTGGAGGCAGCTCCCCAGCCCCAGCAAACCCATCTTGGTGGGTCGTATGGCTGATGCAGCTGAGTCTGCCCAAAATGAGGGCAGCCCAGGCAATTCTCCCACCCACATCCCTGCCAGAATGGTGCACGGGAAAGTGCTGGACACGCTGCCCAAACCCTGTATCCTCAGGTCTGAGGATAAAGAGAAAGCCATTTTGCAACCCAGTGCCCAAAATGTCCTTGTTGCCAGCAGAGGATTAGCCAGTAAGGGGAGAACCATTACAGAAAAGCCCTTTATATCAACACTTTCCCTCCCCCCCTGCCCTGGACCTTCCCTTTTTCACCCTGGCATGCAAGGGCACATGGCTGCCAGCGGTGTGGGAGGCCAGGATGCCTGCCAGGCTGATATCCCCTAGAAACGTGGTGACTTTGGCAGCATGGGCTGCCCCAGCAGCCACCTATGCGCAGAGGATGCTATCCCAGGAGCTGGGCCTTCCTGGCAGGGCTCAATGACGCCTTCCCTCGCCGGGCACCAGGTAAGTTGTATGTGTCAGCTTCTCCTGGCAATATCCATGCTTCTCCCCGGCCAGGGCCCATCCCGCTGCTCCCGGGGCAGTTTCCTCCCATCGCTCGATTGGGTGGTGGCTGGCGCTGCAGAGGAGGAGGCTGAGTCACTGGCAGGAGGAATTTGGGCAAATACCTGGTGATCAGCAGCACGGGGTGAACTCAGATCAGGGCTTGCGGCTGGGATGGGCATCTGCCCTCAGTGCTGCTCCATCCCCTCTGACTCAGCTGGGAGAGGATTTGGCCCCATATATGCTTGTGTGGAGGATCATAATCCCATCTCTTGCAGGAGGTGTCTGAGTCAGCCTGTGCATGGCCCCGCACTGGGCACCCCAGTGTCCCCCTCCTCCCAGCCGTGCACCCACCCTGCCAGGCTGCAGCACCCTCCGCACATCCTGCAGCACCATGCTGGTTTGCAGCGCGGATCGCCCAGCGCAAGGGAGGCTTTTGCACACCAGCAGCTGGGGTTTTCCCTTGGCCGCTCTCCATCTGGCAGCCCCTGGAGCTGCGGCAGAAAGTGGTGAGAGCCAAGAGGTGGCAGTGACCAGGGCCAGGGGCAGCTCCCAGGTTTGGACGGCAGGAAATTGCCATCCCCAGCCTGCGCTGCGGTAGTCCAAGCAAACACCCCCTTGGAAGGTGTGGGTTTATCACCAGAGCAAACAGGATAAGGCGAAGCCAGGCTGCACAGCTGGGCAGATGCTGCAGCTCTTCCACGTGCGGGTCCTCCCCCACTCCCCGCATCCCCAGGGAAACCGTGTCACCACCTCTGCGTCACTTGGGTCAGCCTTTCCCCACCAGCTCTCCCCTGCCCGGGTGGACACACTGCCAAGCACAGAGCTCAAACCCCACGGTGGCAGTGGTGGAGAGGGGAGGCAGGGGAGCAGCAAGCACGAGCTGCCAGGGAAAACCTCTGCTGGGAGTTGTTGGGGAGGATACGTGCGTGCGTGCACTGGGATAGTTACATGTTTGGCTGTAAAAGGGGAAAGCAGAAGAGACTGAGCAGTAACGGGGAAATGGAAGTGTTGTGCGAGCTGACAGCCATAGTCCTTTGAGAATGGAGCTGATGGGAGGCCACCACAGGGTGGGAGAGGGTGTGTGATGTGGCACTGTAGGTCAGACTGTCCCCTGGGGACACTGAGTGACACAGGGGGAGGATTAACAGACAAGCTGTCCCCATTCTGTGGCAGGGAGCGGTGCCATACCGGAGAGTCCCCATGGCCATGGGGCAGGAAAGCCACCATCCCTGACCACTGGGTGCAAAGGCACCAGCACAGCAAGCAAGGTGCCTCCAGACACCCACACTGGTAAACTCACCTGAGGGCTGCGCGGCGGCCAGCAGAGCCAGGCTGCCACACGCGGCACACCCCAACACCTTCCCCAGCAGCAGAGAAGTTATTGCTGCTCTTTAAATAATGCCTGGGAGGTCAGATTTACCAGCCGGAGCTTACTGATCCCCTGCCAGCGAGGGCTCAGCCCGAGTAATGACAAACCAGGAGTGCTCAGAGCTTTCTGCAGAGCTTTCCTCTCCTCCAGAGCCCTGGCGAGGACCAGGCTTCTGCCAGCACCCAGGTCTAAATAAAGCTGGGGAGTTACGCACTGAGCCACCCTGCAACCCACCACGCTCCCTGCATTTGCTCGGGTTGTTGCTGGCGCAGGGCACAGGTGGGAGCAGCTTTGCCGCATGCCTTCACCAAGCGGCATGCGTGTTGCTGGCGCCTGGGGGTGCAAAGCCCTTTGGTGGCTCACAGCCCGCTCCTGAGAGCAGCCAGAATTAATTGCTCATTTCTGGCCCCCCCAGTTGCATTCTGCAGATTCCTGTGGGCCTGTGGGGCCATGCTGGGAGCTGCAGGAGCATGTGCTCCTGCGGGGGACACGGCTCCGGTGTCGTGCGGCAGTGCCTGCACTTGTGCCCAAGCCAGGGCAGCTGATGGTGGAGAGGAGCGCTTTATTTTAGGAAGCAGCTGGCTCACACAGGAGACATTGTTTATTGTCTTTCTTCCCCCCAGTGCTTTATTACAAAGGATTATGGCATGAAAAGCCATTTTGTTCCCCTGCTCCCAATGCATAGCCCCCACTCCATGATTTATTCCTCTCTGCAGGCAGCAGCTGGGGTACAGCACCCTGGGGAGCTGGAGGGGGACAAGGTGAGGGCTCAAACCCATGGCAGTGATGGCAGCAGGGATGCATCCAGGGCCCAAACCGCAGCACAGCCCGACAGGATTTGCCAGGGGTGTCCGAGACTGCTATTGACTGCGCAAGAGCCTGCATGATGTGAGGAAACCTCAAGGGGCGGAAAAACAAAATCAAAGCCTTTCCGTGGTGGGTGTCATCTATGAAGTGATGTCGCCTCGCTTTGTCCGGACAAGGCAGAGGTCTGTTTCCTCTCCCCAGGGACACTGCTGTCCCCAAGCCCAGGTGCCCCACTGCTGGTGCTGGGGGCACCATGTCGTGTCACAGCTCCAAACCTGCCTGGATGAGCCTGTGGGGGAACGTCCCACTGCCCACGGGGACCAAGGGCCAGGCTGGGTGCAGAGAGCGCAGTGAATGAACTGGGCACATAGGGTGTGGTGCAGGATACAAGTCGGGGGTCAGCACGGGAGTATGACCCTTTGCTGCTTCCCCCAAAATCACCTGCAGACAGGGTGGAGGCATCTCCAAAGCAGCAGCAGGAGCGGCTTTGCGCCCGGCCTCTGCCCAGGCACTTTCCTTGCCAAGAGGCAGCTGGGGTGCCATGTGCCCCTCTGTCCCCCTCCTCTGTCCCTGCCACCATGAAGCCTGCTCTGCCACCATGCACCTTTGCTGTGAGTCCCCGAGCACAGCCCGCTGCAGCAGGGGCCAAGCTCCCTCCTACAAGGCTGCAAGCTGGCACCTGCCAGCCACCTCCATGGCTTTCCAGGAACCAGCGCAGGAGCAATGGGCAGCAGATAAGCATGTTGCAACAGATAGTCGTGCTGTCTCCCAAAGCCCCAACCTGCCTGCGCACCTACATCAAGGTAAAATTATGGCTGGTGCTTCCTCCTATGGTGCTACCTGCTCCACCACCCTGTCACCCAGCATGTCCCTCACAACTGGCCAAGGGGCTCCGGGGACGAGCTGGGGATGGGCGAGGAGGCGAGGGTAAAGGCTGTGGTGGTGGCATGCAGCTCGGCAGCTGCCAGCCCCAGGGCTGCAGCGGAGCTGGACAAGCCTCCGCTTGCAGTGTTGTGTCTCGGAGAGGCGGCTCCGCAGCTCGGGCATGTTCCTCTCCCTGCTGCCTCTCCCACACCACTCCCAGCTCAGCAGGGAGGGACCTCACGGGCCTGCAGCTTCCACAGGGAAGGCTCTGACAGTGCCTCCGGCATCCCAGTGCCATGGTGGGGAGGAGGTGGGGAGGAGGCAGCTCCCATCTCTGCTGCCGTGGTCCCAATTCCCCTGCAGTGTTGGCAGCGGCTCCATCTCCAGCCAGTTCACCAGTTATGTGGTCTTGCTGCCATGGATGACGCTGTTTGGGGACACTGCTACACCCCTGGGCTACTGCTGCCTGTGTGGTGGCTGGCAAGTGTTGAGTTTCCTCAGCCCAGCTCACGAAAACTGCACAGGGCACTTCTTCGGGGCAGCTTGAGCTGTGTGGGGTAGAGGGGGAAGCATGGGGGGGCCTTCCCCAGATTTGCTTCAGCTATGTTGGTCCTGGGGGGGGAAATGGGTGCCAGGGTGCCTGGCAGCAACTGCTCAGATCTGTGAGCTTGGGGGGAATGGGGTCGGAC
>NW_008825532.1:1969678-1972800 GCF_000699105.1 Pygoscelis adeliae
GGCAAGGTCTGTTCTGGCCGGGACATTTGCTGGGGGGTTTTTCAGGCCAGATGCTGTGGCTGGAGCTGCCGCTGGGTACAGGCCTTGGAGAAGCAGCTGCAGAGCCGGTCACCGGTGCTGGAACAAAGGAAGAGGCCCAAGCCCCAGCCGCAGCACGGGACATGTGATGAGTTCATTGGGGCACGAGCTGGCAGCACTTTGCGTGGCCACAGGCTGGCAGCGGGGATGAGGCTGTATCAGGGCTCCTTACCTTGGCACTGGCTTCCCCGTGTTTGCCGTAACACCCAGAGCCAGGAGTGGGAGCCAGGTGGCGGGTGTGTGTGTCGCAGCCTCTCTGGGTAGGAGTGCAGCCGAGCCCAGGGGAGTAAAACCTCCCGTGCTCCAGGAGCCCGGTGCCCTGCAGAGTCCCTGGCCCGCTGCCCTGGTGCTGCCCCCACTGCTCTGGCACTTCTTGCCCAGCATATGGTTCCTGGGCAACGTCCCCATCTCCAGACAAATCCCCCTGCAGCAACTGGTGGCAGTGCCCGCAGCCCGCAGGCAAGGTCCTGTCCCACCTGCAGTGCTGGGGCGATGCCAGCTCTCGGCAGGCTTCCTGCAAATGCGAGGTCATGCCCAGATAAGCCCATTCCTCCCTCGCCCTTGAGCCCAGCGCTCGGGTTCCTGGGCACCGTGGGAAGCACCAGCCCTCCCAGCAGCTCCCCATTGCCTCCCTCCCGCTCCTCTCTTCTGGGGGGTCAGCAGGGAACCCCACTTCTGCAATTCACCTCCTATTTAATTATCCCCTTGTCCCTGCCAGACCTCCTCAGGAGAGGGTCCAGGCTCCCCTCCCCGCTGCATGGCCAAGCAAGCCATGCTGGGTTGTGCCGCCAGGCTGTGTCACTGCACCAGGGTGGCAGAGCCGTGGGGCAGTGGCTGTGGTGCTGTTTGCAACCCATCAAGCCACAGTTAGTTAACTCGGAGGTCTCTTTTCACTTATAAAATATATTTTTCCCCAAGATGCTGTATTGGCTCTGGCTGAGATGGAGTTAATTTTCCCCCTAGCAGCCCTCATTAGTGCTGTGCTTTGTATTGGTAGCTAGAAAGGTGTTGATAACACACCAGTGTTTTGGCTACTGCTGAGCAGTGCTCCCACACCATCAAGGCTGTATCTCCAGCATTCCACCCCCTCACCCCCAAAGGCCAGTAGGGTGGGGGTGGGCAAGATCCTGGGAGGGGACATAGCCAGGACAGCTGACCCAAATTGACCAAAGAGGTATTCCATACCATATGACATCTGCTCAGCAATAAAAGCTAAGAGAAAGGAGGAGGAGTGGGGGGCATTCATTATTATGATGTTTGACTTCCAGAGCAAGCGCTACACCTACGGAAGCCTTACTTCCCGGGAAGTGACTGGACATTGCCTGCTGATGGGAAGTAGAGAATCAATCTTTTGTTTTCCTTTGCTTTCATGTGCGGTTTTTGCTTTTGCTTTATTAAACTGTCTTTATCTTGACCCATGAGTTCTTTTCCATCTTATTTTCTCCCCACCTGTCCTGCTGAGGATGGGGAGTGATAGAGCGGCTTGGTGGGCACCTGGCAGCCAGCCACGGTTAACCCACTACAGATGCCAAACAGGTTGTCGGCCAGCTCAGCAAGGCAGCCAAGCTGCACAGCCGCCAGGAGCCAAACCTGCCCAGGCACATCCCTGCTCAGATGGGCAGGTGACTCTCCGATGGCTCCCGGCGCCCGCAGCTCAGCCCAGGGGAACCCTGGCTGGGGCCCCTTGAGCACAGTCAGCTGGGGCCACTGGCCCTGTGGTGTCCTTGGCCGCACTGCAGGTATCTGCTGCCCTTGCTAAGCCCTGCAAGAAGCATGCCCTGAGGCTTTAGTGTTTGCCAGCCCTGCCCGGGGTAGTCCAGGGCATTAGGGCATGGCACAGTGCTGCTGCAGAGCACCGTGCCCCTCTTGCCTTAGCAGAATCTGTCCTGGCGGCTCTATCTTGCTCAGGAGGTGTCTCACCCCTCCTGGCCTCAGTATTCTTACACGGTAAATTAGATCTCTAATAAATAAGTAATGACAAATAATGGGATTAAACAGCTACCAGGCAAAGGGAGCTGGCAGGGGGAGGTGTGCCACGCTCAGAGGCTCGCCCCAGCGGCGTGTGGCCCTGGCAGGCCTGGTGCGGGGACCCGGACTGGTTTGCAGCAAGCCCCAGCCAGTGGTGCAGGCTGGGTCTGCCACTTGTACCAGCAGCACCCTGCGCTTCTGGCCCTGGCGCATACATTGGTGCCCCAAATACATGCCCAAGGAGCACCCCCATATTCCCCAGGCTCCCCTGGTCCCAGACTGCCAACACCCTGCACCCTCGGGCCCTCGCCCTGCTGCCCCCTCCTCAAACCCCTATGCTTCTCTTGTTCCCCGTCTCCTCTGACAGATCACCAAGGCTGCTATTACTATAATCCCTGGCTTAATGTAAATCCTTCTCCCATCTCATGTTTTTCCAGGGAGGAGGAGGGAATCGACGCAGTTTTGTGGCACCTGCTCGGCCCTGGGGCTTGTGCCAGGTTTGGACAGCCAGAAAGCCCTGGGCGTCCATGCAAAGGGTCCCTGCTTTTGCCCCCCCGGGGAAGGTGCCCAGGGTGTCTTGCAGTCCCCAGCGAGAGGTGTCCCGAAGTTTTGGAGCTGTCTCTGGGTGGGCCCCAGGCACTGGCGGGAAGAAGAGCTGACGATGCCTGGGGCGGGGCAGGTGGCTCCTGTTCCCCAAAACCCCCCTGCAGCCACCCGGGGGTCTGGTGTCCCCCCCCCTCTCCCCTCTCCCCTTGCTGTCTGCCCCAGGCTGGGGTGACCTTGCCACTATTTTTCCTTTCAACCATCTGAAATATTTGTATTTGCTGCTCTTCCCCAGAAACCTCCTTCTTTAAGACATTCTCCCTTCTGGTCCCATGGGTGATTGTGAGGGTGGGGGGAGTTGCGCTCCTTCTGGCAGCTGCCAGCCATTTGCCTCCCTCAGCGCTAAATGGGGAAGCAGGGAGAAGCCATTTGGGGTATTTGTTAATTTATTTCTGTACTTCCCCCTCACGCAGCGGCTGGGCTCCCGCTGGCAGGGCGAGGGACAGGCCTCCGCGCAGGCCGGATCACGAACG
>NW_008825532.1:1973538-1982045 GCF_000699105.1 Pygoscelis adeliae
TCCGCCGGAGAGTCTTGCCGCCTGCTGAGCTGGGAGCTGGGGCCTGGGGAGCAGGGCGGGGCCCAGCCCAGCGTGCAGCTCCCGTGCACGCACCCCGCTGTTTTTGTCTGCAAGCAGGTGCTGGCGTTCTGCGTCAGAGGTTTCCGTCCTGCCGCAAGTCGAGGTTAGCCTCCGACATAGCTTGCAAAGCGCTAGTCGGTGAAGGCAGGTTGCAAACAGCATTGCTAACGTCGGTGTCACGGGTGGCAGCGTGCCCATTGGTGTCATGGCTGTGTCATGTCTGTCAGTAGTCTGCTGACCTGCCAGGCTCTGGAGTAGCCTAGCATAACCCGTTAGTCGTTTTTAAAATGTCTGCTAGTCACTTGCTAGCAAACCATTTCCAAATGGAAACTTCTGTCAGGGCTGACGGCGTCTGTCAGGAAGGGCTTTGGTGACAGGGGGCAGGGACCATCTTAAACCCCCCTCAGCAAGGGTTTGGAAAAGGAAGAGCAAGGGTTTTGAACAGCTCGCCTACCCGGGGGAGAGTTTCCCAAAGTCATCAACCCAGGGAGCTATGCCGCAATTCCTGTTTGTCTCTTGTGACATTTGCATTTTGTTCTTTGCTTTAGAACCGCTGGGTTGCACAGATGCTTCTCAAATGTCCCATGGCCCATCAAGTTAGTTCAGCTGTGCTTGATTTGGGGTGTTTCTGTGCAAGGGAAGTGAAATTGGTGAGCCTTTAGTTAGTTTCTGCACTTTTTGCAGAAACTAACTTGAAGCAGAAGTTTCTGATTTTGGCTTTGTGGTAAGCACTGGTTGAAAGATTTGCGAAAAGAGCAGAAACAAAGTTGAACAGAGCCCCCTGTGATTAATGTGGAAAGTGGTTTTGGGCCTGGAAGGAATAGGAGTGCTGATCTGAGCAGTGTTGAATGCTCCTGTTTCACTTGGTTGGAGGTTGGTCTGGTGGTGTCATCACTAAGCAGCACTACATGTCCACACCCTTCCCAGGAATGTTGGTAGCAGGTGTAAGCAAGTCAGATCCTGTCTGTTTTTCATACCAGGCTCTTGCCAGCTGGCTCACTCTTCTGGTTAGCAGATTGAGGTACATGTTCAATCCTCAGATCAGATTCCAGAGTGTGTGGGCAGGCAGGACAAGCAGATCAAAGCTATCGACGTCCCCTGCGTTGAGGGGAGACACGGGTTACACAGCCTGTGCACTCATGCCAGAGCTCCTTCAATTTATTCTTTTCTTATTTTGGATTTAGCATCCATAACGTACTGGCTCTGCCCTGGTCAGAAATGGGCTGTGTTCTGTTTTACTTAGGGCAAGGGAAACTCTATCCTCAGCACCTTGTTCTTCCCTGTTTTACTCCAGCCATCAGTACTGCACTTTCAGCTTCCTAGAGCTCCGCTGTTGTTCTTCTGGCCTGGGTCAACATCACAAATTGAAAGGCAGTGCACTGAGCGCAGCTCTGGCAACCTCACTGACTGATGTTTGTTTTTTAGTGACTGTTATGCTGGAGGAAGGTGTTCCCTGGACAGTCCTGGAGACAGCAGCACTATTTCTAGAGCAGGTACAGTACAGGCAGCAGCCAAACAGACCTCTTATTCCATGTCAGGCCTTTACCTTCGCTTGCAGAATGTCCCTAGGAGGGGGAGGACTGGTCGGCACTTGGTCTTTCTCTTGCGACTACTAACTAAGGAACCTGTGGTGTCGGGCTTGTTGCAATGTGAACTTGCACCTGTGCCCTAGCAAACTGGCATGCGAAAAGCATTGCCAAAAAAGAGCAGCAGAGAAGCTGGGTCTCTGTGCCTGGGAGACCCCTTCTGAGCTGTAGAGATCATGTGCAGAAAACAAGCGCAGCTCCACTTGTAAGGTGAGTCAGCATTCTTGGGGTGATTAAGAACTGGTTTGCCAGTTGTACTGATGTTAGGCCTGTACATCTTTTACATCCTTCCAGTAGAGCAAGTCAGATAGGAGAAATTATTTAGCTAGTGACTATACAGTGGAAAGGAAGGCCTGGTGACAGTGATCACTGGTGATTTTGTTGTTTTTGTAATAGCCTGAGGACACAGGCCAGAAGACATGTTTAACTAGTGATGATATGTTTGGAAAAAAGCTTGGATATACAGAGTTTTCACCAAAAGTGGTATAATTGATACTAAACTCTCAACAGTTGTTCTCACCTTGCACTTACAGTGGTGACCTGCTGCTTCCATTTTGGACCTGATTTCAGGCATTTGTGTGCCTGAAAGATTGTCCAATTTCCAGCTCTGATCTCTCTTATTAGAGAGATTACCTCCTATATACAAAACTTGTTCCGAAATGGGGATGGAAATACCATATTCTGTTCTTCCATGTGCGACTTTCTGCAGAATCCACGAGTCAAATAGCTATTTTGTACTATTTCTGAACCCTGCAGATTGCCTTGGTACTGCGTCCCTCCATCCTGCTGCAATGAGTGGGAAGTCCTTGCTCTTAAAGGTCATTCTCCTTGGGGATGGTGGAGTTGGGAAAAGTTCCCTCATGAACCGGTACGTCACCAACAAGTTTGACTCGCAGGCTTTCCACACAATTGGTGTGGAATTCTTAAACCGGGACCTGGAGGTGGATGGACGTTTTGTGACCCTCCAGATTTGGGACACTGCGGGACAGGAGAGATTCAAGAGCCTGCGAACCCCCTTTTACAGGGGAGCAGACTGCTGCCTGCTGACCTTCAGCGTGGATGACCGGCAGAGCTTTGAGAACCTCAGTAACTGGCAGAAGGAGTTTGTCTATTATGCTGACGTGAAGGACCCTGAACACTTCCCATTTGTAGTCCTGGGCAACAAGATAGACAAGCTTGAGAGACAAGTGCGCACAGAGGAGGCCCAGGCCTGGTGCATGGAAAATGGTAACTATCCATACCTGGAGACTAGTGCCAAGGATGACACCAATGTGGCAGTGGCCTTTGAGGAGGCTGTGCGACAGGTGCTGGCGGTGGAGGAGCAGCTAGAGCACTGCATGCTGGGCCACACCATTGACCTGCACTCCAGCTCCAAGTCAGGGTCTTCCTGTTGTTAAGAGTGGCTGCTGCTTCAGGAATGTCACTCGAGCCGGCGGCTGGATCGGAATAAGTACAGGCAGCTCTGGGGCACTCTGAGGAGAGTGGCTGCAAGGACAATAGGTGGCTTGCTACTGGAGAGTTGCAGCCTCACCATCTGAATTCTGGCTGGAGTCTTCAGGCACAAAGGATATATCTGCAGGAGGGAGCTGTCAAAAGAGCATGTGAACGTAGTCCTGCTTCCATCTCTGCCTCTTTTAGCAGGTTTAAAGGACTGGATTAAAGTCCTTTAAATTCACTAAAGACAGTGAATGCTGATCTGTACCAAGAACTGCCTCCTGAACAAAGCTGAGAGCGCTCTAGACACTCTTTGAAGTATTTTAGTCCTGAACTCAAAAAAAAATACTAGACCCACTAAACTCATGACCTTACTGCCAAAGGAAAGTTTGCTCAGCATACTGAAAGAAACCTGTTGTAGAGACTCTAGCCCACACGACTGTGAGAATGCCAAATACTAGAGTGGCTGAGATATATGTCTATCTGTTGTTTGGGATAAGTGCATTGTCCTGAGACTGAATTGTGCTGAGAATTGTTAGAGCTCTGATCTGAAGCAACATACAAAGGAGAGATGGACCTGTGTTTGAATGTGGCAACATCGCTTCTTTGTAGCTGCCTATTTCTGATCTGTTTTTCCTCACCTCTAACTTTGTCTTGTGTGACTGTTATTTTGTGGAGAGACTGTCTGCTTCTTGTTTAATATATGTTTCCTTGTCTCTTCTGGAGGCTCAACGCCGAATCTTGCTTCTCATACCTTGAAGGCCTGGATAAAAAATACCGATGTGGACACTTGCCGGGTCATGTCAAAGGGTTTAGAGTTACTCAGGAGTTCAGGAGATCTGGAGCGTGAAACTTCAGCTGGTTTCTGTCACAGGTAATTGCCGTGTCCAGATGATATGCTCTAGCAGACCGGATGGTAGGTGGGTGGGATATCTCCTAGGTGTGCAGGTGGCTGGGAGAGTCATGTGGTCAGCTGTTAAATCCACTCACTCGGTGTGCGGGGCTGGTGACCGCTGTGCTTCATTAGCTGGCGGACCAGCATCTTCAGTTGCTTTAGCATGGACGTTCCCATCTGGATGCTGCAACATAGGGCCATTCACTTTATTACCTGTTGTGTCAGGTGCAGTGCTGCTGAGCACAGTTAACTCATGCCGTTGTCCTGGCCCTTACTCCCTAATGGGGAGTCCAGTACGTTTTATCTATAATTCATCTGACAGACTTTACTGGTAGTCCACTCAGTTAACTGGCCTTTGTTAATGGCTGCTGTGTTCAGTACATTGGGGAGACAGCTGCACTGGTTCCACCTCTGTTCAAGGTGGCTGAAAAATGGTATGGGAGGGGGGCAGGGAACCTTCTAGAAAAGGACACTAGGCTTTGCTGATTGCAGTTCCTGCACCCTGCTAGGTGTTAGTCCCAAGCTATCTGTGTAGCAGAGAGATGAGTGCTTGCTGACTGCTGTCTTTACCATTATAACCTCATGTCCTGCAACTTCCCATGCAAGCATTTGCCCAAAACTATGACTTTGCCCATAAGCACATAGCAGCCTGCCATGGGGAGAGCTTCCCCGAGTACGTATCCGCTAGCTGCTGAATGCGATTCCCACTGTGATGAGCTACTGGATGGTAAATTTTGTAGCTCAAATCGAGCAGCCTCACTTACGCTGTGCTTTAGAGCAGGGTAATCTCTGCCCTTGTGCTGGCTGGTGGCAGCTAATCCCCATCGCCGAGCGGTCTTTGAGCATGTGGGGAGTCTCCTCTGGCGGAACTTGGGGTGATCCTGCCCATCTCTGCAGGGCAGCCACATATGGAAGGGACTGAAGCTTTACTGCAAAGTGCTTTAGAGGGATCTGATTTCTAAACAGGGCTGGACACTCATATTCATGGGGATAGATAGGGAGTGCTTGCAGTCTCTGGAAAACCAGGTCCCTTGAGGTATAGGAGAAGGCTCTGCCTCTGTAGGTGCAACAGATTTTTACAGGATATTAAAGTTATTGTTACTGTTTGTTTACCGATGTCTGACCTCCCCAGGCCTCGATTTTTCTTCAGTTTAACACTGCTTGATATTTCCTTCAAGATCCCAGACTGTGACCTATGGTTCCGATTTACGTCTCTGAACAGACACGTTCCCCTGGTGCTGGTTTGTGCAGGGGCCCCGGGGCCGGAGCAGGCTCAGGCCCTTGTGCACTGCCTGGCCCCCCCAGAGGGGCTGCTGAGGGAGCTCCCTGCAGGTGAAACTGCAGCTTCACCAGCTTGGGTCTCATGGGATCTGGGTAAGGACTAGCACCTCCTGTGGGAGAGGGCAGAGACTGAACAAGCCACGGTGTAGAAGGCAAGGGTGCAGCATGCTGTTTGCAGTACCCTGGGTGTGTGTTGATGCTGATAGCTGAAGCTCAAGAGCCTCATTGTGCACAGGCTGAGCAGACGGTATGTATTGCCAGAGGGTGTTACACACATCTTTTATTCCTAACAGACATTGGATTATTGACTATAAAAAATAAAAGCTATTTTATTAGGCTTATGTGTTTTAAAAATCCATTTAAAAAAGTATAGTATAATATTTAAATTGTTTAATTTATTTTAAATGATACGCACAATTTCCAAAGGAGCTAGGATTTTGAACTCTTTCTTGCAAAGGTCAGTGCCAACAGCCATCCCCTCCCTGTGTCCACTCATGTTGCTGTGGTTGTTGCTATTGCTACAGAACTGGAATTGTAAAACCGAGATTCTACCTTTATTTAAGCAAATAAAACGTGGATGTATTCAAGTGAACTCAAGAAGTGGCTACCTTCTTGGTTTATCACAGTTCAAGTTGGCTCCTGTTGTCCTGAGGGATGTGGAGCTGGGTTGGTTATAGCATCTGGCAGAGGGAAGTCACTAAGGGATCACAGGGGTTGGTTATTCCTGAATGTACCTAGCTAGACCAGTAGTTGAAGGAATATAACATTTACTAGCTGAATCCAGTGACCAGTTTTGTCTTTTCAAGAGTGTATCAGAAAACACTTCCATAACAGAAATATTCCACGTTGCTTCCCTCTGTCACTACATTTTAATTTTCAGCCTGGGCTCTCAGCAGCAAGCTGGGTACTTTACTTTGATTTCTTCCTGCGATCTTGGAACCGATCCCTTGGGCTCCAGGGGGTTGTAACCAGGCATGATTTCCATAGGATGCTCAGACAGAAATCAGCATATGGGGACTGTTCTCCTCCACTGTCCTGCCAGGATGGTCTCTTATTTTGGGAGGCTTTCTCTGTGTTTGCAGAGTCTGTGCCTGCTGTTTCTGTTGGCAGAACCTTCTGGTTTATTTTTCTCCCGTGTCTGCTTGCCTATCCATGCTTCCAGAGGCAGCATAGGGTTTCAAGTCCTTGGAAATCCTGCTTTTTAAATGTGGGCTGGAGTATCTGGGGGCCTCCAGCATCTTACTAGAGCTGAAAACAGACAGCCAATGTCACCTGGTGGGAGATGGTCCCAGCCTTGGAGGAGTCATGGGGGTTGGGTGAGACTGTCTCACATCAGTGAGTGTCATGTCTAAAACCATCAGAATCACTGACTCCCCTGATGTGAGATGTTTGTAAGAAAACGCAGGGCAGAGGCAGGAGCGATAGTGAGGCAGTTCCCTCATTCCTCACTTTGCCACTGCAAGCAATAGCGGAGGGCTCAGTGGGTTTTGTCACGGGCTGGGGAGAGGATGGGTCCCTGGAGGGCAAAGGAGTGTCTCCAAAGGAAAGCAGTGAGCTGCTTCTGTGTGGAACAGAAGGAGGAGGAGTGGTGGGGAGTCTCCTGGTCCCATCCATCCCTCTTGCCCACAGCCCTCTTGAGGATTTTGCTGCTCTGGACCAGGTAGCGCAGCTGTAAGGCTGTGCAGCTGCTTGGTGGGCTGAGGAAACTGAAATATTCCTAGAACCGCTAGCGGAGGAGCCCCAAATGGCTGCAGATGCCCTGGAGTTGCTGTGCTCTCTGGGTGATCCAGGCTGCTCACACATGGTGCATTTCCCGAGTGCAGCTCCTCCCTAGCTCCAGAGGCTGGCTCCTCGCAGGGGTACAGCTGTAAGGAGGTTTATGGGAACATGATCTCTCTGGGGACTGCATTTTCTTACATGTGTCTGGGGGTGAGCAAAAAGATATAAAGAGTCTAAAAATGGCCTTTCAGGAGCCTCTGAACCCCGCTCCAGGCTCCAGTTCTTAACAGGGAGTTTGCTGCAGCTCTGGCGCCAGTGGCACTGGCATGGTCTGCTCTGGAGGAAGGAGCACTCCCTGCTCTGCCAAGAAGGGATGTGGTGGGAGGCAATGGCAGCTCCAACAGTGGTTGCCTGAAGATGTCAGGTGAGTCAGAGTTCCTTGACTGGGAGGCTGGGGCCTGGGACGATCTGTGAAGTTAGTGAAATGGTGGGTTACCTCCTGATGCGATTGCTTGGGCAAAAGCAATCTGGGATGGACAGAGATACCCCTTGACCCTAGTGCTTGCATGGCTGGTGGAGCAGTTCTTTCCTGGTGGCTTCAAGGGGTCCTTCATGGGCTGGTGCATGTGGCCACGTGCAGATGCAGGACTCCTGTCTTCATGAGCAACAAAGTACAGCATCTGCCTGTGCTATTGTCAGTCCTTTCTGTGAGGACTTCCCACTTGCTATTCCCTCCTTGTCCCTGGGCATCTCCCTAGCAAAGCCAAACTGTGCAGAAATGGAGAGGAACCAGCTGGGTGCCTGAGAGGCTGCAGGTGAGACCTTCCTCTAGGGCAGATGGGCAGCAGTGACATGCCATGGCCCCGGCAGGCAGGGCTACTCACCGGCTGCCACCCCTGCCAGGTCATCACTTGCAACTCGCAGCCCTTTCCCTGCCCGAACTGAAGCCAGAACAGGACTGGGGGGAGCTGCTGGAGGGGAGCAGCGTGAGTGTGCCCTGCCGTGGCTGCTGTGCCTGCTGTCTGCTCTGCTGAGTGTTAGTGCAGGCAGAGGGATGGAGGGCTGAGCCGAGGCAGTGGGCAGCCGTTGGGTTTGCCTCTAGTGCTGCCGCCTTTCCCTGAGCGTTCCTGCTTGTCCCACACAGCCCTACCTCAGGGCTGAGCCTGAGCCCGAGCCCTTGCGAAGAGAGCGAGGCAGGGGCCTGTGCCTGCCTGTGTGGCTTCAGAGGAGTTTGCTATGTAGTTAGGGGCTTGCAGACTGGCTTTGAATGGCAGCATCTGAGCGTTTCATGTAGCTTTTATTTGCTATTCCCTTGACTGGACTGTGCAGAACTGAGCCCAATTTAAATGAAGGCACTAGAGGAAGACGGTAGTTATTTTGTCTGATGTGTGGCCGGTGGGCTGGCTTTGCTTTGGAGGCTCCCAGGGCACCCTTAGCAGGAGACGTGCCTTTGCAGGGAGGGCTGCCCCAGGGAAGCACGGGCAGCGCAGCGGCAGCCACCGCGGGGGGCGGGCAGCGCACGGGAGGCAGGG
>NW_008825532.1:1982275-1982894 GCF_000699105.1 Pygoscelis adeliae
CCCTTGGGTGCCGCCATCCCCTCCCCTCGCCTTTCCCTGCGCAGGGGAGGTTTCTGTCTTCGCTGTCCCAAGGGCTTGCTTGCCCAGTGTCCCTTGCTAGTAGCGGCATAGGGCCGTCTCCTGGCGTGGCAGGGCATGGGATGAAGGGGTGGGAGTCGCCTTGCCTGCTCGCCAGCAAGGCAGGCCATGGGACCTGCTCTAGGGTCCCTTTCTCTGGTCCAGCCTTTGTGGGAGCAAACTGCAGCCACATTTCAGCCACTAGACAGGGGGAAAGTGCTTGATTGCACTGGCTCCCCTCCTTGGAGCTCTCGTGATGGGCCAGTTTACAGAGGTGTGGTTTGGTACGAGGCAGGGTTTATTCCCTGTCTTTTCTCAGCCAGTTTCTGGAGGGGACTGGGTGCCCAGGGAAGGAGCTGTGAGGGCAGGTCCCATGTCATAGAATCATAGAATCATAGAATCATAGAATCATTAAGGTTGGAAGAGACCTCCAAGATCATCGAGTCCAACCATCAACCCAACAACACCATGCCCACTAAACCATGTCCCTAAGCGCCTCATCTACCCGTCTTTTAAATACTTCCAGGGATGGTGACTCAACCACTTCCCTGGGCAGCCTGTT
>NW_008825532.1:1986465-1992159 GCF_000699105.1 Pygoscelis adeliae
GACGGGGGTTCGCCTGGCACCCCGAGCAGGAACCTGTTTCCATTCCCCCCCATCACTTGGGTCCCCTCTTTCTACCTGGTGGCAAGAAGGCAGGGGATCCTCTGCTTCTCGTGGAGCCTCCATCTGCTGCCTTTGCCTCAGGGATGGCAGGGTGCGGCTCCACCAATCTATCTCCCTCAAATCTATCTCCCTGCCATGTCCCCAGGTGGGGTGGCAGCAGGACACAGCCAAGGGCACACCCAACAAGAGGCTACATGTGTCCTTTGGCCCTTGGATTTGCCCAGCATCCTAGCCATGCTGGCCGCTTTCACATGCTACCCCGCACTGCTGTCCCCAACCCTCACCCTGGCGGGGGGGCACCAGTCTCTGCCAGGGGAAAGAGATGGTGTTTTGTTCCCCAGCTCGCTCCTGCCCAGCGGCTGATCGTGCACACACAGGACCCTTTCAGCATGGGGAGAGGAGGGTGATGGCATCTGGGAATGCAGGGAACAAAGGGCCCCATTGATGCTGGCTGCAGCCCCACGGTTTTCTGTGAGCTGGGGCAAGGCCAGGGTACAGGCACAGCTGTGCACTGAGCTGGGGCAGCAGCAATGCATGAGCTAAACCTCCCCCAGCCAGGCTGCATGGGAAGCCTTGCTGCCTGCCCGGAGGCGTCTGAAGCTGGGGGAGAGAGGGGAGAGTGGGATTTGGGCTAGAGTCCCATTTAGGAAGAGCAGTGAGGGTCCTGGCTGTGGGTAGGTAACAGCCTGCCAGCTCTCAGCCCGCCCTGCTGCTCATGGGCACCTAGCCGTGCCTGAAATCTGCCTTTCCGGTAGATCTGCTGCAAATGGGAGTGGTGCTGGGGTTTGAGGGTGGGTCCGGGAGCATCCCTCTGTGGCCTCGCTCCCGGGAGGCTCCTGAGCAGAGCTCCTAGGGGGAATTTCTAAGAGAAGCAATATTTGAATTGATAATTTTTGGGTAGCTGCTGTGGAAACATGCATCTAAGGGCAGTGTTGATTTGATCAGGGGCAGAAGGACACCAGCTGATGACCTCCCCACACACCAGCACTGTGCAAACTGTTAACGACCCTGTGGCAAATGGCACACAGCAACCCACAGAGCATGTGGACAGCACATATCGACTGCTGCGATAGTCGAGTGCACCCTTGTGCCTAAACAAGACCATCCTATTTCACACAGGGCTCTCTCCAAGTGAGAGAATTGCACAGCCTGTGTGGCCCTGGATGTGCTTGTACCATGTGTGTTGCCTGATGCTAACCAGCGAGCTTTGCTCGAGCCGTGCCGATTAATTTTGCTGTGGTCGTGCTGTAGGTGCTACAATTAGGAGATGTGGCAGAGGCTGTCACGGTGTAGGCTGAGTATTAAAGGGCAGCAGCACATCACCAAACACGAGCAAGCGGCTCCTACAAGACCCCAGCTTTCCTCTGGGTGGCTGGACGAGAAATAGAGGTTTTAAGGGCTCCCCAGCTGGGAACAGATTTTGAAGTCAGGGTTATGAACCTCATGGCTGGGGTGGGAAGGAGGGGGGGGCAGAGACCTGCGGGGGCTGCTGGCCTACACGTGGGGCTGGCGAGCGCTGCTCCTCTGGGACCTTCTCCTCTGCAGCCTCCCCTTCCCTGTTTTGTTTTTTTTTTTGGCCGGGGTGGGGGGTGGGAAAGCCAGCACAACAAATGGACAGACAGACTTATATCTTGTTCAGAATGTTCTTAATTTTAATTTATTTTCTTAAATTTTTATAAAATACGTCTTGTAAGATAAGTCTCTAAAAACTTGCTCCTTTTTATTGTTTGTTAACAAGTTGAAATTCTAGATCAGAAATGAAGGAAACACTTTCAGTTGATTAACTCTTTTTTTGCATGTGTGTGTGTGCGTGTGTGTGTGTGTGTTTGGGGTCTGGGGACAAGGGTGGGAAGGAGGATCTGGTTATTTTTTGTTAAATGGATACAAAAAAAAACCCCAGCAAACCCCCAAGAGAGATAGCGTTGATGTGAATTTCCAGATCTTGACTGGTTTCTCCCCACCCTGCCATCCCTCCTGGCATCTCCCCCCTCCCCAGCCCATGTGCGTTGGTAGCCTGGCCAACCTATTTCAGCATTCCTGGCGGCAAGGATCCTCCGAACGCTCTGCTCAGCAGATCTGCTCCTTTATCCTTGCCCCTGCTGAAACCAGCACTTAAAAAAAATATAATAATAATACAGACAAAAAAAAAAAAAATCCATGCAAGATGGAGCTACAGTTTGCCATTGAAAGTAGTTTCTCCAATAAATAAACACTAAGATTAGCATTAAGGAGAGGCAGGGAAGAGCAAAAAAAAAATACCAGTTGGCAGGGAGGACTGGAAACAGCATTTTGGTGGGTCTGGCTGGACCCATGCTACCCAGCCAGAGGGCTTTCCTCCAGCTGCCATGGAGAGTGATCATGGGGGAGAGGTCGTCTCCACCGAACCCCTTGCCCTGCTGCCCCACTCCATGAGAAAAGACTGAACTGGTACCAGAAAGGATCTAGTTTGCAGAGACGGGCTGTGTTTCCGCCCCATAACCCCCAAACCGCTGCCTTTCCTTCCCTCCTCAACTCCTTCATGGGTTTCTGCTGGAAGCGAGATGCTGCCAGTCCCTCCCACCCTGGCAGACACAAGACAGTTGTCCTGACTTGCAGGAAACGCAGGGAAAAAAAGTGAGAGGAAGAGGGGGACAGAATGAGGGAAAGTTACATTTGACATGGGTGAGAAACAAATCAAGCTCTCCGACGCAGCGGAGGTTAGAGAAGCAGACGTCACCCCAGAGAAGAGCACCATTGTGAAGGGACGAGAGCGTGCGGCGAGCGTGGCGCTTGCAGGGCGGGCGAAGGCACGCAGTCCAGAGGGTCATCCCCTGCCTACGGAGGGATGGCTCTGGCTTTACACTCCCGGGGCACGGCGCAGAGATGTCCCCTCTCGGTCAAACCTATCTGCCGCCTCTCTGCTGCCTGGAGGGTAAAGCCAAGAGTCCCCCTTGTCTACAGAGACACCAAACTCCTTCAGGCTTTAATAGGGGCAGCTGGGTTAGGGCTGTATCAGCATTGGGGTCAGCACTCTCTTCTCCACAACGGGAAGATCCTTGCCCTGAACTCCCTTTGCTTTGGCTGCAGCAGGCAATTTGGGGTAAATTCATCTTTCTTTGCTAAGGGGGGAAAAAAAAAAAAATCCTTCTCTTATTCTCCATCCATGGGTGGTGACAGCAGGCAGCTCCAGGAGAGTCTCTAGCAATAGTACCAGGACTGGGCCAACTTCCTTTTCTCTCTAGGTAGCCTCTTGCTACTCATGGAGCAACCTACACGGATTTCCTCCTCCCAGGAACATGAAGGCTTTTGCTCATCCCTAGGCAACATCGGGACACTGGAGTAAGTCCCTCTTCTTCTCTGGCTAGTTTTGATGGCCTTGGCCCTAGAGCGAACTGTTTACAGATGAGCAGAGAGAGAAAAGTGCATGAAGAGGTGTCCATTGGTGGGAAGCTCTCCTTCCTGGTCATGCTCAGCACGATGGATACAAGGGAGGAAGAGGAGGGGAGTCAGCAGCGAAGGCAAAGTTAACGCAGGAGACGTGGTGTCAGGTGGCTGCAGTGTTAAAGCCTCGGGGTTAGAGAAGAGTGTTTGGTCTGGCTGGGCTCCACTGTGCGAACTAGAACTTGGTGCCTCGGCCCATCAGCTTGAGGACGGCAAAGTTGTAGGTGGCAGCAATCATGAAGGTGAGCTGTGGGTGGGAAGAGAGTGAGCGAGGGGGGAGGAGGAGAAACAAAGCTCCCGCAGGCGGGGTAGGACTCCTTGCTGGGGTACGCCCGATGTGGCATCCCCCAGCCCAGCACCCCAACAGAGCAGTTGCCCCATGGAGCCCCGTGGCCCCACTGCACCAGAAAGACACTGCAGTGTCTCGTAACTGGTGTAAAGAGGAGAGCTGGGGAAAGGCAGGGGACTCAGTGCACGGGCAGCAGGGACCCTTCCCCGGTGGTCTCCTAAAGCCTCTCCAGATCCCCTCCAGCAGCCACCTCTACCTTCTTATGGCCTGAATTCGCCATCTGCACTTATGTGCCAGAAAATGACACAAGCACAGGCTCTGTCACGTCCATGCCCACCACCTCTGTTGTCCTCTGCTCCTACATCCTCACCAGGCGGAGGAGAATGGCTGGGCAGGGGAAGCACCAACTCACCAGTGAGACCAGTGTGGCGGCCGCCCCCACAAAGGCTGCGATGAAGAGGTGGAAAGTCATCTGGAACTGCAAGGGAAGAGGGGGTGAGCTCCTGGGGTCCCGCATGCCGGCTGGAGAGGCCAGTGCTGAGGCCACCCACTGAGGGGAGCACATGTGGGGTGACGGGAGGTGCTCACCTCGCTGGTCTTGCAGATGGAGAGCAGGTTGGAGCCGCACACCTTGCCAGGGAAAGCGTTCCAGGGCAGGACGCCTGGTGAGATGCGAAGAGCACGCCTGGTGAGATGCGGAGAGCCAGGTGAGCCGGGCACGGCCGCCAGCCAGCTGCCTTGCTCAGCCTCCTGCAGCCACATGTGTCATGCACACCCTGGCATTTTAGGGCTCTTCAGCACTTGCCCCTGCTTTATCCCAGCCTTATCCACCTGGACCCTCTCCTTCATTGCCTCTCCTCCGCCCTGAGCCCTGGCTCCTGGACAGCGAACCGGGTACTCACCGTACATCCTGGCGTCTGCACACAGGGTGCCGATGCTGGCCGAGGTCTTGCTGGGGTTGGCAATGGACTGGCAGGTGGTCCAAGTGTTAAAGTAGATGTAGACAGGCACCGCGGAGCAGGCAAAGACCAGGAGCCAGATGATGGTCAGGACATAGGTAATGCCCACAAACTGCAAGGGGCAGGACAAACCGGGGCAGAGCCATGGTTACCGAGTGGCCAGGGACAAGGACAAGGGAGCGCGAGGGTCCCCAGGCAGGAGAGGATGTGGGGCAGGCAGGGGACTGAGATGCTGCCTGCATCCAGCTCCACACTGCCCACCAAACCCGGCATATCCCCAAGCAGCCAGCACGGAGCAACAGCCCGAGCTGGGCTCACAGGGCCAGCATCAGCCCCAGGCTCGTGGCCACCTATGCGTGCATGGGGGTGACTGGCAGCAGCAGCAGGATGGCTGCCGCATCCCGTACAGGGGGGAAAAAACGTGGCCGTGGCCAAGCAGGGTTTGGCCTCTGCGGGAGGGCAGCTGCAAAACCTGCCTTGGCGTGCAAATGTGGCTTTCCTGCCCGCCCTCCGTGGTGCCACCCCGACTGGCCCCCAAGGGAACCGCAGCCATCCCCCTCCACTCCCCCAGGCCATGGGCTCCCCTTGCCAGCACTTTGTTATGGTCCCCAAGCACAGTGGAGAGGACAACCCCAGGGGCACCAGGTGCTGGAGAGCCTCGGGCTGCCAGCACCGCGGGGATGCTCATGGCTCTCCTCGCTGATGCTTAAACATGAAGTGGTTTCATTACATGTGGCCATTTGGGCTGCTTTGGTCTCCAGGGGCCACGGCAGGCCTGGGGGAGGGCAGCTGGGCTGCGCTTCCCTTTGGGATACCCCGAAACCCGGACGGCCGCCGTCTCCTGCCCTTCGGCCACGCCAAGCATGGCGAACCCGCTGCGGGCGCGCGAAGGGGTGCCAAACCCCGGTTAAGATCACCTTGTCAGGATGTCCTAGCCACTTTCCCAAACACTGACACAGCCGCTGC
>NW_008825532.1:1992424-1996691 GCF_000699105.1 Pygoscelis adeliae
GTCAGTGCGGGGGAGCTCAGCCCCTTGTGCGGCATGGCTGGGGCAGCCTGGCCGCAGTGACTTACCCTCCCTGTGCCACCCCGGGGGGACCAAAATGGAGGGTGAAGCCGCGAGAGAAGCGTGCCGGGGCACAGCTGTGGCGAGCAAGGCTGTTGGCCACTGCCGGCTCCCCTGCGCCCTCCCTACCTACCCGCCACAGGGGTCCAGCACTAGTCAGGGCACCTAGTGAGGGTCAGATAAAAACAGGCGTGAAATGGAAACAAGTGGCCACTGGACCCTGCCATGCAGCCGCGGCACCGGCACACGGCAAACGCAGCCTGGGGTCTCCATGGTGTCCGGGTGACAGCATCGCCCTGGCTGGACACCTCCTCCCGGCACAGAGCAAGACAGAGACGCAAGGGGCCCCAGCATGAGAGTGATGCACTGCAGCAGGGTACTTACACGTCGATGAGATACTCATAGTCCTGGTAGTTTTTGGAGAAGTAGGTCTCAATGAGCTGCTCGGTGCCTGTGAGAGCTTCGTGCCCACAGCCACAAAACAGCGCTACCCCGAAGAAGCACAAGCCAGTGGCAACCAGCGAAGCAAAGGGTGCCCCAATGAGACATCTGGCACAGCACTCGAGCAAACCTAGGGAGAAGAGAGGTGAGGTGGGATGGGACCACTGGGACGGGGAGCGCTTGGAGCCTACAGCTCAGGGGCAGGCAAGCACGGGGCGGGAGAAAGGTGCCTGGCGGGAGGAGGGAAGCAGATTGAAGGAAAACCCAGAAATTATTTGTTGTGGTGCTGGAGAGCCAAACCCAGCAGCTTCCCCAAGAGCTCTCTAAGCAGCCAGGCAGGATCACACCCAAGTGCGCCCAGGGACACGGGGTGATGCAATGTGGGGCACCGGGGCCACAAGGCAGCCCCTGGGTGTGAGGTGGATGGGAAGCCAAGGTGAGCCAGCCGTGCCAATCCATGCGAAACAATGGAAATATAAGGCAATGTAGTGTAATGCCAGCAGGACCTGGCAAACAAGCTGCTAACGGGCTGCAGCAGCCCCGTTACGTGGGCAGATGTGCTTATGGAGAGGAGCTGTGTTAGTTCCCTGAACATCAGTGCTTGTGTAATAGATTTAGTCCTCCAGGACAGATATTTGGCAAGAAGGCACATGTACCTGTGTGTGGGTAAGGAAAGCGAGGGCATGTGCCAGCGTGCTGCTTGGGTTGCCTAAATGCTGGATTTTTTTCAGCAGTGGGGCCATGGGCACCTGTTCCTTCTGCATGTTGGAGCTCCAACATGCAGGATCGTTAGCTCAGGCTCCCGATGGGCTGGGTTTGGAGGTGCTCAGCCAGCTGCTCTCCTGCCCTGTTTGAGGGTGGGTAGCCAGGTGGGTTTGCACCGGAGCATCAGTTTGGCTCCAGCTAAGCTGCGATAACCTGCTGCCCTGGCTGTGCAACACCTCTGCGCCGGGAAGCTGCTCCCCTTCCCCAAGATGCGGGCTCCAGCACCCCACTGTCCCAGGCACAGGGGCTGCCTGTGCACATCCCATCTGGGCATAGCATTTGTGCCTTGAATGCCAAAAAGGCACCCATGGGAAGCCTTCCCAAACCCACGCTCCCTCCACGGATCCCACAGTGCTTATCTCCTCCCTCAAAGTACAAGAAAGCTGTGGGGTCCTGGCCAGCAGTGCCCTCCCCACTGGGAGCAAGGTCGCGCAATGGCACCGAGGACAATGGGGGATTGTCCTGGCACTGCCACCCTGGCGGCTGCCCCGTGCTGAGAGCAAACAGAGAACAAAGGCAGTACTATGGGGGAGCACTGGGACCCCTCCCACTTGTTTGCCTTGGATGCGGCAGGTCCAGGGGGGGGCTGCTCCTCCTGTCCAGCGCTGCTCCCCAAACCTCGCTGGGACCTACAGGGATGGCCCTGCGCACCCAGAGGGGTGCTGGACCAAACACGCCTTTTTTATTTTTATTTTTGGGCACCTGGGAAGTGGTGTGGCAGGTGCCCCGGGCTGGGGCATGGTGAATGGCCCCATTCCCAAGGGACTGCAGGTCCCAGGATGCAGCAGGGCCTGGCAGGCTCCCTGACACAGCTCCAGCCCCTCGGGCTTTGGGAAGCCGTGCTGGGAAAGCCTGGGGAGGGGAAGGGAGGAGAGAAAGAGCCCTTGTGCCGCACAGTCCCGGGCCTTGTACCCGGGCTCAGCTGCTGCCAGAGCCAAACAATACACTGCAGACAGGAGGAGGAGGAGGAGGAGGCAGGGTGCCGGCAGCCCATCGCACGCCTGGGAACAGAGCACCCCTGATGCCCTGGGGGGTATGCCGGTAAGTATTAGCTCTGGTGTATCGATAGGGAAACTGAGGCACAAGGGGTGCCTCTGTTTTCCCAAGGCTGCCGGCATACAAGCGGCATGAGCTGTGGCAGGTCTCAGCGCCCTGCCTTGACCTCCCAGCTCCCACCAGCCCCCCAGTTCTCATTTCTCCAGCCCGTGTGGGGAGGGCTCAGGTGGGACCGGCTGTGGGGATGGCATCTGTCCCCACAGACAGCACATGAGCACACAGGGACAGAAAACCACTTTTGGACAGAAAACATCATCCCCCCCATGCCGAGATATCCTCCCCTGGCAGCTCCCATGGCCGGCATGGCCACACCAGGGCCACCAGCACCTGACCGGTGCCAGAGGAAAGTTTCAGGGGGCTCTGCTCTGGGACAGAGCCACGAGCAACAGCTCTCCGGGTGGCTACTCACCCATGGCGCTGGACTTGGTCAACTCCCCCGACCGCCCGCTCGGCTGCTTTGATGCTGTATTCAAGAACCCTCTCCTGCCTGGAAGTCCCTCGCCCTGTATTTCCCCCTCTGGGCGCCTGTCCCGCTCTCCAGCAAAGAAAAGGGCTCTCTGAGTGACAGCCACCCCCCTTAAAGGGACAGAACCCCGCCCCCCCCAACCCTCCCAGCACCCCTTGGCTGCCAGCTCCTGGGTGCCTGGTGGCTGCATGGGCAGAGCCGCCCCACAGCCCCACTCAGGGCTTTTGGGGGAAAAGGCTTTTGCAAAAGAAAGAGAGCAGCTTGGGTGGTGGTGGGGGTTCATGGGGTGTCCCCTCATTGGTGGCTTTGGGGACCCACCCGGGTCCAGCCAGGCTGTGTTTGCCCCAGGCTGCCTGCTGTGGCAGTGTGGGAGGCTGGCCCACAGGACAGCAGTGATGCCCCCCGCCACCTCCCCGACCCCCCAGCATTTGTCAGTGGGGAATGGGGGTCCCCCGTTCCAGGGACCTGCTTTCAGCCTTGGGGGCTCCAGACTGGGAGCTTTCCCCCTTTTGATGGGAATCCTGCAGCCGCTTTCCCTGGCCCCTTGGCCCCTGTTGGGGAACGGTGCTTGGGTGGGCACAGCCGTGTGGTCCCCAAGTGACAACTATGGCTCCAGGGCTGCAGCAGATGGAGCCAGCTCCCTTGGATGCTCCCGCTCCCATGGGTGCCACAGCTCCCCTGGGTACTGTGGCTGCAGAGCCAGCACAGGGCTGGGGAAACCTGCAGAGGGCAACCGGCCCCTTCCCAGCGGGCATGGGGTGGACAAAGCCCCGCTGTGTCCCTCAATGCCCCGCTTTGTGCCAGGCAGTGAGGTGGCAGGGCCTGGCTGTCCCTGGGGCTGGGGATGCTGGCAGGCACCTTGTAGGGACCCCTGCCCCTTCCTCGCCCATCCAAACAGCCACTGGCTTGCCTGCAGACGGGCTGGGGGGGGAAAACACCACTTGGGCAGCTGTGCAAATGCTGCCAGGGCTTCATGGTGGCCAGCTGCACCCTGCATCGGTGGGACGCAGCTCCTGGCCCCCCAGCACCACTCCCTGCCTTGGTTTCCCACTGCGAGGCAGGGTGGCAGAGGTGTCCCCAGCCAGCTGTGGGATGGGAAGGGCTGGGGAGGGACAACAGAGCAGGGAGAGCCTCTGCCACTGCTGTGGGCAGCATCCTTGGGCACATCCTTTAGCCCTCCAGGTGGCACCCAGGTGGCCTGGCAGTGATGTCACCCAGCCATGGTCACCTCGTAATGGCCATGGGAAGGTGACAGCCTTGCAACATCCCTTTGGAAATAACCCGTGACCCCTATGGCCACTGGAAACCAGCAGGGCCCAGCCTGCACCCCAGGGCAGCACGGGGGGACCCCTGGCAACCAGGAGGAAAAAAATATTACATAACCCCCCCCCCATAAATATAATATATAAAACATAACATAATATAAATAAAACAAAATATGACATTGGGGAAAAAAATATAAGCCCTTCTTCTTCTTTCCCT
>NW_008825532.1:1996718-2000163 GCF_000699105.1 Pygoscelis adeliae
ACTGCAATTTCTGAACACCCTGGGGGGAATTGACAGCTGTACCCCATCGGGGAGAAGGTGGGCAGCAAAGAGGGACTGTGATTTCTGCACAAAGTGGCTTAAAATTCTTGGTGATTGGGCGCTGTTTGTCAGCAAGCGGTTCCCTCCTGGGATGGAAACCCCTCGGTCCTGCCACCAGCATCACCCGCTGGCAGTAGGGATCAGCCCATCTCCCGGCAGTGCTCCCACGGGTGCTCCAGAGCGGAGCTGCAAAACAGGGAGACGGGGAAAAGGGGGAAAGCCCCTCCCTAGATTTCTAAGGTTTGAGGGAGAAGAAAGTGCGCAGGAAAGTGGTTGGGGCTGCCTTTCCTCTGCCAACGCAGCAGGTACCCTGCACCAAGCAGCTGGGTGGGTGGCCAACAGCGCACCCCAAACACTGCACCATCTGCCCGCACTGGGGGGGACAGATCTCCAGGGGTACGTGTGGCCACAGGGATGCTGAAAAGGCTTTCTTGCATCCCTCTCCCTTTGCATTTCAGTCGGAGAGGTCGTGGGAGCCTCTCCTGCAAATCCTCAGTGCGTAACCGCATGCTTCCGCAGGCTTGGAGCAATCCTGCAGCTCAGCCCCTTCCTGGATGAGGCCCTGAGGGCAGCGTGCGGCTGCAGGGAGCCTGCCAGCCCACATAAAAGTTTTCTTGTTGGCTCGTCCCCGCCAGAGAAAATGCTGCTATTTCTCAGGCGGGGAAGGGGAGACATATCCCTGTTTGCCAGCCAGGAGAGATCCATGCCAGGCTGATTAAACATGCTTATAAATCAATCTGGATCACCTTGCAATTTGTTCTGACCCTTGGGCAGTGGCCAATTATGTCCAAAACCACCCCCCACAGGGCAATTATGCACTCATTAATAGAGCCCAGGACTGCCACGCTGCCCCTTGCGAGGCGTGCTAGGGGCTAGACACCGAGAAGGCTTTCCTTCCCCAGCCACCTGCAATCTGCACTAAGACACTGGAATGGGTTGCACCAAAATGAAGTATTTGGAGGAAAAGACACACGTACCTCTCTAAATACACCACCCACCTACCCACCTCCCCTGCATGGTAAGGCCTCTCTGGGATGTTTGTGGGTTTTTCTCTTCCATCCTCGGTGCTTCACAGCTGCGGCTCAGACTCAGTCTTTCCCTGGGCCATGGGGAAGGCAAGTTTGGGGCTGGAGGGACAAGCAGGTGGCAGCAATGGCAAAGGGAGACCTACATGGGCATCACTGATCTGCACTGCTCCACCACATTAGGGCAAAGAAGCGAGATGGGAAAGCAAGCAGGAGCATATGGGGCAGAGAAACAAAGCATCCTCCCTGTCCCCGTCCCCATATGCAGCCACCTCACTCATAATCACTGCAGACAGCCTGTCACACCCGCTCCCATCATGCTGATGGCATGGGACAGCCTCCTGCTTGCCCTGGCCCCCTGGCACACACCGGGCACGCCGAGCACACAGGCAGCCCAACCCAGGGAAGAGCTGGGAGCAGCGGGGAGGCCAGTCGCAGTGGGGGCCAGCTGGGAGAAGGTGGTTTCCTGCTCTCTCCTGGTTGCCACGGCCCTGCAGTTTCAGGGATGATTTCCACCCCCACCCCCCCTTGATTTCTTTGCTTATGTCCCCACAGGCTCATTTTCTGCACTGGCCTGGGCGCGGGGTCGGGTTTTCAAAGACACAGTGGCCAAAATCACATGCTTCAGTGGGTGCTGACCGTGCAAAACAGAGAAAGCCCCTCCACCCTGCATGCCCAAAATGCAGGCACAGCCCCGGTACACCCAAGAGGAGCCAGAGATGGCGCGTGCGGTGCCCTTATCCATTACACACGGGGCAGTGGGAGAAATCCCAGTGTATCTTGTCACAGCTGAGAACCTTGCTGCTATTTTTAGGCAGCCGCTTCCCCGGCCAGGCTGAATTTCTCATTATCTGCTGCTGATTTTAACTGTCCTTCTTCACCTGCCTTGCTGCCTTGGTTCACCCATGAGCAGGGTAAAAACACCCTGGCCAGGGAGCCCAAGACATGTCCTGCTATCGAGTGCCCCAGGGCAGCTCTGTGGCCAGGGCGAGCAATACAGCTGCCTAAAGCAGCCAGGGATGCCCAGGGATTTTCCTGCCGTGCAAAATCTCCTGCTCTCCCAGGCAGCTCCATCCAAGCAGAGAGGAGACAGCGACCGCAGGAAGGTCACGGTGGCACCAGCAGCATCTGCCCAGCTGCCTCCTCCTGGCGGTGCCAAGGACGCCCACTGGAGCCGGCCCCGCTCGCCACTGCCTGGGCCTGGCTGCACTCGCTGTCCTATTTGTATTCTTGGGTTGCTGCAAGGCTGCAAAATGTGCTAATAAAAATTAAATTAAAAAAAAAAAAAAGAAGCTGTAAGAGGCTGTCAGAGGAGGAGAGAGGGATGCTGAAGGACAGACGGAAGCTGCGGGATGACAGAGGAAGGGCAGGGGATGTGCGGAAGAGGAGCAGGCTAAAACCCTCTCCAGGCTCAGCCAAGGGCTGGGCAATGGGTACCAGCCTTGGGTGTGGGGGGTCAGCAGTAGCGGGACCCCGCACCCTGAGCACCCCAGGGATGCTCCAAGGCTCTCAGGACCCCCCAGCAAGCAGGGCTGCAGGCAGTGCGACAAAGTCCTGCCAGATAACCCAGGGGCAGAGCCCTCCTCCCTGGCACCAGCGCCTGTCTCCTGCCTGCATCAGCTGCCCAACTTTATCTGGGACCACAGCAGCAGCCACGGAGGTGCCGGGCAGCTGGGATTACACCCGAGCTGAGTTCACCTCCCTGCCTAGTCACCCTTCAGAGAAGATGAGCAGATGCCCGCTCCTCCTTTTTGGTGTGCCTGGCTGATGTTTTCCCCTGCAGGAGCCTGATATTTTTAAAATACCAAATTTTAAAATTTGGAAGGTCTTCTTGTCCAGCCCGTGCACCATGCCTGGGCTCGCTGGTGTAGGAGGGGCCATGAGCCTGGGGGGGCAGAGGGGGTCACCAGCCCCCCAGCCATGCTTGGGGCAGGGTGTCTGGCATCCCAGAGACAGTGCATGCAGGAGCCCCGCTGCCACCCCGCTGTCCCCACATCTTTCTCAGGCTGTGAAGCAGAAGCCCAGGGTGGCGGGGCCACATGGTGCAGGTGTGCAGGCACGGCTGCCCGCACCCAGGGGAGAATCAGGGGCGCAGGCAGCTGCTGGCAGCACAACCCGGGGCCCAGCTGATGTGAGAGGCAGCCCAGGCACCGGAGGGCTTGCTGGCTGCTTGCTGCTCCTTTTACCCACTGAATACCCCTATTATTTACTGCAGAAATTGGGGATAATATGCTGGTCCAAACTGCTTTCTTACTCTTGTTTCTAATTTCCCCCAAAATTCTCACTAAGCTCCTCTCCCAGTGCAGTGAATCCCCTCGGTTAATTGCGGGTTTGGGGAGAAGGTGATTACCACCCCCATC
>NW_008825532.1:2000186-2007360 GCF_000699105.1 Pygoscelis adeliae
CCCCCAGCTGATTTTCCAGCAGATTTGCCTTTTACATCCACTGCCTTTCTCCTTGATTTTCTTCCTAAAGGAGGATAAACAGATGCCTCACACTGATGTTCTCCAGGCTGTTCATTACTCTCTCGCTCTGCCGTTTGTGGGGTCACATTCTTGAACTGTTCTCATTTACCTTTCAGAAAACCCTGGAAGGGAAAGACAAATGTCATTCTGCTTCCTTGGAGCCAATGGTGTCTGAGAAGAGCAAATACAGCCCAGGATCACTCTGTTTCTATTTGCCCCTGTGAAGCCGGAGCGGACTCTGCAAAGGGAGGGTACAGACAGCACCGGGGTCAGGCTCAGCTCTGGGGCATCCCCATCTATTTCTTGCTGCCCATGGGACCCATTTTGAAAGGCTCAGGTGAATTCATGTGCCTCCAAACAGCCAAGGAGGTGCTAACTTGTCCCACACTTTCCCTGAGCCCAGAGGAGGGAGAGTGATGCTGAGGGAGGTCTTGGGTTAGCCAGGACAGTCCTTGAGCAGCGGAGGTTGTGCCCATGGTGTTTTGTCTTGGATTTCTACCTGGAGAGGAAGCTTTTCCCTGTATTTCCCTCCAGAGCCCAGGAAGATGCTGCTCCTCCTGCGCACCCCCATGCCAGCCCCAGCCCCAGCTCGCCCACATGTGCCAGGGGTGATGCCCCCTCCAGGGACCAGGGGACAGGGTCTGACCCGGCTGCTCCAAGCCTTGTCCCCAGGCTGGCAGGACCCTTTCTATGGCCAGCGGGTGACAGTCACAGTGGGGCTCTCCCAGGGGATGAGCAAGTGGGCACTGAGAGGTGACAACTGGGCTGGGAAGCAAAAGGACAGCAGTGAGAGCCCCTGGGGTGGCATTACTGTCACAGCACCTCATGCCCAAGCCACAGAGAGCATGCTGCAGTGTTTCCTGGAGAGAAAACCCAATGGTAGGACCAAGAGGTGGGTGTGAGAGATGCAGACATTTCCTACCTGGCACCCACTGCCTCTCCCCAGAGTTGCAGGAGGCTCTCAGAGAGTCGGCTGGAGACCAGCGGCCACACAACCCTCCTGCATCCCCCCTGCAGCTGAGCCAGGCAGAAACAACCCACGAACACCACACAGGCTCCTCTCCCGGCGTGGCTCTGAGGAGGGGGGACTCATTTGCTGCTCCAGTTACACTTACGTGATGCCACTGTGCAGCCCCTCCGTGCTGGCAGCTGCACAGGGAGAATCAGCCTGGGTCCCTGAAGATGGCAAGGTGATGAGACATGGGGACGGATGAGATGCCTTTGCCAGGATGCCACTTGCAGCAGGGACCCCAGGACAGCCACCCTAGCATCCATAACAGCGTGGGAGGCAGAGGATGGAGTGGGGGAACAAACCTGGGGTCACACTAGGCTCCTCACGGCACCATTCTCTGTAGCCACATGACCACCACCACTGGTGTGGCACCCCGCACGCTGTCCGCCCCCAGCGACGGCTTCGTTGGCACCGTGACACCCACCAGCTCCGTGGGATGCAGGTGCCATCATGGCAGCCCCACACCCTGACTCCCACAGCCAAGATTCCCCCGGGAAGCAGCCGCTGCCTGAGCCACTGCTGTTTGCGTCTGTGCAGCAGCAGGATGATTTGCCATCTAATTAAACAAATCCTTCATCTCCACCACAGCAGCCGTGCCAGGGGGAGAAGCGGCGGGGGGGCACAGGGCAGGGGGGCTGGTTTCTTATTCCTTCTCCCCCCGCCTGCTTGCCGCCTGATGCCGCAGATGTGTAATGCTTTGTTTTCCAAACTTGTCCCTCCCAGGGGTCTCCAGTGCGAAAAAAAAAAATCCTATCCAATCAGGCTGAGGCAGGCGGCCTGCGGTTAGCACCACACAACCTCACCGCGCATTTTGCTCGAGGTGATCTCCTTCTGCTTTTGTGCTTGGAGATTGCTGGGGCTGAGGGCAGGAGAGCCACAGAGGTAAGAACAGCAGAGCTCATCAAACCCTGCAAGTGCTCCTGCCACAGTGAGGGATGTGCATCGCCATGGCAACCATGGCCAAGGATGCTCAGAGCCGGGTACCCCAAAGTGGGGAGGAGACTGGGGGACCATGCTGACCCTGTCCCACAGCCCCCACCTCCCTTTGCTGATACAACACCCCTTAGCCCAGCACTGGCCGAGTCATCGATTTTGCACAGCAGCTCCTCTCCTCTCAGGCAGCGTGAAGAGCTGCGGGGGGAGGGGCGGGGCTAGTGGAGGCAGAGCTTAGGGGCTAGGGTGTCTTGCAGTGTCAAAATCCAGTAGATTTTCCCCAGAGTAATTGGAAATGCTGGAGGCAACTGGAGCAGGGGTCAGGCCAGTGCTATGCCCCCAGCACCGCTCCCCACAGCCCACTGGCAGATCCCAACCCCATCTGATTGCTGTCCTCACCAAGCAGGGCCATTTCTGGGAGCAGAGACGGGAGCATCTACAGCCAAGAGAGAGCTCTACTCCAGTCCAAGCTTCCTCTCTGTAATTCCCCTCCTGCACCCCTAGCATCAGGAGGGAACCAGCCCACACTGCGGGGTGATTTGGGGACAAGGCAGGCAGCAAAGGGGTGACCCGTGGGAAAAGAGAAGGGACACGAAGATGGGAAAGGGCCAGGTCACCCTGTGGGAGTGAGGCACCCACTGAGGGTTTTTGTGGCATCTGTGCCAGGCTTTGCTGCTGGCCCCAAGAGTCTCGCTTGACATTTACCTAAATTAAATCTCCCTGTTCAGCATGCCCGGCTTGTCAAGGTCACAGGATCAGCCAGTACTGTTGCTCCAGCCTTCCCTCTGTCTGCAGTTCCCTCTGCGCTTGCTCTACCTGCAAATACAATCCACGTAGTTTGCCCAAAGCAGAGCACCATTGGTGCCAGGAGGCACAAGGTCCACAGCCCATGGACATGGAAAAGGCAAGTTAGGACCATCTAGGCCATGTCTTCATGCCAGGGTGGGAGTTTCCTGCTTATACATGTCGTGGTTTAACCTCAGTCGGCAACTGAGCACCACGCAGCCGCTTGCTCACTCCCCCGCCTCCCCCGGTGGGATGGGGGAGAGAATTGGAAGAGCACAAGTGAGAAAAACTCGTGGGTTGAGATAAAAACAGTTTAATAATTGAAATAAAATGATAATAATAATAATAATAATGTAATAATAATAATAATACACAAAGCAAGTGATGCACAGTACAATTGCTCACCACCTGCCGACCGATGCCCAGCCAGTCCCCGAGCAGCGGCCCCCCCGGCCAGCTTTCCCCAGTTTATGCACTGAGCATGACGTCACATGGTATGGAATGTCCCTTTGGCCAGTTTGGGTCAGCTGTCCTGGCTGTGCCCCCTCCCAGCTTCTTGTGCACCTGCAGCCTTCTCAGTCGGTAGAGCATGGGAAGCTGAAAAGTCCTTGACTAGTGTAAGCACTGCTGAGCAACAACTAAAACATCGGTGTGTTATCAACTTTGTTCTGGTCCTAAATCCAAAACACAGCACTATATCAGCTACTAGGAAGGAAATTAACTCTATCCCTGCTGAAACCAGGACAGTACATGATGGGGGGGATGTACACAAAATATTTCCTTGAGAACCTGCCATAAAATATCAGAAACATGTTAGACGTGGATAAGCGCCTATTAGATGAAGGGTTGGTTTTGAAGAACAAGTGTTGGACTCTCTTTTCTTTGATAGCTTTCAGGAGAGCAATATCCAAAACACCCTCCAACCTGCATGGAGGATGCTCAAGTGCTCCAGGATCCTGGGCAGGGCTCGGACAGCCTTTGTGCAAGCGACAACCAACTCGACAGAGCGCAGAAGAGCTCCCCAAGGCAGTGCTGAGGTGCACAGCCACCGGCAGCATGGCTGCTGCAACATGCCCCTGCCCTCCCTCAGCCACCTGGCTGGCTCCCATCCAGCAAAGCATCTGGCCCCAATGGCAGCCGTGCTCTGCCCACTTGGCCCCCATCACAGCGGTCCCCAGGATGGCATGACATACCCCAAGGCTGCGTGATGGCACAGGGGACCGAATCCCTATGGATCACTCTGAAAAGTCCCGTCACAGATGCAGACATGGGCCCAGGTCCAGATCCTGCATTTCTCATTGCCCGGCTCTGAGCAATCTGCTTGCAACAGCAGAGTGGCGCAGGACTGAGCTGCCCCCCATGGCGAGGAGGGTGGTGAAGGCGGATGGGGCTGGCCCAGCTGGATCCTGCTGTACTGGGACTGCCTCCAAGCCTGTGAGAGGCTCGCCAACCCTGTCCCCTCCAGCCACCTGCTCATGTGCCCCAAACTCAGCTCCCCAGTAGCTTGGACACACAGGGACAGGTGAGGTCCCTCAGCCCAACGCCACCCCCCACCCCACCCCCCCCCCCAGCTCTACGGAGGGGCTGGGGGCACATTTCTTTAGCACACCAGCAGCCCCACAGCCATAGTGATGGGCTCAGCTCCTCAGGCCTCGCTGCCCCTCGTTGGGGAAATGAGCCCTGCTGCAGCATCCCACCCCCAGGCTGGTCCCCAAATGGACCAGACACACCCCAAGGAGCACCCAGAGGAACCGGTGTGTCCTAACTGCAGCTCCCAAGGAGCACCCAGATGAGCCAGTGTGAACCTCCAGGATCAGCAAAGGACCCAGTGCTGGGCTGAAACACAGCTCAGAGTGGTCACTGAGGATGCTCTCCCCCCACATGGTATTTTGGGGACTGTTGGCTGAGCAGTTGCATCTGGCACAGCCCTAGAGAGAGGTGCCAGGCCACCTCGGAGCAGGAAGAGAGAAGAGGTGACCTCTGCGCCTGGCTGCTCGGGGCAGGGGAGGGCTAGCCCCATGGCGGCTGCGAGGCCACCCCAGCCTCACCGGCTGGCTGCCCTTGGCTGGTTCTGCAGCACAGAGCATCCCTCCACAGCCACTGCACGCAATGCCTGCCCCACGCCGCACCAACAGCAGGTGTATTTTTAGCCTGGAAAAGTGCCACAAAATCATAGAGTGACATTAGCCAGAGCTGGGACCAACATCTCAGTTCACCTTGCAATCTCCTCCAGGTCACCCTGCCCGGCTCAGTGAGGCACTGGGTCCCGCTGGCACTGCTGCATAAGCACCAAGCACCCACTGGGCTCCCCAGCACCACCACCAAAAAAAAACCCTCCTCCCATGCCACGGTGCCACCTTCCCCTAGGAGCAGCCCCAAATCCCCCCAGCACCCCATGACCTTCCTGGGCCACTGGAGGGGAGGTCCTGCCCTGTCCCGCTGGTGGCTACACCCAAGCCCAGTGCCTGTTTGCCCTGCTGAGATGCGGTGGGCGTTCAGGCTCTCTGCCCATGCTCTGGTGCCAGTGGGGCCCCAGTCTCCCCACCAAAGCACCTCTGCGGTTATTCATCCCTTAGCCATGCATTTATTGCCCTGAGATGATTTTTGCTCCTGCTGGGAAAGGAAAGCACCCACAGCCCATTATACAGCTTCTCCAGGGAAAGGCGGGACCAGCACAACACTGGGGAACCAAACGAATGTGCCATTAAATGAGAATGAAGCGCCCAAGCTGGGTGCACGCCGGGTCGCCAGGGAGAGCCACAGGCTGGCAGCAATGCACAGCCACCCTCAAGAATCTGTTTTCCCCGCACTCCCGATTAGATGTCTCAAAATGCTTGCTGTGGGGGAGCCTGCCACCGTGTCCACTCTGGGGCGGAGAGGCTGTCCTCTCCCTGAATGCAGGCACACGGGGTTTTCCTATTTGTTTTGCTGCTTTCCTTAGAAACAGTGATGAGACTGTGTCTGCTTTCCCTTGCATTCGCTGGTTGGAGGATTAAAAAATGGAAAGGGGAGCTGGCATAGTCCTAAACCGGAGGCACAGAGGCCTTGAATCTTTCACAAGGAGCACTTTGCTCCCCAGCGCTCATTAAGCATTTAAGCAATTGGTACAGAGCAGAAGCGCACAGCAATATTTGCGTGCCAGCTAGCTGCTAGAGCCCTCTGCACTCAGCATCTCTGTTTCACTCCTTGGTTTCTGCAAAAAAATCCCAGTCCTAGAGCAAAAGAGAGAGGAGGATGTCCAGAGCCAGCTGGGTTGGCTGGGAGCCTTGGGAGAGGGGAAGGAAGGCAGAAGGGAATTAGGAGACAGGGGATGGAGGTGCCTGCTGTGTGATACGCTCTAATTAAAATAAGCGGAGTCTCCTAGAGCATCTGCCTCTGCCCCTGATTAATCGCAGTCATTATCCTATCTTAGGCAGGAGGCTAGCCTGCGTGCCAGCCCCTCAGTGGGGCTGGGGTTGCGAGATGCAGAGCACACAACTCCTCCCAAAACAGGAGCTGCCTCTAAGCTGCTATCACACACACACCCCCGAGCCCCGAGCCCTCCGGGCCTGCTGGAAGGGAACTGGAGCAAGGTGCTTAAAGCCCACCACAAACCTGTGCCCACCTGAAGCTTCTGCCCCTCCTGGTGCTGCAGGTTCTCCTGGCTCCAGGGCAAAGGCAAAGCTCCGAGCTGACTCCGAAGGACAGACCAAGGAGCAGCATGGGCAGCAGCATCCCAGCGCCTGGCCCCCGGAGCGGGGCTGCTGGCGAGGGAGCCCAGGGAGGCTTTGTGGCCCTACACAAAGAGCAAAGGGTGCTCCTTCACCCGCTGCCCTCCCTCCCACCCCACCCCCCCCAACACGAACAGCACAAAATTGATCTTACAGGCAACTGTTCATCCCAAAATCGAGCTTAAGCACCTCTCAAGCTTTTCTCTGCAAAAAAAACCAAACTTGTTTTCAAGGGGTTGAATCACTCAGCCACTCGAAATTGTGTTGTCTGCGAATGCACTACAGGGTTTATCAGGCGGGATTAAATATATAGATGTGGCAATGCAGGGGGGTGAGCAGCAGAGAAGGGTCAGGATCCAGGTGGCGTGGATTGGCACAGCCCTCCTCCAGGCTCTGGATCCAGGCAGTTTTGTGGCGGGTAGGAGTCCAGCCCCAGACAACAGTTTGATGAGGGCTCAGAGATAGCAGAGGGAAAGGGAAAAAAAGATATTACACTTTCCTCCCTGTCTTAGCAACCCCAGCCTCTGCTGCCTGCATCTCTCCTATTAGCAGAGCCTGGCACCATGACAGGGATGGCTTCAGGGCAGGGACAGGGGGAATCCCCAGAGAGGGCCATGCCAGTGCCAGCCCTGGGGACTGCAACAGGCTGACAGCCGCTGCCCACACCCTGGGT
>NW_008825532.1:2007416-2009208 GCF_000699105.1 Pygoscelis adeliae
GCGGGGCAGCCTGGCAGTGGATGCCTGCCTCTGAGAGCCCATCGCTGGCAGCTGCCTGCTGGCTGGCATCTTTGCTGTTTACAGAAAAACCACCTCACACTCTGATTTGAGGAACATGGGAAAGAAGCCTGTTCTTGTCACTCCCAAAAATCCCCTGGCCGGGATGTGGTGCAGTGCCTGGGGTCCCCTGGGTATGGCTGGGCTCTGCTTTTGCAGCTCCTGCTCCATTCCCCTGACCTGGCTGGCAACAAATCAGCACTAACTTCACCTTCCTGATGGGATGCTCGCTGCCTGCATTTTCTCAGAGCTTATTTTCAGAGCTGCGAGGAGGGCAGGAGGGCTATGGCTGCACCATCCCCCGCAGCCCTGCCCATCAGGGAGCTGTGTTGCCGCATTGGCTTCACCAGCCTCTCCAAGGGCCTCGTTAGCTTGGCCCCGGTGCCCTGCTAACCACAGCATGTGCAGCCAAGGCTAGTAGCTGGTTATCTTGAGAGCCCATGCTCATGGCTGCCTGCAGAACTGGCTCCATGGCCACTCCAACCATCCCCAGGCCCCTCAGCAGATGCAGGCGCGGATGCAGGCATGCCGTGCGGGTGCCTCAGTTTCCCCAGAGGGCAGAGAGGATGTGGCTGGCTCCCCTCCTCCTGATGGTGTCAGGTCCACTTAGCTCGGACAGTCTCTGGAAGAGGAGCTGTCATGCAGTGTGTGTTTGCTCCACGCCCCAGGGCTGCAGATCCTGCCTTGTGCCTCCCAGCACCACAGCCCCGTAAACATTAATGGCAACGGTAATCGGAGGAGACTTCTCCCAGCTCCTGGCGCTGGGAGAGCCAGTGAGTGGGGATGAGGACTCCTGCACGCTGCCTCGCAGCTAAGTGCCCACTGCCTACAGCCCCCTGTCCTCTCCCCTGTGCTGGACAAGGTGCCCCAGGCTTGACTTCACACAGCCAGCCCTCACTCATGCTGCCTCCCTACAGCAAATTCAGCGGGGAGCTCTCAAAATCCTGCATTGGCTTTCTGCCGAGGAGAAGCCGGCACAGACCTGAGCCCCTCACTTGCCCTGGGGAGAGCGGGTGGGGGGTACCAAGCCTCCTCCTCCTCCACTGAGATCCTCCTCTGCGGACCCCTGCAGCAATGGCTTTGCACAGCAGCTCCTAGCCATTACTAAACTGTGATTAATACAAATAAATGAGATGAGCCAGCCACAATAGGGTGGACGGAAACCTGAAAAACATATCCGCTGGGAATCATTTCTTCTGCGCTTTTCTCTTTTTTTAATACTATTTTCTTCCTCGCAAATTAATCACAGATTGCCTAGGACCAGAGACGACTCTGGGGCTCGGCCCGGTGGCCCCAGGGGACAGGGCAGAGGCAGCCGAGCAGCCCGAGTCCCCCCTCTCCCTGGCAGCCACTGCAGCTCTCCACATCACGCAGACATGACTGTCCATCTTGCCTTCTCCAAGGAGCTTACCTGCCCCTACCGAGGGACAGGATCGCCCACCCACTGAGCCTCTGGGAAGGGCAAGCACAGGCGTCCCAGCAGGAGGGCTAAGCCCCCCGGGGTCTGTGTCCCAGCCTGCCTGCGAGCCGGCCCTGAGCTGCGGCCCCGGGGCACACACCTCCAGGCCAGGCAGGGGAAGGAAGGAGCCTGGCTGATCCCAGCCGCTCCCTCCCACTCAGACGGGCAGTACCTCCAGGGCATCCCTCAGCCCCAGCACGTCCCTCGATCCCAGCACGTCCTTTGTTCCCGGAGCACCCCTCAGCCCTGCACATCCTTTGGTCCCAGCACAGCCAT
>NW_008825532.1:2010444-2012166 GCF_000699105.1 Pygoscelis adeliae
CAGCTGGGGACCCTTGGCACGGTGGGAGAAGGGGTGAGCTGAGCCAGGTGATGGCCCAGGCAACTCCTCTTCCAGTGCTGCAAAGCCCCTGTGATGCCCAGACCCTCTCCTGGCTCAGGGTGTTTGGAGGGGGCCCAGGACAGTCCCTGCCCCAGCCGCTGGGTCTCCCAGGCCAGTGGGTGTCCCAGGTCCCATGGGTGCAGGAACAACTCTTGGCCCACTTGGGTGGAAAATCCAAAGCCTCCAGGTCCCTTTTTTCCTCTCCGCCCACCCCATCTGGGTGCTATCTGCGACAAGGTGGGATGGGGGGGTGAGTGGGCCAGGCAGGGAGGGGTTGGGGGCCTGCAGTGCCCCTGGGCTGAGCCCACTCCCTGCCCCCACTCCCCCTCCCACCACTCGGCCAGTACGGCTGGAGCAGCGCAGGGGGGAACCACAGCATTTCTGGCGGGGAGGGGGGAAATCATGTCAAAATGTCATCGCTTCACATGTGGTAACTGCTTGTCTTCGGGGTGGCATTTTTAGGCAGACGTGAGCATTTTCGAGCCCCACCATCTCTTTGCTCCACGGAGGTGCTGAGCTCCAGGGCCCTGCAGTGCCTGGGCCAGGTTAGTGGCAGAGTCCCCCAAGGCAGGCAGTGCCCGAACTGGGGAGCTGCAGCCAAACCTTGAGAAGAGCCAGGACCCAGGGGCTGTGCCCAGGGGCTGTGTGCCAGCATGGCCCTGCCAGTAATGCTGCTGGAGGTGGCTGCACGCAGGGAGTTTCTGCACCCCCTGCAATCCCCAAGGTCCGAGCATCGCTGGGGCTGCAGATCCACCACTGCTCAGCCAGTTAGCTGACCCTCTTCAAGGAACTAGCTGCCACTGTGCCAAGGGAGCCTTCCTCCCACATGCTCCAGGGGAGAACCCTCATCCTCCTCTCCAGCGGAGGAGGACGTGGTTCACAGCTATGTGGCAGGCAGAGGCCTGACTTAACTCCTTGTTATCCTGGCCTCTCGCAGCCCTCCTCCCAAAGGCGCATCTCTCTAATCCAGCTCCTGGAAGGGGAATTTCTCCCAGCCTTTTGCTCTTGGCCAGGACCAGTCTTGGGTACTCTCTGCTGCCCATCTCCAATTAAGGGAAAACCTGCCCGGATGAATCATTTTGGGATGGCCGTTGTGGCCATTTCTAGCTGGCAAGGATGCACATAAGCCCCTCCAGGATGAATCCCGCTCCCCTGAGAGGAGGTAGGAACAAGGTGTGTTAGTAGGAACAAGGAGGTAGGAACAAGCACCCCAGGGGGTCCCAGCTCCCAGCATCATCCTCTGCTTGTGGTAACGGGGTTGTAGCTCCAAGCAGGAGTGGGACCCACCTGGGCATGGACCTGGTGGAGTTATGAGGCAGCATGCAGCAGCATCAGCAGCATGCTCAAAGCTCCCTTTGTGTCCAGAGGTCTCTGGCTAATTCCTCTCCATCACAGCCACATGCCTGGCAATGTGGTGAGCGAATGTTGTTCCTTGAAATGATTATTATAGACTGATGGAACGAGAGAAGCTGGCAGGCTAAGATGTGTTCACAAAAATATCCCCTCCAAGGTCAGTTTAAATAAGTCTCCATCATCGTTGGGAGCGCTGTGTGGGAGAACTCACGTCAGCTCCACGCCACGGCTGGTGCGGAGGTGGACGTTGCTGCTCCTCTCCTGCCACTTTGTCTTGGCCCCTGGCAAGGGGTCACAACCCCAGCTGTG
>NW_008825532.1:2012233-2016603 GCF_000699105.1 Pygoscelis adeliae
GGGGGGGAGGGGGTGTTGTGTCGCCCAAGCCCCCCAGGCCATGAGTCTGTGCCAGGCAGGGTATGGATGTTTGCTTAGCAGCTCAAGCTGGGGCTGGCGATCGAACCCGGGAGGGACCATCCCCACTTTTCCCCTCCAGCCACCGGCACAGAGCCCAGCTGCCATGCATGAGGCCATCGCCCACTGCTCCCTGTCTACACCGCAGTCCTGGAGCCAGGAAGCACCTGGCCCCGAATGCCATGCCAGCGGACACGGTGGGCAGGGGCTTTGCTGGCAGGGGGACAGGCAAAATGCAGGCACATGACACTCAGGTTTTGGCAGGCGAGGGGGGAGGCCGCCGGGATCACAGAAGAAGGAGGAAGGGGTCCCGGGGTCAGCACACTGACTCGGCGCTGGAGAGGATGCAGCGTGGGCACAGCCGTTTCCCCTGGCAGCTGGTGATCCCTGCAGGGTGCCGAAATGTGCCTGCAGACCTGTGGTGCCAGCAGGCAGCTAACTTGCCTCCTCTGCCCCACAGGCTGGTCTCAGGGCGGGAGGAGATTAAAGCTGCTTCCCGAAGCTCACCCCAGCCCATGTCACCCTCTGATTTCCTGGACAAGCTTATGGGACGAACGTCAGGGTATGATGCCCGGATTCGACCCAACTTCAAAGGTGAGGGAAGGACGTGAGGCTCCCAAACCTGGCAGCGATCCACGTTTATGGCTGCCCAAACTCAGGGAATAGGCAGGTATGGGTTTGGGGGCAGGACTGTGACCCATGTCCCTCCGTCCCAACACCGTCCCCAGAGTCCTGGCTGCTCCTGTGATCACAGCCGCCCTGCATGTGCCTGCTTTGCCTGACAGCACGGGCGGCTGCAGTGCTTGCAGGGTGTGCTGGGGTTCACCTCAGCACACTAGGGGCGTGACCCCAGCGGGCAGGGGGAATGCTCGTGTGCATTCATCTGCGCAGCACATGCAGGAGGCGGCATCCCCACGTGTGCCTGTGCGATGCACGTGTCTCTCCGGCCAGCAGCGAGAGGAGGCTTCACACTGTTTTCCAGGTCCGCCCGTCAACGTGACATGCAACATCTTCATCAACAGCTTCGGCTCCGTCACCGAGACCACTATGGTGAGGGTTTCACCAGCGCGACGGGCTCCTCTCCCAGCACCTCAGGGCTGGCGGTGGCTCTGCCAGGGAGCGTGCGGGTCCTGGTGCCCGAGCCCATGGCCGTGCTTACAGGGATCCCTGTGAGTCCTTCTCCAGAGCCAGCCCTGGCACCGTGGTGGGGACATGCAGAGCCATAGCAAATGGCTGTGGCTTTTCTGGGCTTGGCTGTGTGGGCCACATTCTCCATGCCTGAGCTGGGAGAAACACCCTGAAGGGTCGGAGCGAGGCAGCTGGCGGTAGCTCCCTGCTGTTCACAGGCTTGGCAGGTGCCGTACAACGCAAGCAAGCTCTGTGTCCCCGCCATCCCCAGCCTCCTTGGGTGCATGAGGAACTCCTCTGAGGAAGCCCCAGGGGTAAAAATTCCCTATTTGTGCTGCTGCAAAGCCTTAATACCATCAACCATCACATCAACCCCTCATAGGGCCACAGAGCCCTGCGAGGAACGCTGCAGGCAGCAGCTACTGGTCCTCCTCCTCCTTCTTCTCCTCTTGGCTGCTGTGGCTTTGGCTTTTTAATTTCCCCTGGCTGCCGACAGCGTGGGAAGGCTCCTGAGCTGCCCCTGCCACATGCATGGTTAGTGTCACGCAGGAAGCACCTGCAAGGCTGAGCCTCAACTGAGACCCCCTTCCACCTCCTCCTCTATCTCTTCTTCCTCCTCCATCTCTTCCTTCTCCTCCTTCTCCCCATGGGGTGCTCCCGGCTGACATGGTGCCCTCTGCCCCAGGACTACCGGGTGAATGTCTTCCTGCGGCAGCAGTGGAACGACCCCCGCCTGGCTTACCGCGAGTATCCCGACGACTCCCTTGACCTCGACCCCTCCATGCTCGACTCCATCTGGAAGCCAGACTTGTTCTTTGCCAACGAGAAAGGGGCCAATTTCCATGAGGTCACCACCGACAACAAGCTGCTACGCATCTTCAAGAATGGCAACGTGCTCTACAGCATTAGGTAGAACCCTTCTCCTCTGGTGCAGTGCCCAAGTGGGAAGGCGAAGCTTTCCTCTTGCCTCCCACAGGGCAGCTTTCCCCCGCCAACTGCCCCAGCTCCTAGCAACCCCCTCCTTTCCTCTGCCTCCTCCAGGCTGACGCTGATCCTGTCCTGCCCCATGGACCTCAAGAACTTCCCCATGGACATCCAGACATGCACCATGCAGCTGGAGAGCTGTGAGTACCTCGGGGGTTCAAGCTGTGCTTCGTCCCCCCCATCCCATCCCATCCCATCCCATCCCATCCCATCCCATCCCATCCCATCCCATCCCAAGGCTGACATCTCCCTGCTTCTGAGGGAGGTGAGCAGGAAGGAGCAGTCATTCAGAGTGGTGATGAACGGGGTGCGCATGCCCCCGTCCCATGGCTCCCTCCATCCCCTTCAGTTGGCTACACTATGAACGACCTCATCTTTGAGTGGCTGGAGGAGCAGGAGGCTGTGCAGGTAGCAGAGAGCTTGACACTCCCGCAGTTCATCCTCAGGGATGAGAAGGACCTGGGCTATTGCACCAAGTACTACAACACAGGTGAGCACCCCAGAGACCCGCTGCCACCCCCGTGCCACGGCCCAGGTGTCCCTCTTGCCCATCAGGGCCGTCTTTCCCCACAGGCAAGTTCACCTGCATCGAGGTGAAGTTCCACCTAGAGAGGCAGATGGGTTACTACCTGATCCAGATGTACATCCCCAGCCTGCTCATCGTCATCCTCTCCTGGGTCTCCTTCTGGATCAACATGGACGCGGCGCCGGCCCGGGTGGGCTTGGGCATCACCACCGTGCTCACCATGACCACACAGAGTGCTGGCTCCCGTGCCTCCCTGCCCAAGGTCAGCACCAGGGCTGCTGTGCTGCAGCCTGCCCAGGGCACCCGGGGTGCCCACTGCTGTCCCCAGTGCCCCAGGGGCAGCCTTCCCTTGGAAATGACTGGCTCTGTAGCCTCGCCGGCTGGGGCACTATGTGTGCCAAGGTGGGGACATGGCGCTGCTCAGCCAGGTGACCTCTGGCCTGTCTGTCCCAGCTGAGAGGGCTCCTGTACCCCTTGGCAGTGGGGCAAAGCTGGCAGTTGGGGGGATGAGGGAGGCAGGGGGCAGTGGGTCCCTGAGCCCCCTCTCGCCCTCACAGGTCTCCTACGTGAAGGCCATCGACATCTGGATGGCCGTGTGCCTGCTCTTCGTCTTTGCCGCCTTGTTGGAGTACGCAGCTGTCAACTTCGTCTCCCGCCAGCACAAGGAGTTCATACGCCTGCGCCGGCGCCAGCGGCGGCAGAGGATGGTGAGTCCCTCCCACCACTGCTGTCACGACATCTGCCTGTCCTCAGCTGCCAAGGGGACACTCCGGGGCTGCAGGGCCAGTTTCTCAGCAGCCGCTGGGGCATGGTGCGGTGCTGGGCTGTGTCCCACTGCCCAGGGCTTGCAGCCGGCCCCTCCGGCATATCAGGGACCCATGGGGATCGCGGTCCTTCTGCCTGCCTGAGCAGCACAGTGCACAACACGCATGGGTACCCCAGGCCCTGCCAGCATAAACATGCCCAGGGTGCCATCCTCCTCTTGCTGGGACATCCTCAGGCTCTGCTTCCTCTAAAAAAGCAGAAAAATAAAAAGTGAGGGTGAGGGAAATGGCCTTTCCCCTTACCTGCAGCCCCAAACTCAGGCTCCTCACTGTGCCGCAGCGGTGACAGGGGTTCGCTGCTGCGTCAGGGTGGTGAAGCACCAAGGGGACCTAGTGGCACCCAGGGACAGGGCCTGGGCTGCAGACGGAAGCACAGCAGGGCCTGGAGAGGCAGGGTCCAACGCTCACGGGACAGCCCTCCCCTCTGTCAGCCCATCGGCACAGGCATCAGGCCTGCGAGATGCTCAGGGAAAGCACGTGGCTGCCCCACTCTCATTTCTTGCCGTAAGCATACCGCGAGGCACCAGACCTCCATGGAAAACATGAGTACACGTATACACCGCACAGGCCCGCAGCGCCCTGTGCTGCCAAATCCCTTTGGCATGTGCTGAAGATGGATCCCGGTGCCAAGGCACTGCTGGAGGGGCTTTCCCCTACCACGTGGAGCCCCCGTCCCCCACCATCCCCATCCCAGCGCACAGAGCCACTGTTTCCAGGGCCGGGGCAGAGCCATCGGTCACCCGCTGTCCTGTTTCTGTTTGGTGCACACTGTCGGATGCCAAAAGGGCCTGAGCAGCGGGACGGCCAGCCTGGAGTCCCTGCAGCAGCTGAAAGGCCAGCACACCCACGCG
>NW_008825532.1:2016614-2019057 GCF_000699105.1 Pygoscelis adeliae
GCGGCTCAGCGGCCAGCACACGTTCGCGACGCCCTCGCAGCGCTCCCGCTCCCGGGTAAAAACCTCTCCCCCAGCAGCCCCCCGCACAGTGCAGCGCAGTGCACCCCCAGCCAGCCTCACCACCCCCTCCCCAAAACAAGCCCCCCAGGAGCTGGCCCCAGGGGCCAGCAAGGGCCCATGGAAGAAGCAGGGCAGTGATTTGCACAGAGCATGTGCCCATAGCATGGAGCTGCCACTCCCTGGGCTGAAAAGAGATTTGAGAGAGGTATAGGAATGGAGCAGATTTCCCTGGAGACACCCCCACTCTGTGCCTCATTTTCCCCTTCCATAAAGGAGGACCAGCACGGCCCCCTTTGCTGAGGGATGAGTGATGCTGGGGCAGACTGATGGCCGCTCCTGGGCTGCTGCCCAGCTCCCCAGGCCGTGCCCACACCTCTGGCAGGGTGAGGGCTCTGCCTGCCCAGCTTTCCTGGTGCAGGCAGGTTTGAGGCACTTGTGGCTGCCTCCAGTAACTCCAGTACAGGCAGTTGCTCAGGGTACATGGGCACTTTGCAGCTCGAGGCGTAGGGAGGAGCAGTGGGGCAGAGCAGGCTCCCAGGCTGGTGAGGAGATGCTGGGGGACTACCACAGCTCCAGGGAGGAGATCAGGACTAGTACATCCTCGGCTCCGGGCCCAGCCGGGCTGGCCTAAGCCTCCCCTCCACCATCATCAGCAGGAGAGGCTTCCCAGCTCCCCCCAACATGCTCCCTTGCTCCCTGCCTTTCACAGCCCCTGAGCACCGACCCCTGGAGATGAACACCCACCCAACCTGGGCGGGGAGGGGGAGGCTCTGCCAAACCAGGAACCATCTGCCAGCTTAAAACAGACCAAAGTGCAGCTGTCCTGAGGTGGAGGCTGCAGAGCCATCCCGGGGTGCTGTTGGCAAGGCACTGGGTGCAGCTAGGAACACCCCGGGTGCTGTTCGGTCAGAGACCAGAGCAGAGCCCTGCTGCCCACAGCTCCTGTGCCGGCACTGCCTGACGCAGCACAGCCTGGGTGCCGCAGCCTGACAGCAAATCCCTCCCACAGACCCTGCAAAGCTGGGCCCAGGGAGCTCCCTGCACCCAGCCTCAGCCCCCAGTAAGCGCCCCGGCGCTGCCCAGCCTAGAGGGACCCAGCTGGGAGGAGCAGCAGTCCCAGTCTGCCATCTCCTCCCCAAAATGCCCTGGCTGGGCCCACTGGCTCCCTAGGCTGGGGGAATAGCTGCTGCACCCCAGGGCATGCAGGGCACCCCGGCTCCCCCCACCACGTCCCCCAGAGTGGCTGCAAGCACTCAGCCTGGGGCAGGGGAATAAACCTCTGCTGCAAATGAGAAGTAGTATCAGCAATTTGAGCCGCTGCTGCTCTTCCCACTGGGAAATCTTGCTTAGCCGGCAGATTGCCGAGTTAAATAAAGATGCCGGGGTGCAAGCTCTCCGCATGAGAGCCCCCTTGCCGGCTGAGCGCCTGTGCAGGCTGACCTCAGCGAGGAGGCTGCTTTCTGTGGTTTGGAGGGCAGTGTCGGTTGGAGATGGAGTTTGGGATCTGGCACCCGGGCTGTGTGTGGGCATGGCACAAGGCGAGGGGCAGGCCTGCAGCATGCCCCGGGAGAAGAGACCCACTGAAGCCAGATATGGCACCAGTGGGGCAGAGGGGGGATGCGCCACAGAGACCAAATGAGTGGCCCACGGGCTCAGTGAGAAGCCAGACATGCAGCCCAGGCTTGCACATGCCAGTCCCTTGCCAAATCTAGACACACACACACAACTCCTCCAAGGATAAAAGAGCAGGATGAAGCAAGTTGCTAACGATGTGCAGCTGTTGGTGGGGAGGAGTGTGGGCACTGCTGGCTGGCACCTGGGGGGGGCACGAGGGCCCACGAGCCGAGCAGGAGGGTGAGGGCAGGCACCTGGCTCTCACGGCACTTTTGCAGGCTTGATCATGGGCATGCAGCCCCATGGGCACGCTGCCCTCCCTGCAGCACCCCCCCAGCATGGAGGGAGATGGGGTGAGCAAGGGCAGAGAGACCAGCAAGGAGTCTAGCTCTCTCAGCCTCCCTCCTCTGCTGCACTGGGCAGCCCCCACCAAGCAGCTGTGGGGAGAAAGGGGCATCTGGGCCCTTGGAGGAACTGGGAGGCCCTGCAAACCCTGATGGTAGCCAGGCTCCTGCATCCCTGCCCAGCTCTGCCCCAGCAAGCTGCCTGACCCCTCCTGTTCACTGGCACAGGCATGCTTCCACCCCACAGCAAACACAGCTGCTGCAGCAGTGCCTGCACTCCCAAGCTCCCTGCATCCCATGTGCTCTGCACCCCAGTGCACCCTGCACCCCTGTGCCCTGCACCCCAATGCAACCTGCATTCCCTGCACTCCCATGTGCCCATCTCCCCCCCACCCCAGTTCACCCCTATCCCCCTTGCTGCCGGG
>NW_008825532.1:2019075-2026083 GCF_000699105.1 Pygoscelis adeliae
CACCCCAGTTCAGCCCTTTCCCCCTCGCTGCCGGAGAGCTGGGGTTCACAAGCCCCCAAGCTGGAGCTGGGAGGAGGCCAGGGAGGGATCAGTGTCGGGCTGCCAGGGTCAGGGTTGCCCTTGGATGCACCCTTAAAACATGTGCCGGATGACAAGGCAGTCAGTGCTTGCCCCCACACTCCTTGCACACCGCTGCCTGCCTCTGCCCGCAGCTTGCCAGCCCTGTGCTTTCGCCTGCACACTTCGGGCTTTCTGAAGAAGCACCTAACCTTGCACTGGGCACTTACATGACCATATCACCGAGCAGGGGGTGTATAGGACATACAGCCACAAGCACCTACTCACCCTGCAGTATCGGTGTCCACAGGGTGCCCCAGCTGACAGCCTTTCCCTTTGCCAGGAGGAAGAGCTTGTCCGCGAGAGCCACTTCTATTTGCGAGGCTACGGGCTGGGTCACTGCCTGCAACCGAAGGACAGAGCTGGGGGGGGCCCTGGCATCTACAGCCCCACCCCAGCCAGCATGCTGCTGCGGGAAGGGGAGAGCCTCCGCAGGTGCTACGTTGACCGGGCCAAGCGCATCGACACCATCTCCCGAGCTGTCTTCCCCTTCACCTTCCTGGTCTTCAATATCTTCTACTGGGTTGTCTACAAAGTGCTGCGCTCAGAGGACATCCACTCATTGCCCTGAGGCCCAGAAAAGCGTGACTGCCTCTCAGTCTGACCCCCCTCCCAGTGCGCCCGGCCGCCATGAGCTCAGCCAGAACCATGTTCCCCTGTCCTGGAGCAGCGGCACTGCCAGGCTGGGCCTTGGAGCCTGGACATGTGGTAGCCCCCACGTCCCTTCGGATGCCGGGGAGCCCCAGTACCTTGGGGTGCTGCACAGCTGGTGGCTGGGGAACATCACCTTCTAGTCAAACACCCTCCACCTCTCCGCACCTTTCATGTCAAGGCTGCTGCTTCTCTAGGCTGCATCACTGAGCTGTGGGCCATGAGCAGCCAGGTGAGAGGCTGCAGTCCTCTCTCCTCCCCTGGCCCAGAGCTCGGTTGCAGGAAACAGCAGGCAGCACCCCTGCCTGTGCCCGGACTGTGTGGGGTGCTGGCTACGGCCCCCATAGCCCCCAGCAACAGACAGGGCCCCTCCGGCCCCCAGCCAGCTCCAACACACAGCAAAGCAGCGGCTCGGGGATGCTTCCTTCCCTGCAGAGCCCAGAGTTGCCCATGATGCCCATGGCCGCAGGAAGGACTGTGGCAGGGACACGGGGCAGGAGGCTCCATTTCCTCTGAGGAAACACTAGCCCTGGGGCAGGCAGCAGGCAAGCCCAGTCCCACTGAAGGTGAAGGGGCGCAGACGGCCACTGCAGCCGCAGACAGGAGCCGCTTGGCACCGGGGAGCTGGCACTGCACTACCTGCAGGGTAGGGCCCACAGCCCATCTTCTGAGGGAGATTTTCAGGATGAAAGCAGTGGGGTGCAGCTTGGCTGATCCCTTTGGAGGAGTAGAGTGAGTGGTGGCATCCCCAGACTGCTGCATTCCCATGGCACCACAGTGCCAGCAGAGAGCCGGAGGTGAAAACCGCTCTGTTCGCCAGCTTTCTCCCGACCCTGTCGCCCAGGCGCGGTGTCCCCTGGGCGGGTTCATCCCTGCTGCTCCTCCACCAGAGAGGAGAGCATCCGAAACCTCAACAGGACAAGCTCGGCAAGGCTTCCAGCCCTCCAGACCTGGATATCCTCCATGCTTAGCAGGAAATAAAAGCAGTAGGTGATGTTTATGTAGGTCCTACAGAGAGAAACGTGTTGATGCTCTCCTTTCCCCCTGTCACAGCCAGCCCGGGAAGGGCTCACAGCCCGGTGGGGTCTGTCCCCCCATGGCCCTGCAGGAGAGGGTCCAGGGTCTTCCAGGCAGGGCAGCATGGAAACGGGATTCACCCTTTTCCTTGGAGGCTGTGGTGCCACCATGGCACAGTGAGGGCCCTGGTGACCCACTTGTCATGGCAAAAGGGACCCTGCAGGGCAGGGGGACATGGGCGGGAGGCCAGCACTGCCTGCTGAAGCCAGACCCGGGCAGAAACTCCCACCATGGCCCCTGGCCCCACTCCTCAGGCAGGCATCACCCTCTCCCTCACACGACTCACCGGGAGCAAAGCCCCACACCCCCCACACTTTCTGCCCAGCCCCCCGAACCTCACAGAGCACTCAGCCACACGCACCCATTTCACAGACAGGGCAAGCAGAAGAGAACAGGCCCCAGGCCATGCCCGGGACCCACCAGGACAGGCCGAGCCAGCTCCATTCCACCACCATGCATGCCTTCCCCTCTGTGGGTGTCCCCACAGAGCCCCACCGTGTGTCCAGACCAGGCTTTCGAGACTTGTTTTTGGGGAGGCCCTGTTTGGATACAGAGGAAGGGGTGCACCTTGTCTCCTCGGTTCACCCGGCCCCCCAAGGCAGCGCCAAATGGGGGGATGCCAGTGCCCGGGCAGCACCCGCAGGTGCTGGGTAGCCAAGCCTCCCTCTAGCAGCAGTGGGTTTTTAATCTTACTACGCAAATAAAACCTTTCTGGGATTTTCAGTGGTGCGCTGGGGGTTTGTCTCTGCCAATGACCCTTCAGCCAGCTCCAGCCACTGGCGGGGCCCCCCACGTGTGGGAGGGACGTGGGGACGAGGGCACAACAGCCCTGTGAGGACAGGAGCCCCGAGCTGCAATTACACCCAGATATCGTTACCTCCACGGGTGATTTTTCTGACATAATTGGTGGTGATGGGTTTTATCTGCTGTGTGGGAGATGCCAGCAGGGCCGGGTGGGAGCCCCCTGCGAGCTCCTAACCCCAAACCCCATCACTCTCCTCCCCCCCCAGCTCTGTGGGGTGCTTCCTGTGGTCACCCCAGCTCCTTTCCACCTCATCCAGGCTTGGCCAGGGGACAGGACCTAAGACAGGGCAGCTGTGGGGCTGGGGCGGGGGGGCTCCAGCTCTGCAGTGGAGCTCAGACACCCAAACATGGGCGAGCATCCTGACGGGTGAGCCTCCCTGCACGGCCCCTTCACGCTGGCTTGCTGGGCGGGCGCCAGCCTTACAGAGCTGCCAGCTGTCCCGGGGGGCTTACACCAGCCCTGCAGTGCCATCCGGGGCCGGTGCTTTTGTCCCCAGCTGCCATGGGGGCAGGGAGAGCCCGCAGCTGAGGGCTGAGCGCCCAAGCAAACATCAATCTCCCTCTGTCCTCCCGGCCAAGTTTCACAGACTGGCTCTGTTGGTACCTCGCAGCCCTATCACCCGCCCAGCCCCATCGGGATCTTCTGTGGCAGGGAGGAGAGAAGGTGAGGTGCACTCACTCACTCAACTGGGGTTGTTCTTTAGATGGGACAAGCCAAACCCCGCTGAGGTCTTGCTCCTGCCCCCACCCCAAACCAAGAGAGGACATGGCCAAGGGGAGAGCCGGGAGCCATTTCATGCCAATGCAGTGCACCTGGTTTCTTCACTCCCTGCTCTCTCTCCTTTCTCTCCCGTGCCGAACATCAGGTCTGGGCACCTGGCATCTGTTTGGAGGTAAACACTGTAGTCAGCCCTAAGCCACCCAGCTGCGGGAACTGGCGTGTCCCAGAAAAATGAAAATGGTAAAAACCCAACACATCCTTCCTAAGCTAAAGCCCCTGGGTCCCACACGCTGGTTGCAGCAAGGCGGGGAGGGGGCCTTGCTGCTGGCACTGCAATAGCAAAGGCATGAGGGGAGCACTGCCCCACAGCCCTTTGCGGTTCGGGTGTCTCGAGGAGCAGTTTCGGGGTGAGGAGCAGCACTCAGCCCCCACCCCTGGTCCTCCCAGGCTGGACTGGGAGCCGCTGGGACACCCACACAGCTGCAGGGCTGTCACTGCCCTCCAGCACACAGCTCCAACGAGTCCCTCACATCTTGGGGACAGCAGCAGCGCCCAGGCTGGGGGTGCTGAGCCCCACGCCCTTCCACAGGTCACAGCATGGCCAGGAGCCAGCTCAGGTGGCTCCATCCCCCAGCAAAGCCCATGGCCTTTGGACAGAGTCAATTTTCCACTTCCCGCCTGAGGCTGTGCACTGGGGGACGCATCCCAGCCACCATGGGAAGCAGCGGTGGGCACGGGACCAACAGCCATAGCCAAGTCAATTGCTGGTTTAAATGGAAGTTAATGGAGTTACACTGGGTTAACAGGACTCCCAGACAGTAAAACGAGCATCATCATCACTGGCAGCTTCCCAACAGCCTGCCAACAGCATGCCCAGGGCCAGGTGGCCACAGGCGCACACAGATTTGGGGCAGCACAGCCCCTCACCAGCCCCAGGGTCTCCCTGAGGCACCTGCATGGGGTTGAGGAAACGTGCCCTTGGCTGGGCACTGTGACAGCACACCAGCCAGGCCCCTGCTCCGCCGACCGTAGAGGGCCTGATCCTGCTGGAGCCGAGCTCTGCCACTGCACATGGCAGAATTGGGGTACCAAACTTTCCCTTCCTCTTCCCCTCCCTCACCAGGGCCTCCTGCCTGCACCCACAGCCTGGAGCTGCCTTGGGGCAACATCAACTGCCAGAGGTTTAGCAAACCACCCTGTCCGGATGGACCAATGCCCACAGGACAGCATGTCCCATGCTGTTTGGGACACCAGGTTCAGAGCCAGGCGAGTTCAATGCAGCAAGAACAGGTGACAGCCCTGCCGGGGCTCTGAGCACTCAGCGCCTTTTGCACATTGCCTGGGCACAGATTATTTTTTTTAATAAAATATCAAGCTCCAAAGTCAGCCAGCCAGTCCTGAGTGGGCCAGGGCTGCTCCCTACAGATGGGGAAACTGAAGCACGAGGAGAGCTCCAGGAGCTGGACGGGCAGCGTGCCCTGCTGGGATCCAGCCACGCCACAGTGCACGGGGCCTTTGCAGGACCGCAGACCCACTGCGGCCGGCCCCATTGGGGCAGGATCGCTCCACCACAGGGAAGGTCCAGGTGCCGGGCGCTCATGCAGCATGGCTGTGCCGGCACCCCAGCCCTCAGCACAGCTCTGCCAGTGCTGCCCTCCGGACAGAGGAGCCCCAGGAGCCAAGTGGCACTTTGGCCCCCAGCATGCCCCTGCCATCTAAGCTGCAGCATCACACCACAGCCCGTCACCTCTGCCCACTCAGAGGGGTTTTGCCAGTGCCCTGCCAAACCCCACAGCCACATCCACCCCCCCGGCATCACTTTGGGACCAGCCTGCACCGCTCAGGGGAAGCCAGCCAGCACATGCAGGCCATGGGGCACCCCATGTGCTCCCCAGCCCAAGGGGTGTGGGTGTGCCAGGTACTCCTGGGGGCAGGCAGGACACCTGGGAGGGGGCAGTGAGGGAGGGCTGGAGCCCGGAGACAAGCAGGGATCAGCCCTGCAGCGCTCCCAGGCTCTGGGAATACGGGTAACTGCCTAGGCTGTGGTTTTGCACAAGAAAAAACAAAGCGATGAGGTTTTCCAGCCCTCAAAGCAGCTTGTTTTGTCTGACTTTGAGAAGCCTCTGCGCTTCAGCCCCTCAAGGGGCAGGGGAAGGACCCTGGCACTGAAACAAGGAGCAATTATCAAACCACGGGCTCTGAAGAGCTTTTGTTCCCTGGATGCACCAGAGCAGAGATCGGAGGACACCTAGCGAGATGCCTCAACGGCCCTGTGCACCAGTGGCACCCAGAACCCAACACCATAGCGGCCCCGGCCCTGCAACGGTCCCATCCCACTCCTCTCCTCCTGCTATGGTCCCACGACCAGAGCTCCAGAGGGGCTGCAGGGGCCGGTCTAACCCTGAGGGAGATGCACAGGGGGGGAGAATTGGCTCCTCGTTTCCCATTTCCCACTGCTGCCTTGGCAGCGAGAGCCTCCATGCCTCCCTGACAGGTCACACATGCTGCCAATGATGATACCTCCAGCAGGATGAGGCCCAGCAGTGCTCACAGCTGCGCGACTCCTGCAAAAACAGGGATTAAATCTGGGGCTCATCTCAGAGACACTGACTGGGATGCAGGTGCCCCTTACAGCTCTCTGGGTCCTGCTGACATCAGCATTGCCCCTTCCAGAAGTTCTCACCTCACCCTCCCATCAAGCTGATTTTACTGGTGCAAATGGGGCAGTGACTATGACTTATTCCCATGGCTGAACTTGTTTGAAGAGAGACCATAACCTTTGAGTGCAAAGATCTGGATGGGTACAGGCACCTCGGGCAGAGACATGCTGGATCCAGCTCCTCAGGGATACCCACAAGCAGCCAGAGCGGCAGCAATCACCCTGGCCATACCTGACGCTCTGTATCGGCCTCTTGCCAGCACTGGATCCAGTCCCAGGCTTCACTCTGATCCTTGGATCCCTGCAAGAGGAGAGGCGGGCTCTGCAGAGACCCTGTTCCCCTTCCTTACCTCCCGACCTACAGCACCATAAAACACCCTGAGCTCACAGTAGAGACTCTGCCAGCTCCTCAGCACAGCCAAGGCACCCAAGAGCCCTGTGCTCCGAACACCCCACGCAGCCAGGACAGGCAGGCCACAAGATGCTGTCTGAAGAAACGCCGTAACACCAAACCCCTCCTCCTCCACTGATGTTTTCAAGCTGTCACGGTCAGGGAGCGGTAGTGCTCAAGGGAAAAGGCAAAGCGAGGAAGATGAACCCAGTGGCGTGTCTCAGAGGGGTGAAGGAACCCAGGAGGGTTAAGAGGGTAGCAGTGACAGAGGAGGAAAGAGAACGGGGGGAAGAAGGAGCTCCGAGGAGGAAGGTGTCATCAGAGGGTTCACTCAGGAGCTGCTCACAGGTTTTGAGGCAGGGCTGGAGCCGAAACTAAGCCCTGGGCCCACGGGGAACAAATACCCCTTCCACGGGACCCTGTGCTCGCACGGCCAGCGCTGACACCACGGAGCACGCACAAACGCACTGCCCCTGCGCTCATGGGGGCCCCAAGCCTGGCCAGGCCTCCACGGTAGCTCCGGCACTCCTGAGCCCGGGCACGGGGCCGCGCTGCTGCAGGACCAGGACCGGGACCGGGCCCGGGCCC
>NW_008825532.1:2026926-2028626 GCF_000699105.1 Pygoscelis adeliae
CTGCCGTGTCGGTACTAGAAATCGGGCTGCCACGTTCTCCGCTTTCTTTCCTGGTCGTGCCGCCTCCCCACGCCCAGCGAGCGGCTCTTCATGGAGATGGCCGACGTGATGGCTGCCGAGGGCTGGAGGGACGCAGGCTACGAGTTCGTCTGCATTGATGACTGCTGGATGGCCCCGACACGGGATGAACATGGCAGGCTCCAGGCTGACCCAAAACGGTTCCCCGGCGGGATCCGCAAGCTGGCTGACTATGTGAGTGCCACCCGCCGCAGCGGAGGGCACCGACGACAGTCAAGGACCAGACCTGCAGCCATGCTGGGAGAGCAGGGGAGGAGAGGGAAGGCCGGGTGGGGAACAGCTGCGGAGCTGCTGAGCTAAGGCCCTACCTGCACGAGTGGGGTTTTGCTTCCCTTGCCGGCCCCGCTCCGCTTCCTCCTGCCTCACAGCTGCCCCATCCCCAGTTCTCATTCTGTCTGCAAGCGTAGGTCCACTCCAAGGGTCTGAAGCTGGGAATCTACAGCGATGTCGGGAACAAGACATGTGCTGGCTTCCCTGGCAGTTACAACCACTACGACCTGGACGCCCAGACATTTGCCTCCTGGGGCGTGGACCTGCTGAAGTTTGACGGCTGCAACTCTGGCACGCTGGAGCTGCTGGCAGAAGGTAGGCATGGGCTCAAGGCAGCACGGCGCCACGGGGTGGGAATATTGTGCAGGCAGCAGCCATTCTAGGCCCAGGGTGGGCTCCAGGGAGTTGCTTTTCCCTGAGCATACTCATTTAAGGGATTCGCTTACAAAGCAGGTACGAGACTCTGTTCTCAAGCCCAAGGTAGTGAGTGTTGCTAGCCCAAGCATTTTTTACCTCTTCAGCCTCCTGGAGCTTTCACTGGTGTGCACAGCTTGAAAAAGCAGCTTTCTCACACCAGAGACTGCATTGTGCCGAGCACGGAAACATCGACTGCCTACTCCGGGGGCTCTCTCTGCAGACTGCTGCCTCAGCTCTTAACGCAGCAGAGGCTTTGCCCTTCTGCAGTGTCTTTACTGGAGACCTCAAGCATTTCACGCACTTAACCCTTAAACCCTTTGGTGAGGCCATGTCAACGTGGATCAGCTTGAAGCTAGAACAGTTTGTGTCAGCTGTAAAAAGGGCAGTTATCACGGCTTTTAACAGAAAAAAAATGAAGGGAATTCTGTCATGAAAATCTTACTGGGGTTTTCACTTTAAAGCACGATAGCATAAATCCCAGTTCAGAAGTTATTTGCACACAGGCTGGCAAGTCAGCAGCTGAAAGCTCAGTAGTTCACTGTGCCAAGGGGGCTCAGCTACAGACTCTCTACAAGCACAAACAAATCCCCGTGCCACAGGGCCAGATCTGTGGGAATAATGATGCAACTCGGAAGGTGGTTTTCTCTTGACTGGGCTCTCACTGATGGCAGTGAGAACCTGCCCAAGTGACAATCCCACCAAAGCCAGTTGGTGGGGCATATGCCAGCTGCTGCAGCCAGGAGCACAGCTCAGCACCATAAGTGACAGCTGAGCTGAAAGCTCTTGTTGGATCATATGTGTAGCCCAGATACAATCCAGTTGTATTGAAGCAGTTCCAGGGGAGAGAGAGCAAACTTTTTGTTCCCTCTCTGCTGATTAAAAGGGGCTTAACAGGGCTGTCTCGGGACAAGGACAGGAAAAAACCTAGTGTTTTT
>NW_008825532.1:2028642-2036191 GCF_000699105.1 Pygoscelis adeliae
CCAAGTCCATATGGCACAAATGCCTCATAAGAACATACTCCTGCAATGTTACCCAGCGAAGCTGTCCCCAGCAGCTTGATAGATACCAACTTGTATGTCCCAGATACCTAGAGGAAAAAATGCCACACAGCAAAACCACAGCCTCTTCCCATGGCTGTATGTACAAAGAAATCAGCAGTCTCGGAGCAATAAGCCTGCCCATGTCCTGTAGCAAAGCTGTGAAGAAGCTCACCTGTCCTTGGGAGGCAGGAGACTGGCTGCAGACTATAAGCTCCCCTGTTCTCCCTGTGGTGTTTCAGCCGTGAGCATGTGTTCAGCCTTGATTTTGCAAGAGTTGAACTGAAACCTGAACTTGTGACATTGGATTAGTTCCTCTGTTTGACCAAGGAGGTTGTGTAACCTCTGTCTGTCCTCTTCCTTCAGGTTACAGGCGCATGTCCCTGGCCCTGAACAAGACTGGAAGGAGCATTGTGTACTCCTGCGAGTGGCCCTTCTACTTGAGGCCCGTGCAGCAGGTAAGGAGTGTTTCTCAAGGCTTATCCTGGGGCTGGAAGTGGGAAGAACAGAAAAGCATTAAGACTGCAAAACAGCCTCCCGAGAAACTTGCTGCTCCCTGGTCTGACAGAAAACAAGACTGTAAGGTGGAGGACCTGAAGTATATCTGAGGCGAGTCATTACTCTGCTGAAAAGAATTCAGTAGGATCCTGCAGCATGAAGGCACAGCCCAGCTGGAGCACGCCAAAGAACAGAGCAGCATCCATCTGCTTTCGGTCTCCAAGGAACCAAGCAACAAAACATTGGCAATGCAGACACACAGCTCATGGATAGTTGGGTGTTATTCCTCCTGGATGCAGAGTGCTGCAGACTCACACCTTACAGTCACCTCTAGGGACCAGGAGAGAGACTTTAGGACAGCCTATTTAATGGGAATTCTCCACATTGTTTACCAACAGATTTCTGCCAGCCAGGGTCCATGACCGACATGTTGCTCTCCACCCATAGCTGGCTTCCCCTGTGCCGCCATGACAGGATGCTGCCATTGCCTCCCACTGGAAGTTAAATGCATTAGTCACCGAAGGGTGTAAACCCAAGAAATGGCAGTAATTACTGGGATCCCACTGGCCCCATCACGCCTTCCATAAAATAGCACTCAAAGGAATTTTCTAACAGAGCTTGGTGGCCACAACTATTCTCCCAAGGGAAACAATAGTATTGTCTGGAGTGAGGGAGACTGGAGTTACTGGGCACAAGGCATTCTAGGGAACAAACATGCACTAGGTCATCCAGATAGCTGGTGATGGAAGGTGTTATCATAGCTCTCCCCCAAATTATCCCTGATCCAGTCAAGCCTTGTGTACGGTCTTGTTCTTGTACAGCCAGGCTCTCTGGCTAATCACACTCATTGTTTTGGCAGCCCAATTACACAGAGATCAAACAGTACTGCAATCACTGGAGGAACTTTTTTGATGTCTACGATTCCTGGAGCAGCATCAAGAGTATCTTGGACTGGACAGCACTTCACCAGGACAGCATTGTGAAGATAGCTGGGCCAGGAGGCTGGAATGATCCTGACATGGCAAGTAGAGCAACAACCCACACCCCCTGCAGCACCCGCAAAAAATCCTTTCCTCGGCTGTAGGCTGAGAAGGATGGGGAGGGAGAGAATCGGGGGAGAAACACTGACAGGCTCTGACGGGGCCCCTACGATCAGGACCCTGATGAGAGGGTCCCCGGCTGGAAAGGGAAAGAACTACAGCGATGGACAGTACCGAGGAAGTGCTGTCTCTGTGTAATGCAGCCTCTACAAGCAGTGCCAGTTCAGAACATAGGCGTGGCAGTGGGAGACAGTCTCCAAAGTGCTGATCTCCCACCAGAGGGAAACCCCCTGGGTGCCAGGCTGGGTGCCAGCATTGCAAGGAAGGAATAGCTACATCCAAAAGCAGATTCTTAAACACTGCCTAGCCAGTTAAGGATCCTGCTTCACCTCCACCAGTGGTTCATCCTAAATTGCCACACTAGTCATGCCTTGCATTTCCCAACCAGCTGGTCCTGCTCCTGGCGCTCAGCCTATCTAACTAGTCCCCAGACAGGGGTCCCACCCACAGCATCCTGTCATTTACCAGTGCTCAGATTGGTGGCCCAGTTTCTCCTCAGCAGGCAGCATTACCAGGCATTTTTGTTTTCTTGTCACAGCTGGTGATTGGAAACTTTGGGCTGAGCTGGGACCAGGCGGTGACTCAGATGGCAATGTGGGCTATTATGGCAGCTCCCCTCTTCATGTCCAATGACCTGCGGCACATTAGTCCTGAGGCCAGAGGGCTGCTCCAGAACAAAGAGGTGATCACCATCAACCAGGATCCGCTGGGCAAGCAGGGATACCAAATCACCAAGGTACAGCAGGACTGGGCTCAGGGAGCGGGGTGGGGCACAGGCAGCCAGCCTCCTCAGAAAGGGGACACTGGGGACACATGGGATATAAAGGAGTGCTCAGGGTTTGGGAACAGAAGCTCATCAAGCCCACTTGTTCCTGAAGCCTGCTTAATCAGACAGGCACATAGACCATCAGTTCTGCCTCCCTTAATGTATTTTCTCCTTGGCAGGACAAGAACTTTGAGCTGTGGGAGCGGCCCCTGTCTGGCCAAGCCTACGCCGTGGCGGTGCTGAACCAGCAGGAGATTGGGGGACCCCAGAACTTCACCTTCTCCCTCACCTTCCTCGGCAATGGGCTGGCCTGCAACCCAGCATGCTCCATCCGGCAGGTCCTGCCAGCCAGCAGGGACTGGGGGGTTTACAGCTGGGTCTCCTCCCTGAGCGTGGAGGTGAACCCAACAGGCACCGTGCTGCTGAAAGTAGTGGCACTATAGGAGACACAAAGACAATCTTTTTGTAAGCCCCAGACTGTCTAAACTTCTTGTCACAAGAAGCCTGTCTCCTTCCTCCAAGCGGGGTGCCTTTGTTCTCTCCTCAGGCATTCACTACTCAAGTGTGTCTATGTGGACTGTGAACCTTCAGCCTAATGTGACAAATACCCATCACTCCATCACCAAGAGGTAACAGAGAAAGGGGCACTACTTCTCTTCTGTTTACCCTTTCTCTGGCATCTCACCTAACTCCTTCTCCAAGGGGCTATAAGGGCCCCAGCAGGGCAGCAACTCGTTAACACCCACTGCCGCTACCAACCAAAGAAATGCAAAGGATTCATGCAGCATCTCACAGCCCTCCTTGAGCATTTCAGGGACAACAGGGAAACACACCCTGGCTGCCTTGCTCTTGCTTTGCCAGGCTGGAGCACACAGTCCAAGAACAAGAAAAGCTGCTCCTACCCCTGCTGAAGAAAGCCAACACCCTCCTCAGAGCGTGGACATCTACTTCCACCTTCTGACAACTCAGGGACTGGCCTAAATCACTGTACTTCTTAGCAACTGCTTTCTTGACAACTGCCTGCTTAGTACAAGTGTGCTTAAGTATCATGCCTTAGGACTCAGCTTTTGAGGGTTTCTCCTTACCCCAGGAGTCTTCCTCTCACCAGTGGCTGTCACTTCCTTTTAGATGACAATTCCCTCTCCACCTTTCATGGGGCCACTGGGGTCCCCCTTCCTCAGCGAGCTGCCTTCCAGAAATATCTGTGTGCTTGCTTTCCACTGCTGGCAGTAGCCTTTAGGTTGACTAACACAGGTCCTTCTGAGACAGGAGATGATGGGTACGGGTACTTAATCACTTATGCAACCATCATGTACAAGTATGTTCTCCTCTGACTGCTACACAATCAGGATATCCTGATTTGTTCTTATTTCTGTGATTAAGCACTTTGATTATGTCCCTTAAAAAGGCTAAGCTTTTTCTAAGTTCCACTGTACAGGAGTACAGCATGGTATCTGAAATTAAACTGGGTTTTAGCAAACAGGCTGGTTTGTTCCAGTCACTAAGTTCTTGTGAAATTTGTCACAGTTACTACAAACAGCACTCAGTAAAGCTGACACGATGCAGCCATACAGTCCATCTCACAGGCAGAGGCCAAAGCCACTGCTGCTAACAGCTTAAGCAGCAGGAGTTTGAAAATGCCAATCACATCAGCCAGTACTGAATAAATAAAAACACAAATTCTGTTACTGTTCAGTAACTGAGTGCTCTCAGTCCCTATGAAGATGGGAAGAGGCACTTTTCCATCCTCCAGCTCTACTTCCACTACAAGAAAGTTACTCTTGAGAGAGCTCTGTATTGCACTCCCAGCACCTGCTGACAGCGGACTTCCTGCTCAGAAGCAGCATACTGCTGCCTCAAGTGGACGATCCCATCAAAGCCCAGGGCAGGCTGTCCACACTCTCGGTAGTTGCCCATCAGTCACTGCTCATTTGAAACGTCAGTGCTGTGCTTGGGCTTTTTCTTTTAAGGAAAATTCTAAGAAGTGCCAACAGCAGCCAGACACAAGGGGCAGGCAGCTGAGGCCTGTCACACCATCACTTTCAGTGTGACAGCATGCAGCTGGGGGAGCCATGGACACGAAGCTGTCCCTTTCCTGTCCCTGAGCTACCATAACGCTCACAGCCACTGCATACAGGTCACAGCTGAGCCGCAGCACGTAACTACGGCCTAATGGTGCGGGTGACGCTTCATCAGATGAAGTCCCTTGTACTAAACCCACCAGCGACTCCAGAGCCTTTGCTCATGCATTGCCCCCATACAACCGTTCCCTGTTTGTGAAGAGGGGCCTACAGCCAAGCGCAGGGGCTGCTCGCGGGAGTTCAGATTACTCTGGCCCCTAGTGTGCTGAAACCATTGCTGGGCGCAAGGAACCTTACCTGCCTCTCCTCCTGGGCAAAGGCTTGGAGGAAAAAGGCCTCCTCAGGCAGCTCTGCTTTTTTTTTTCCAATCACTACTTCATCTACCAACAATTCAAATTCACCATAGCATTCCTGAAATGGAACCGCTATAATACAGACATGAACTGTTTTAAATGAAACAAGCTGCAAAAGTTTATAGGAGGCCCTTTTGAAGACAGCCTTCTACCATGGAAGCTCATAAAAGCCTGGAGAAAAGCAGCAGCACAATGCTCATGCAGAGAAGCCACTGGTGCAAAAATCCATCAGAGCCTCAGGCTCTACATATATTCTACAACACCTCTTGGTGTTAACACAGTAAGGAGATCCCAGCCATCGGCAGGGTTTTTTCAAAAGCCTTCAGATTACAAACCGTTCATTTACTAAGCAGCTTTGCAAGCAACACCTTCCTGTTGGGCTGATGTACTTGGAAGTCCCACCCCACCAACAAGAGAAGATAGACAAAACCAAGCAACGGATCACTTCTAAACACTTTAATATGGCCCATAACAACAAGTAGGATGGAGCTTAGAACTGGATCACCTGGCCCTGTAAGGAGGAAGAGACAGAGCAAGTTTATTCACCACTGAATGTCACCACCCTTTCTCAGCCACTCTTGATACACAAACATACCTTTCTCTTCTTGTCTCCTCCCAGTTCAAAGTGCTTGCACCTCTTAATGGCCAGCATCCTCTTGGACCTGCAGTTGGGCTCCACACACTCCAGCCTCAGCACAATCTTCTTTGTGGTCTTAGCCTGGGAGCAGAGCGTGTCAATGAACAAAATGTCCACAAGCAGACAAATTGCTGTTCTCAGGGAAAGCTTGTTATCTGCACTCCTGAAGATTCAGCAGCTTGTTCTCAAAGTGTAAAGAAAAAGACTACCAACACAGTTAGGCTCCCTCCATTAAAAACCAGAAGGCACCTTAAGGACCAGTACAGAAGTATAGTGGATCTGTACCTTCACAATGAAGGACACTGGCACTCAGTAGGGCAGGGCTGGTCCCCTGCAGACATCAGCCACACTGGAAGAAAGTCTGTGCCAATGAACACACCAAGGAACAGGCACTTCTGCAGCGTGGGAGAACAGACTGACACTGCTCCGAAGTTCAGCAGAAAGCCAGGCAGAAGAAATACCTGAAAGCAGCACCACTGACAAACTCTCCCCAGAAGGAGCAGCGACACATGTTCAGTGCAGACGCACAGCTACTGAGAAGTTAGATGAAACCCAAGGACTACAGAGGGAAGAATCCAAAGCTGCAAGGCTACTGTAGCAGCTGGACAGAGCTGTAACCACCAGTTATAAACTTCCGTCAGTCATCCATATAATGCTGACTGAGAAGAGACAGAAATGGGGATGGCAATGTACAGGTAGAGAGTGCCAAACCGCGAAAGTGGTATGGCTGCTTTGTGTACCCTGCTTGCGGAAGCGTTTTCTGCAAGGTCTCCCCACTTCCTGGCAGAAAGTCAACTTAAAAAACTGCCATCTCATTTTTTTCTTCTTGCTGGAAGACTTCCTGAACATCTCCAGCAGAACACCAGCGCTTTCCAGCAGTGAGCCAAGTAGCTCTATAAGTGCTATGACTAAACGGTTCACACAAAAACTGTAACAAATCAGCCCATCGGGTTTTGCTTCCCTGCTTTAAGTACCACAGACTTTGCCCCCACCCCCAGCTCCTTGGCAGGAGGTATGTAGAGGCACAGAGGGAAAACACGCTGCAAGACTACAGTTCCAGGTACCCACACTGAAGAGGAAGGATGACAGCAGCAGGCTTCTGCAACTCATCTGTAACAGAATGCACTGCTGCCCTTCCACTGCTGCTTTGAGACTCTCAGGAAAGGCCTAACGCAACAGCTCTCATTTACTGGCTCAGCAATATGGATTTCCTTGGAGACAGCAGGCTGCAAGAAAACGATGTCGTGTTCTGCGGTACCCCCAGGAGTTGCACACGCTTCGCTTCTATCGTACCCTTGTCAGTGAAGACAGCCTCGCTATGCAGAGCCTCACAAACCCCACAAAAAATTTCAGCGACAAACTACTAACGTTTCAAGAACATAAGAAAAGCAAGCAGCAGGCTGCCTTTCCCTTCACCGTACTCTTCCCCTTTGGCCAGCAATGAGGGAAACACTCCTTTCATTAAAAGCATCACTTCCAGTAAGACCCTGCTCCCCTACAGCATCAACGCTCCCTGCAGAACCTGCTCTGCAAACACATACTATGTCACTCCTGCAAAAAAAGGAGCATCTACGTAAGACAGAAGCAGCAGGGAAGGTCAGCAGATGAGGATGAAAAACTTACACTCCTCAGACAGCACTACCAGCACAGAGCTGCCGTAACACAGCTTGAGCACAGGACCACCACAAGGCTGCAGGAGGCTGAAGTGCCTGCCCCTCTTCAGCTGGCTATGCAGATGGCCAAGAAAGTTTCAGGTTCTCCTCCCAGTGGCGGCACTCACCTTCTTACGGAAGATGGGCTTTGTCTGGCCCCCATAGCCACTTTGCTTCCTATCGTAGCGCCTCTTCCCTACAGGAGGAAATGGCTGTTTAGGCAACAATTCAAGACATGCTACAAGCGCAACTAACACTCTTACCAAACCCCAGCAGACCTCAGTCTGCAGCTGCACAACCGACGAGAAGCAATCCCCCACCTCCCGGACAGCCGCGTGCCCCCCCACCACCACCACCGCCCCGGCGCGGGGCACGACCACCCGGGCCCCACGCACCTTCCCCGGG
>NW_008825532.1:2037586-2042541 GCF_000699105.1 Pygoscelis adeliae
CCGGGGCTGCCCTCCTCAGCGGTGCCGGGGGCCGCAGCACCTGCCGGGGCGGGAAAAGCCATGCCGGGTGCCGGCCGCATGCCGCCAAGCTGCGGGTGAGCTGGGCTGGGAAGGCTCAGCCTTGTCCCGCAAGCCTGGCCAGTTCTGAGCAGGCGGCATCTGCCACCGGGGGTGGGAGAGCTGCCATGGGGCCACAGTGCCAGAGGCCATGGGGGTGTAGCAGAGCAGGGTGGTGCGGTGGTGCTGGGCTGGGAAGGCTCAGCCTTGCCTCGCAAGCCTGGCCAGTTCTGAGCAGGCGGCATCTGCCACCGGGGGTGGGAGAGCTGCCATGGGGCCACAGTGCCAGAGGCCATGGGGGTGTAGCAGAGCAGGGTGGTGCGGTGGTGTGTGGCTGCCAGGGGTTGCAGGGGTGCCCTGGAGCAGGGGGGTCAGGGTGGTGCGTGGGTGCCAGGGACCCCAGTTCTGCACAAGAGCAGGAGGGCAGGGTGGTATGTGGGTGCCAGGGGCTCTGGGGCTGCAGCAGAGCATGGGATCAGGGTCGTGTGTGGCTGCCAGGGACCCCAGGGGTGCTCCGGAGCAGGGGGTCGGGGTGCTGACTGTGCCTTTGACCACTCCTTGCTTGTGCCTTTTGCAGTGGCGCTGCTGAGGTGCAGCTCTGGGCTCGTTCCCGAGTCTCTCCCATGCGGGAGTTTCCCTCCTCTGTCCCTCCCACCCTTCATTTTTGTCACCCTCCAGGCTGCACCTGAAACATGGGGGCTGTGGAGTTTGTCATTCCCAGACACCGCATCGCCCTTCCCACTTGCCCTGAGCCTGCCAGCCCCCTGCCAGCCCCCCATCAACCAGCAGCGGCAGGAAGGCTCAGCTCCTTAGCAGGACACGGGGAAGGGGCCAGGGAGCTTGCCTGCGGGGGGGTGGCCCCGGGACCATAGTGGGGCACAGTGTCCGGTGGCATGGGGCCAGCAGCGTGTGCTGGGCCCAGTGGTGGTGTCAGAGCACGCTTGGCCGAGGTGTGACAGTAGCAGGAAGTCACGTTAGCTTGGGGGGGGACACACAGGATATGCTTCCACCCACCCACTCGCCACCTCTGCTGTCACAGCGCGGCAGCGATGGCTCGCTGCGGGGGTGAGTCTCGCGGGGCACCCACCACCCCAAAGGACAGGCAGGGACAGAGCGGGGCTGGTGGCAGTGCCGGGGAGAGGGAAGCTGTGCCATGCTGGGGACAAGAAAGCAGTGCTGTGGACAGGGCAGCTGTGCCACGCTGGGGCAGAACAGCCCTCTGAGATACTCATTGTCCTTTCCTCTCTGGCGGCACTGTCCCAGAGGACACAGCGAGGACGTGTCCCATCTGCCCGGCACTGCTGGCAGTGACTCAGCTGCTGCAACTCAAGGTAAAGCTTCTGGGGACCCGGCGCTGCAGTTGGGATGGGCTGGAGCCCAGGGCTGCTCTGCTCAGCCCCTGTGTCTGCTGGGGGGTGCAATGGGAGCCCTCCTGCTCTTGGGACACAGGACTGGCAGCCCCATTTACAGCTAGGGAAACTGAGGCATGGGGCTACAGGCTGGGGTTGCTCTGTGCTCGCCCACCAGCCTGCCAGCAGTTTGGGGTCACCACCCCAGCCACCTGCCCTGTCCCCAGCAGGGACCCCAGTTCCTTCCTTCCCAGGCCTGGATCAGCCACCGGAGGCTGCTGTTTTTTCTAAAAGACTGACGACTCATTTTTTAAGTTTGTTTTTTTTTAAACCACCCAAACAAGCTGGAAAGGCCTGAGCCATGAGGGCCACAAGGGGAGGGAAGGGGGGACCGTGGGACAGTGGAACCCTGCTTGTCCCCAACCTCTCTGGCTACAGCCACCGCAGTGGGGCAGCGTCAGGATTGCAGCAGCAGGATCTGTGCTGGGAGGGTCTGGGCATCACCAGCGGATGGGAGGACACCCCTGCTCCAGCCCCCAGGCTGGGGCATGCCCTGGAGAGAGGCATAGCAGGTGGGACCAGCTCCTGGCATCTTTGGTCCCCACCTGGTCCCTGTCGCGAGTGAGCCAATGCCTGCCTCCTGTGTGGGGGGAGAGGGTGGGCTGCCCGGCTGGGTAGCGGGGGGCTCAACCCTTGACTCTGGCCCACCTCTGAGCCTTCCCCCGGAGGAGACGGGCAGGGGAGGGAAACAGCTTCTCCCAGGTTGCCCTCCAAAGCTGTTTTTGTAGGAGGAAAAAGGGAATTAAGGTGGAGGTGAAGGGGGAGCAGGGCATGTAGGTGGTCGGGGCAGGAGACATGGAGGAGGGCTCCAGGGGATCACAGTTCAGCAGTGGTTCCACATAGCTCATCATCTCCCTGTTAGGTCCAGGCTGGAGTCAGGTGTTGGTTACAGCCCTCAGAGAAGGAGAAGCCCACAGCTCCAGCTGTGTGGCTCTGTGAGGTGCTGGAACCATCTGGGTGTCACAGTGCCGAGGTGTAGCATGGAGTGGCACAGGGTCAGATGGACGGGCTGCTCCAAGAGATGGGCCAGCGCGGATTTCCAGTCCCCTGAAGGCAGTGGGACACGGGGCTCTCATCTGAGCCCTTTCCTGCCCAGACCATCCCAGGAGAGGCTCAGGAGGAGGGCTTTGCTGGGGACGTCTGGTTGCTGGCTGGAGGCAGCCCTTTGAGCCTGGCCTCCAGCAAGCACTGCTCACAGGGGAGGAAAGGGGTTTGAGCATCGTCCCTGCACGCTTGCAGGCTCCATGGACGCAGGATGGATGACTTTAGGGCTACTCCGTGCTCTCGACAGCACGGCACTGCAGCTATTCAGGGCCAGGACCTACCCATAACTTTTTAGGGGCTGGTCTCCCGTGGCTGTCCCTTGCCCACACTGCCAAGTCAGCACATCCCCAGCACGAAGTGCCTGTGGTGTGGCAGGAGGAAACGGCCCACACAAACACACACGCGTGATGTTGGAGGGGAGGAGGGAGCTTGCTGGGTGTTGCTGCTCAGGCTCTGTGCTCCTCCCCCGGGGCTACGCTTCTTGCAGCCTCCCCGGCTCCCTCTCTCTCCGGCTGTCTGTGTCCGTCTGTCCATCTGCACACCCAGGGGGCCCCTCCAGCACCTAGCGGCAGCTGAAGCTGGCTGGGTGGTGGCTTGGTCTGCAGCCTGGTGTTGGAGAGGGGACGGGAGAGGGCGAGGTCACATCGCAAATACCCTACACTGACCTGCCTGCACACCTCTGCAGCTGATTCCCCCCGTGGGGGTCCCAGCACCCCCTGGCTGCCCCTCAGGCAGGGGGGAGAGTGCACCTGAGCGAGGTCCAGCAGTGGGCAGGTTTTCGGCTGAGCAAGCGCTGTGTCAGTGTTGTCCTGCCCACAGCAACCCGGCGAGCACAGCACAGACGAGGCTGGGGGGGCCGACATGGCCAGCATCATCCTGGAGAGCATCTTCTTGAAGCGCTCGCAGCAGAAGAAGAAAACGTCTCCTCTCAACTTCAAGAAGCGCCTGTTCCTGTTGACGGAGAGCAAGCTGTCCTACTACGAGTATGACTTTGAGCGGGGGGTGAGTTGGTGGCCCCAGGGCCATAGGGGCTGTGCCATGGCAGTGCCCATGGGTCACCAGTTGTCCCTCACCAGCACCCAGCCCAAGGGGTGGTCAGATGGGGATGGTGGTTGGCTTGAGTCTCCCCAGGTCTCCCCCCTGGCGATCGTTCGAACCAACCCCGTCTCTTGCAGCGCCGGGGCAGTAAGAAAGGCTCGGTGGACATTGAGAAGATCACCTGTGTGGAGACAGTGGTGCCTGAAAACAACCCTCCCCCTGAGCGGCAGGTCCCGGTGAGGAAGGTCCCGGAGTCCCCGCTTGTGCCCCCCATCCCCTTGCTGGGGAAGTAGGGAGAGTTACCCTGCCCTGGGGTGGTGGGAACGGGGGACAGCCGTGCTTGGCATGGGGGGCTCTGCACCCACAGTCCATACCATACCAGGGTTCCAGCTTGATGCAGGACAGGGGGAGCAGGGGGACACCAAAGGCTGTGGGTCCCAGGGGAGATGCCACCAGCCAAGCAGCAGGATGCCAGCATCTGTCTCTGCCTCTCTCTTCCAGAGGAAAGGAGAGGATTACAACAACATGGAGCAGATCTCAATCATCGAACGGTTCCCCTACCCTTTCCAGGTGAGTTACCAGGGTTCCAGCTTGATGCAGGACAGGGGGAGCAGGGGGACACCAAAGGCTGTGGGTCCCAGGGGAGATGCCACCAGCCAAGCAGCAGGATGCCAGCATCTGTCTCTGCCTCTCTCTTCCAGAGGAAAGGAGAGGATTACAACAACATGGAGCAGATCTCAATCATCGAACGGTTCCCCTACCCTTTCCAGGTGAGTCCTCACTGTACCCCCTCTGCCCGGCTGGAGGGTGCTGGGGGGAGGACCCCAGCGGGACCTGGGGCCAAACAAGGCATCACTGCCCCAGTGCCAGCTGTCACTCAGCTGTTTGGGGATGCCCTGCTGCTGTCCGCGCTGCATGGGGCAGGCGGGTGAGCTTCTGTGAGCCTCGAGGAATTGGGCAGCTCTATTTAAGGGGGCTGCTTAGATGGAATCCTGCTTCTGAGCTCTGTCCTGCCCCTTTCAGTCCCCTGGCCGATGCTGGAGGGATGCTGGCTGCTGGCTGCCTGCTCAGCCCCCGCTCCCTGCCCCTGCTGGCACCCAGCACGGCCCCCGACACACCGAAAGTCAGAGAAGGAAGTGGAAAGTCTCGGGGGAGGGGGCTTATTTATAACCTCTCTGTCACGCTCCCATAAGCACCATGCGGGGCCAGCACACCCTGGCACAGCCTGTGCTCTGCACCAGCTGCTCGAGGTGGCCACAAGCCTCGGCTCCCCCCATCCTCCCTGGGAGACCCCTGGCCGGGGCGCTAAGGTGTGTGGTCCTGCAGGTGGTGTATGACGAAGGGCCCCTCTATGTGTTCTCCCCGACGGAGGAGCTGCGCAAACGCTGGATCCATCAGCTGAAGAGC